>NC_042632.1:53958165-54258165 GCF_901001135.1 Rhinatrema bivittatum | reverse complement strand
GGTTTTAGTTATTAATCTCGCTAGAATGCCTGTGTCCTGTAGGGAGCCTTAGAAGATGTTCATGTCTTTGCGTCTGTCCCCCACTACGTTTTGAGCTATTCATCCAATTTCATTCAGATTTCAGCTACAGATAATTGACCACCCTGTGACCTCCAGCTCACACTTTTCTTATGCCCTCTATGCACCCTACACTTATAATGTGGTTTTCTTCTTCTGTCCAATAGGGAGCAGGCCAGTTATTGTCACAGATAGGTCAGAACATACCGTGATATCATCAAACATTTTTAAAGCTGTCCTGCCATTGGTTAGTGCCTGTGTCCACCAGTTGACCATTTTTTGCCCAGCTTTCTTTAAAGAAAACCAGCCTCTAATACCAAATGGGGTAGATTTTATAAATGTATGTGCGGGAGTACTTTTGTTCGTGCACCAGGCGCGAACAAAAGTACGCTGGATTTTATAAGATACGCACGTAGCCGCTCGTATCTTATAAAATCCGGGGTCAGCGCACGCAAGGGGGTGCACATTTGTGCAACCTGCGCGCGCCGAGCCCAGCGCACGCTGCCTGTTCCCTCCAAGGCTGCTCCGAAATCGGAGCGGCCTTGGAGGGAACTTTCCTTCCGCCTCCCCTCACCTTCCCCTACCTAACCCACCCCCCCGGCCCTATCTAAACCCCCCCCTACATTTGTTGGCAGATTTATGCCTGCGGAAAGCAGGCGTAAATCTGCGCGCGCCAGCGGGCTGCTGGCGCGCCATCACCTGACCCGGGGGCTGGTCCGGAGGCCTCGACCATGCCCCCGGGCCGGCGCCAGAAACGCCGTGTCACTCGCATCATGCCCCAACATGCCCCCGACACCCCCCTCCATGCAAGCCCTGGGACTTATGCGCGTCCCGGGGCTTGCACGCGCCGCCAAGCCTATGCAAAATAGGCTTGGCGCGCGCAGGGGGAGTTTGGGGTAGGTTTTCGGGGGGTACGCGTGTATTGTACGTATGTACCCCAATATGTATATAAACTTCTTGCCTACTAGTTTGGTACAAAAATTTGCATATGGTTATGACAATATATTTATTACATTGAAATTTGCATAAATAATGATCTTTGCTTTTGCCATTGCTTTATCCACCTGTTTGCACAGAGCCCACTCTTGCTCCATGCTTAAAATAATTTTGCCCCTTATTTATTTATTTATTTTTAATTTTTATATACCGAAGTTCTTGTGAGAATTACAAATCAATCCGGTTTACATAAAACGATGAACTGCCCAACAGAGAGAGAGGGGCTTTACATAGAACCATAGAACAGATGGAACAATATAACCGGGTGACAATTTAACATAGTAATAGATATAATATATATAATTTAACTATTTAACGTCGAAATAATGACATATTATAGCTACAATATAAATACAATAAAAATATGAATAAGATGAACTTTTGGACTCAAAGATTGATTGAACAGTTGCAGAGTCCTGATAGTAAGACTTGGTGAGGTGTCCATAATTTGGGGATACTTAATATTTAGGAAGTCCTCTCATCTAAGTGGTATTGAGAGTCTGGGAAGGCTTGTTGGAAAAGCCAGGTCTTCAGTTTTTTTTTAAACTCTTGATGACTGGGTTCTAGTCTTAGAT
Organism: Rhinatrema bivittatum; assembly: GCF_901001135.1. NCBI lineage: Eukaryota > Metazoa > Chordata > Amphibia > Gymnophiona > Rhinatrematidae > Rhinatrema > Rhinatrema bivittatum. The sequence continues at coordinate 54,256,537 of NC_042632.1, read as the reverse complement.
CTGGGGGGAGCGCGTTCCACTGGTGGGGGCCTGCTGAAGATAGTGCTCGTTTGCTCAATGCTGATTTTATTTGTGGGACATGCAGTGTTCCTTTGTATGCGCTCCTGATTGGTCTGGAAGATGTATGCGGTTGAAGTTGAGAGCTTAGCATGATAGGAGCCAGTTTGTATGTTGCTTTGTGGATGATTGTGAGTATCTTATAGAGTATCCTGTGTTTGATAGGAAGCCAATGTAAGTTACGAAGGATAGGGGTGATATGGTCTTTTTTGTTAGAACTTGTGAGGATTCTAGCAGCGGAGTTCTGTACCATCTGTAATGGTTTGATGGTATTGATTGGTAGACCTAGCAGAAGGGAGTTGCAATAGTCGAGCTTAGATAGTATGATGGATTGAAGTACTAGCCTGAAGTCGGAGAAGTAAAGGAGGGGTTTAAGTTTTTTGAGGACTTGCAGTTTGTAAAAGCAGTCCTTTGTGGTAGTGTTTACGAACTTTTTTAGGTTTAGATGGTTGTCTAGCCAGGCTCCAAGGTCTCTGACGTCAGGTGAGAACTTGCTATTTGAGTTTGGTAGAGAGAGGCTAGATGAGATTGTGAGGGGATCCTGGGAGATAATGAGCATTTCGGTTTTATAGACTATATCGTGCCCTTGGGCTTCTGCAGTACAAATGCATGACCCTGCATTTTTTTTTTTAACATCAAAGCTACCAACTCTGGTCCTCAAGGGCAGCAAACTAATCTGGTTTTCAGGGTATCACTAATTAATAAACATGAGATAGATTTACATACAATTGATGCTGCATGTACACAAATCTATCTCATGTATATTCATTAAGGATATCCCAAAAACCTGACTGGTATGCGTCCATCGAGGACCGGTGTTGGACATCCATGCTCTAGCCCATACCTCAAGCTTTGCCAGATCCTTCCTCATATTTTTCACATCTTCTTGGCTGTCTACCCTATTGCAGATTTTGGTATCAGCAAAAAGGCAAACCTTTTCCAACAATCCTTCCACAATATCACTTACGAAAACATTGAAAAGAACCGGTCCAAGCACCAATCCCTGCTGCATGTACACTAATAGAAATGCCTCTCTCCCTGAGTGAACGCCTTTTATCACTGTCCTGTGTCGCCTTCCACTCAACCGTTTCTAATCAAGTCAGTCACTTTTGGGCCCTTACCAAGGGCACTCAGTTTATTTGTAAGATCTTACTGAAATCCAAGTACACTACATCTAGCGCTCTTCCCTGATCCTACTCTCTGGTCACCCAATCAAATAAATTGATCAGGTTCATCTGACAAGATCTATCTCTGGTAAAACCCTGCTGCCTAGAATCTCCTAATCCATTGGATTCCAGAAATAGCACTATCCTATGTTTTAATAGCATTCTCTAATTGACGTACCACAATCTAACCAGCCTGCAGTTCCCAACCTCCTCCATACTTACACTTTTGTGAAGAGGAACCACATCTGCCTGTCTCCAGTCCTCCAGAACTATGCCCGACTGAAAAGAAGCATTGAAAAGGTCATCAAGCAGAGCTACCAGAAATTCTCTGAATTCCCTTAAAACTCTTGGATGTATCCAAACCAGCCTCGTTGCTTTATGTACTTTAAGTCTGGTTAGCTCCTCACAAACACAGTCTTCTTAAAATTGTTTGAGGATTGCCTCACTTCCAATCCTATTTGAGTCTATTTTCTGGGGTCCTATTCCTAACTCTTCCTCAATGAACACCAAACAGAAATATTTGATAAGCAGTTCTGCTTTCTCCTTATCATTCACCCATGAGTCTCACAATGCCACTAGGGTACTCCACTCTGTAATGTAAAGGCATCAGTGTTCGCTGATTTGCTGTTTAGGAGGGGGTGCATGACTTTAAAGTGTGTTAGGTAAAAATGAGGTTGGTCAGAGCAATGCAGCATCATAGGTTTCTCAGTGGTGGTGGTGGGAACAGATTTGGAAAATATACCTTCCGTTCACCTATGAATACATAATAGGGAAGTGCATTCATTTGAAATTAAACTGCAACACTGCCAGCCAAATCAGACTGGTCAGTTGTCTGCAGTTTTTGGGTGGGAGGCCTGGGTGAACTGGTGAGAGTTGAGAGGGGTCTAGGTGAACTAGAGGACTGGTTGAACCGGCAGAGGTATCAGGGAACTGGTGATTCCAAGTTAAGTATTTTCAGTACGGTGTTTGCACGTGCTTTACAAAATACCTGCCTCTGCATATAAATCGGGGTTATTACCCCTACCTGTTATTTTTTTTTATGCACTTAAAATATATGTGGATGTTTATAAAATAGAATGTATGAGTTTTCTTGCACTGCAAATGTTCGTGTTTACTGAAACATAACGTGCGTACTTTTCGAGCAGAAATACTGGGCGTTTTATAAAGTTTGCAGCTCCGCCTTACGGTTTATAAATGCTGTAACATGGATAGGTTTGAGAGTTAGGCCCCCTTAACAGATTGCACGCCCTCTTTCCTGAAATGAAAAAATCTCAAAATCAAAACAAAATAAAGCTCCCCCAACTAAACAAAATTAGCCTGTGTCTGCAGTTCCTCTGTCTGAATTTGCAATCACATCTCTGATGCTGAAAGGAAGAGCGCTCGCCTTGGATCCATCGGGGCAGTTGTTGCAAAGTACCGGGGTACTGTCATACCAGTGGACACTGACAGGGTCGGCTCCAGGGCAGATGGCACCCTGGGCGAAATTTGGGTCCCTGCTGACTCTTCAGTGTAATGGGCGATGCCGGCGGTGCCCAGGGTACCCCCTCAGCTCACAGTGCCCCATGCGACTCTCTGGTGTGCCCCACCCAATAGCTGGCACCACCAGTAGGGACCTTGCAGATCGTTTTGAAAGAAATGACACAAATTGTTTTCCTTTTAAATTGCCTAGAAGGTATGGAGGGGAAGGGGACAGTAAAAAGTGTCCTGGGTGCTTCCTACCTGCTATTTCTGCGGGAGGTGGAACAGGGAGAAATAGCCAAATGTACGGTCCAGTTTTCAGAGTAGCCCTAATTAATATGCATGAAACATATTTGCATACAATTGAAGCAGTGTGCATGCAAATCTCTGTCATGCATATTCATTAGAGATACCCTGTAAACCTGCCTGGCTGATGACCCTTGAGCACCAGAATTGCCCACCCCTGTTCTAAAAGGATACAATCGATCCATTTGGCCTAGAAAAGCAAAAATTGGTAACTGACTAGTTAACCATTTGATTTATTTAGCTTTTGAAAGACATATGTAAAATGTAGTACGTTGCCTTGTACCCTACATGCAAGGGCTCATCAATGCTGTTCTGCACATGTGTCACACAGTATGAATGCCTTCACGCCATCTGGCAGGTCATAGTGACAAGGGCATCCTTGGTATAAAATGGAAGATATAAATGAATACATAAATAGCTAAAAATAAATAATGGTTCTGTATTAACTCCCTGCTCTGTGAGTCACACATCCTTCAAGGGACAAGAATGGATGAGAGCGAAGCCTGCACGGAGAATGATTAATTGCAAAGAGGAAGAGTTAAGCCATTGTTAACTACTGGCCCTTACCCAAAATGTAATTTAAAAAGAATGATGTAAGAGAGAAAATCCTTTGCATAGAGTCAGAGTCCCTCACAGAGACATGGAGATGTTTGCACAAACAAACCAGATATTCTAGTCACAGCTCACAGCACATTATAATACGGTTCTGTGTGGCCTCTGCAAACAATGGCTTCTAAAGGGACTGAGCATTTCTGGATGAACGTAATGAGGTGGGCATCTCACACAGGATGGAACAGGCTAGAGAAGTGGGTAGCAGGTAGCCAGGCAGGGACACACTGGGTAATGCTGCTTTAAGAAAGAGGAATAGAGAACAGGAGGCTGCTGGGAGTTGTAGTCCCAAGTGGATCAGGGAACAGGAGGCTGCTGGGAGTTGTAGTCCCAGTAAGTCATAATGTAAAGTCAATCAGGCAGAGGAACATGAGAATAGTTGGGAAATACAGGTGAGGCACAGTAAGGATTTATGAGTTGTGCTGACCCCACCCCAGGTGAATGAGCATCGCCAGTAGCTGGGCACCTATGCCATGGTCGCACAATACCTCCCCCCCCCCCCCATTTCCTTACCATTCCAGCATGGGGAGGGGGAGGAGAGCCAGGAGGAGCTTGCTTGCTTCACATGGAACTTGCTTCCTGGTCGCTGTGATGTCATCAGCCCATGACGACTGGGGCAATAGAGGAGGGAGGAGTGCAGCAGGCTGCCGGTACTGGCAGTCAATGCTTCCTTGATGCCCCAGGGGATTTGGGTGGAACCTTCAGGCTTCCCCTCTCCACTTCCAACCAACTCAGGAGAGGTGAAGGGGAGGGGAATACAGTTCCTATTGGTGGAAACTTGCTTAAGAGGAGGATAAGAGGCATGGACCAGCCCAGCCTCTTTCTTCTTCTTCCCAAGGGTTGAGCTCGTCTGCTTCCGCTGTACTCACCCACTCTCCCAGGACTTGGCAGATAGTTGTTATGATTTGTTTTATTATGTGTGTACACTTAGCATGTGCATTTTGTTGTTGTGTGGTTATACTGTTATATTTATTTTGTTGTAGTTGGGTCCTACAGTGGGTTGTGGGGAGGATGATTACACTTCGGGTCACCAAACAGGCTGGAATCGTCTGCCACCCAGAGAACTAAGGCGGTTCGGTGGCAGACCGGTGACTTCTCTTTTGGTCAGTGGCAGGCCCGGAGAGCCGACACCCTTGCTGGATCAGGGTGAGGTTCTCCTGATGGCCCAGCTTTTCATAACAATTTACTGTTGCATGGCCTTGCTTGACTGGAGCGGGCCTGTTTGGATAATGGAGTTCCTCATTCATAGACACTACTATCTGTTAGACAAGGCTTGGGTACGCAGTTTAGACTTGTTGTCAGGCTTTTATTATGCAATAAAGTTGTGGCCTATCATTATTCCACTCGAATACCAGCTCATGGTATTTCTTTCAGTTTTGCCTCTTGAATGATGAGCGGACCTGGCGCAACTGTCCCAGTTAATGTGAGAGGGTCAAAGGTAGGACCTTGTCTGACTAACTCTCTGGGCCTCTAGTGAGCCACCAGGGAGATCGAGGGGTGGGAGGGGATGAACTTTTTATGGAGATACTTTAGCTACCTCATAGGTAGGTGGGGGGGGGGGGGGGCTGGGGGAACAGGGGATCTCAAAAGACCCCCAGGGGTTTTGCAAATACTTGGGAGGAGGCCTCATTTGGGTCAAAAGGGCCCTTTAAGATGGGAGCTGTGGGGCCACCATTGCACAGAGTTTCTTGGGGCAACTAACCCTCCAGGGAATGTACCGCAGCTTAGTAATTGAGCCCTTTATATTCTAAGCCCTCTGGGGAAGGGACCTACCAATTATACCTGAATTTATAACTCACCTTGAGCTTCAATTTAGAAAGGCAAGTATTTGAATCTAAAATTCAAAATCCAAAAGCAAAGTGTTAGTGAATAAAATCCCTTTAGTAAGTCTGACTCCATATACACTGCAAATATATTGATTTAAAAACAAATATTTATTTATTTCCATGGAACGTTACATTTTGTAGAGTTTGCCTAGAGATTTCTAATCTTGCTAATGTCAGAGTTGAAATATGCGGTGAATATGATGAATATGCGTGCACCTATAAACTTGTTATACAGGTGAGATCGACTTAGGGACTGGCAAACAGGAGCAAACGCAGGGAGGCCTTAGAATAAATTCCCTTCATCAGAAAGCAATCTGTAAATATTTAAGACACTCGCACTCCCAGACTTATATCTCTGTCTCTTTGTGACAGTAAGCTGATGGATTCATGGGCATGTAAGTGTTATTAAGTGTGTCTGTAAATACAAACACCAGTGGAGGCAGATAAGGTGTGACAGGTAATGGAAGAAGCAGCTCACTTACTCTGCAGCTTGGCAAAACACACGGAGAACTATCGTTTCAGAAGACCACACAGGAACCGCAATGCGTTTTACGTCCAAGACCGGCATGGCAGTATCCTATTCAGGATCACAGGATTTAGATTCAGCAGGTACAGTCTCAGAATAACCATGGGAGGCCACATCTTATCACAGAAGAGGAGCTGCCCTGGCACGTTACTTTAACAACTTAAGAACATAAGAACATGCCATGCTGGGACAGACAAAGGGTCCATCAAGCCCAGCATCCTGTTTCCAACAGAGGCCAAAACCAGGCCACAAGAACCTGGCAATTACCCAAACACTAAGAAGATCCCATGCTACTGATGCAATTAATAGCAGTGGCTTATCCCTAAGTATAATTGATTAATAGCCATTAATGGACTTCTCCTCTAAGAACTTATCCAAACCTTTTTTAAACCCAGCTACACTAACTGCACTAACCACATCCTCTGGCAACAAATTCCAGAGCTTTATTGTGCGTTGAGTGAAAAAGAATTTTCTCCGATTAGTCTTAAATGTGTTACTTGCTAACTTCATGGAATGCCCCCTAGTCCTTCTATTATTCGAAAGTGTAAATAACCGAGTCACATCTACTCGTTCAAGACCTCTAATGATCTTAAAGACCTCTATCATATCCCCCCTCAGCCGTCTCTTCTCCAAGCTGAACAGCCCTAACCTCTTCAGCCTTTCCTCATGGGGGAGCTGTTCCATTCCCTTTATCATTTTGGTCGCCCTTCTCTGTACCTTCTCCATCGCAACTATATCTCTTTTAAGATGCGGTGACCAGAATTGTACACAGTATTCAAGGTGCGGTCTCACCATGGAGCGATAGAGGCATTATGACATTTTCCGTTCTATTAACCATTCCCTTCCTAATAATTCCTAACATTCTATTTGCTTTTTTGACTGCTGCAGCACACTGAGCTGACGATTTTAAAGTATTATCCACTATGATGCCTAGATCTTTTTCCTGGGTGGTAGCTCCTAATATGGAACCTAACATTGTGTAACTACAGCAAGGGTTATTTTTCCCTATGTGCAACACCTTGCACTTGTCCACATTAAATTTCATCTGCCATTTGGATGCCCAATCTTCCAGTCTTGCAAGGTTCTCCTGTAATGTATCACAGTCTGCCTGTGATTTAACTACTCTGTATAATTTTGTATCATCCGCAAATTTGATAACCTCACTAGTCGTATTCCTTTCCAGATCATTTATATATATATTGAAAAGCACCGGTCCCAATACAGATCCCTGAGGCACTCCACTGTTTACCCTTTTCCACTGAGAATATTGACCATTTAATCCTACTCTCTGTTTCCTGTCTTTTAACCAGTTTGTAATCCACGAAAGGACATCGCCTCCTATCCCATGACTTTTTAGTTTTCGTAGAAGCCTCTCATGAGGGACTTTGTCAAACGCCTTCTGAAAATCCAAATACACTACATCTACCGGTTCACCTTTATCCACATGTTTATTAACCCCTTCAAAAAAATGAAGCAGATTTGTTAGGCAAGACTTCGCTTGGGTAAATCCATGTTGACTGTGTCCCATTAAATCATGTCTTTCTATATGCTCTACAATTTTGATCTTGAGAATAGTTTCCACTATTTTTCCCGGCACTGAGGTCAGGCTCACTGGTCTATAATTACCCGGATCGCCCCTGGAGCCTTTTTTAAATATTGGTGTTACATTGGCCACCCTCCAGTCTTCAGGTACAATGGATGATTTTAATGATAGGTTACAAATTTTAACTAATAGATCAGAAATTTCATTTTTTAGTTCCTTCAGTACCCTAGGATGCATACCATCCGGTCCAGGTGATTTGCTACTCTTTAGTTTGTCAATCTGGCCTACTACATCTTCCAGGTTCACAGTGATTTTGTTCAGTTCGTCTGAGTCATCACCCCTGAAAACCATCTCCGGAACTGGTATCTCCCCAACATCCTCATTAGTAAACACGGAGGCAAAGAATTCATTTAGTCTTTCTGCAATGGCCTTATCTTCCCTAAGAGCTCCTTTAACCCCTCTGTCATCTAATGGTCCAACCGACTCCCTCACAGGTTTCTTGCTTTGGATATATTTTAAAAAGTTTTTATTATGAGTTTTTGCCTCTATGGCTAACTTCATTTCAAGTTCTCTCTTCGCCTGTCTTATCAATGTTTTACACTTAACTTGACAATGCTTATGTTTTATCCTATTTTCTTCAGATGGATCCTTCTTCCAATTTTTGAAGGATGTTTTTTTGGCTAAAATAGCCTCTTGAGGGGGCCGTGTGCCATATTCATGGCCAAACTGGTACGGGGCAGATTTTATTTATTTAAAATACTTCTATAGTGCCCTCCCATCCATTCTATGTGGTCAACATGCTGACATCCATAAGGCAGGAAACACAATCATAAAATCAAAATGAACATCAATAATAGAAGTAAGACAGTTTTAGCTGGGGTTCGCGTCCGGCAGATTTTGCCCAGATCCACTGTGATCATCTGATGTGGTTTTTTTTTTTTTTCTGATGGATCTGAGGAAAGTCCAAAGCAGATTCAAAAATTCAGTTTCTGGTTCCGCAAAGCCAAAAGGGGTATTGCAGAGCTGCTGAAATTTGCTTCACATATTTCTATGATCTGAAGTGGATTTTCTTCAAAAAGATTTCCTAAAACCCAATTTGATGAACACTTGGAATTTTTCCGGGCTCATCTGGTTGTTGATTTTATTTTTTAAACATTTGCACAACTGAAACTGTGGGACCAGGAATTCACAGGTATTAACCTTCAGCATCTTCTGGTACTTTACAGAACGCAGTTTGCCATCTTTCACTGTAATTGGAAATGCTTGGGGTTCTCCTTTAGAAGCAGTTAAAAATAAAAATGTAGGGATTATACAGGATATAAATTGCCTAAGAGTTTTTGTGAGATCAGGCGATTCACAAATGTATTTCTATTTATTTATTATGGGGCCAATTTTCAAAGAGTTTAGGCTCCTAACTTTTGAAGTTAGGCTTCTAAATTGGCCCTTTTGAAAATTAATTAGGGATGCAATCCTAAATTTAGGATTTAGTTTCATTAGGCTCCTAAATTCAGGAGCCTAAAAAGTGGGTGACTATGGGAGCAGAGTTACAGCAGGGAATCAAAGTTAGGAGCTTAGTACAGAATTTCAGAACTAGGCACCTAATTTAGTGACCTAAATAGTGCTAAATTGAAGGCCCTAACTTTTAGTACCACAATTTATGTGAATTTTCAGCTGAAAACTGAGGGACCTGTTTAGAGTCCTAAATGTAGGAGTTCAGCTTTTTTTTAATATCTGTCCTTTTATTTATATTTTACCTGTCACTGAAGGCGTTTCCCTGCTCCCAGAAGGCTCACAATCTGAGGGGTGAATTTTCAGAACATTACTCACATACAAATTAGCATAAACGCGCAAGCTGCATGTAATTGTGTATTCTGTACTTTACAAAAGTTAAAAATCTGCACATATTTTCTCATTTGCATGCACATATACTCACCTAAAAAAGGGATGGTTTGGGGTGTTCGGAGCAGGGCCAAATCTTCTGCACATTCATTTTCCAACTTGTGTATGTTTACACCTTGCACAAGTGATAATCAATGTGTTTACTGTGCAGCACTGACTGGGGGGGGGGGGGGGAGTTTGTGTGAACCGGGGAGAACTCAGGCTGAAGAACCAGGAAAGTCTCGATAACCTGCAGAAGGACTGAGGAAACCGATGGGCTAATTGGTTAATTGGTTAATTTCATTTACGCATGCATGTTTTAAAATTGGCTAATTAAATGCGTAAGTGTGACTTTACTTTTACATATAAAATATACATAGGAAAAGTTGCTCATTCAATCCATTGATTTATGTGATTTCAATGTATTGCCTGCATTCACGCGTAAGCCGACATACGCACGAATGTTGCAGGGTACAGGTGTGTATTTTATAAAAAGCACATACAGTATACCATATGCACGTGTTGTAAAATACTTGTGTACATCTGCTCACGAACATATATATATGCATGTATGCTACTGTGCACATCTGTCTGAAAGTTATATTCCGAGTTTGTCCCTGAGGCAATGGACGGAGCAATGACTTGCCCAAGTTCACAAGGAGCGGTAGTGGGATTTGAACTCTGTTGTCGCTGGTTGTCAGAAAATGCACTATGATGAGAGAACTCAAAATGTTACATCAATGTTATAAATTAATGTAGTATTTGTAATATGTCTCATATAAATATACAAAAATCAAATGGCATCATATACAATATGTCTAATACAATAAACAGAACATATCGATATTCTTAAAAAAACATATTTCATACAAAGTAACATAGTAATATAACCTCATATGCAACATCTCAACCACACACACATACCATACCACCCCATATTCATAGAACCACACATCTAAAAAACTTCCATTATAAATCATCCCAAGCACTGTAATTCTTCATCCAATTTATACTTGAGGCATCTGTATCACCATCTAATTTGTACTTGTTTTTTCAGATATTTTCTTAATGATTCCTTTCCTGCTTATAAATACATACACCACTCCCAACGAAGGGTCCCACATTTCACCTAGGAAGGGCTTCTTCAGGGGGAATCATTTAAACGTAAACTCCACTCCCTTCAAAACTGGTCATACGTCTTATAGCCTGCTTCACCTTCAATCCCACATCACAAGGACATCCAAAAATGACCACCCATCTCTATACTGCATTGTCATCCAGTGATTATCACACCGCCAACTATGTCTTCAACAGGAAACAACTCCTCACAACATCCTCAGTGTCGACATGTGATTTTTGTATGTTTACATGAGACATATTAAAAATAATGCTATATTAATTGATAACATTATTGATGTAACATTTTGAGTTCAAAAATCAAAAACAAATCTGTATGATTTGGTTTGGATTCCTTTATTCATTTTAAACAAATTAACATCTCCAGTGTACGTTAGCATTTCATTTTGAAAAATGTATGCCCGTACTTTGTAAGTGGTTGCATGTACTTTCCACTATGATGTTGGAATGTGTAAGAGCGCACACATATTTTACACTATCGGTTTGGATGGCATAAGTGTACACATGTACTTTTAGCCACTTAAGCTATTTGAATATTGGCTGGATTTGTGGGGGCTAAAAATTAGACACCCACAGATCAATGCAATATGGATGAGCTAAAAATGGACATCCAAACTGGACGCCAATTTTCCTAACACATGTCCATTCGCTTCTCCTAGGTGCACGATGTGATATGCAAATGAATAATCATGTTAAAAAAGGATGAGCTGGAGAAATTGTGCATCCCTAGCGCGTCCTTGGCATCGGGAGTCCAGGAGATGTGGCTCTGTGCAGGTTAGAAAAACAATTGCTAGCCAATTGAGCAAAAACTTTTTTTTTTTTCATGTTGCTGCTTTCTAGAGTTCCTCCTATTTAGAATTGCGACAATATTAAGTCGGATGAACCACAGAAAAGCAGTTCATTTTGATATTATGATTGTGTTTCCTGTCTCATGGATGTCAGCATGTTGACCACATAGAATTGATGGGAGAGTGGTATAGAAGTATTTTAAATAAATGAAATCTGCCCAGTTCAAGTTTGGCTGTGAATTAGGAGCCCACCTCCTCTCACGACAAGTAGGGCACATAACCTCTGAACTTGTTCTCTGACAAGAAGTGCCATCCCATGGTTATTCTAAATCCTGGAGCTGGCATTAATTTTTGAAGGTTAAAATGTGAGCATCGGTCGTACGGTGATTTTTTTTTTTTTACATGGGGGGTACTAGCTATTAGCCTCATCAACATGGCATTAACATGTGATAAGCACTATTAACTATGCACAGATTTGGACGGGCTAATCCCATTATTGCATCGGGAATTATTCTAGCGCATCCAAAATGCACATCCAACTGTGCATCAAGCTGTGGGCTAGCCTGGACGCACTGTATTGCATCGGCCCCACAGAGTGCCAGTTAGGTGTACTACTGCAAAAGTCCCCATTATAAAAATACCCCCACCCCCACAGTAGTAACCTGAGAGAGAAAAATCTCTCTCTCTCTCTCTCTCTATCTGGTCTCTCTCCCTCTGTCTCTCCTGTTCCCTTGTATGGTTCATTTTGGCCTTACAATGAAGCAGAGATAAGAGCTGTCAGTTTGAACAATAAGAAAGATTAAAGTTAATAGTGGGTGTTCCCATTTCATACAGAAAACTTGGTTGGATCTTGGCCAGTGCAGACCAAGCCTCAGGTGTGATATAAAGTCTCAGTGATACCTGATACACAGAGTAAAATCTGTTTAATGTGTCATTCCAATGGGCGACTAATTATTAGTAATTACCTGTTTTGGATGCAATATTGAGATATATGAAAGACAGCTTTGTAGTGGTGCAGAAAACACTTGTTACCATGCAGCAATTTATAAGCATGGAACTTCCTAACATTTTCTGATCGAATCCATAGAAACATAGAAGTGACGGCAGAAAAGGACCCCATTGCCCATCCACTCTGCCCAGCAAGCCCCCATAGTTACCAGTTTCCCATACTTATCCACTATTTTCTCCATGCGCCCATGTCTGAGGTTGAATGTGAAATCCAAGGCCGTAGTAATGTCGATGCCGGAATGATTTGGCAATCCCGTCTTTTTCTCTTGTACTGATTGAACTGGCAATTCAAGGGGATAGACACATGATGCCTAGCCCAGGGGCTCAGAGAATTGGGGTCTGGATTGAATCCGTTTAATGGGCGATAGGAAATCTATAGTATAAGGGACTCATATTTTACATAGGTAAAAAAAAAAAAAAGGTCAATATTCAAAGAAAACTAATTGCCTGATTTAGGCGTCTAAAGTTTAGAGAAATTTCAACAAAACTTAGGCTCCTAAGTTTAAGATTGAAAATTTGTCTGAGATCATGAATGTAGGCCTGTGATTTGTTTTCTCCTACATTTAGGCATCTAGCACTGGAAATCACAACAAAGCACCTATCTTACTTCCCCCTGACTTGACCCAGTCTCTAGCTCCACCTACATTTTATGCAACTAAATTTGGATGCTCACTGTGTGGATACTTTAATGTAGGGGCCAAGATCTTTTGAATATGTACCCTAGAGTTAACACGCTTTACTCGGCTGCATGGAGGTAGGAGAATGCTCCCCCTCCTGAAACAATGCACGGAGGAGTTACGGGTAATGAGAGAGCATAAGCTATTTAGGGAAATGCTAAAAACCTGGCTTTTTAAGGAGGCTTATAATGATATCTAAAAGGTAAAGGGGAAGGTCGAGTCACTTATTCATGATGTATGTTTTATACTATTTTGTATTGATATGATATTTTATTTATTTTAAAATTTCATGAATGTAAAATTTGTAAACCGCCTAGATTGATGATAGGCAGTATAGAAAAAAGAGAAAATAAATTAAAAAAAATAGCTTCCACAAAAGCACATAAACTTGGCTGATCTAAAAGAAGTGTCGCAAGAGGCAGTCCCAGGACCATGTATTGCATGTGCGAGCATGCCTTACCTTTACAAAAGCTGCACATACTGACGGCATGCCAGTAATGGGCCTATCTTTACACCCCTATTTTGGATCACCTAAATGGGTGCAAATATTCGTCACCACACAATAACCTGATTTTCACGTTCAGTTTAGGCGGGTACCTTGGGATCTTGAAAATGGGCTTGTTTTGTGTGTCTGTACATTTCCAGCAAAGAGCCCTATTATAAATGTAGCCTTAAGTACATAGAAAATGCAAAGGGGCAGATTTTAAAAGCCTATGCGTCGCCGGGCCTATTTTCAAAAGGCCTGGCGACGCGCGTAAAGCCCCGGGACGTGCGTAGGTCCCGGGGCTTGAAAAAATGGGCAGTCTGGGGGGCGGGGTGGGGGCATGGCCAGAGGCCTCTCTTCGGCCACTGGGCCTGGGGATCGTGCGCTAACTTCTGGGATAAAGGTATGGGGGTATTTTGTTTTCAGGCTGGGGGCGGGACAAGTAGGGGAAAGGAAGGTGGGAGGGGCCGAAGGAACGTTCCCTCCAGGGCCTCGGAGGGAATGGGGAAAGCCATTGGGGCTCCCCTAGGGCTCGGCGCGCGCAAGGTGCACTAGTGTGCACCCCCTTGCATGCACCGACCCCGGATTTTATAACATGCGCACAGCTGCACGCGCATGTTATAAAATCGGGGGTACATTTGTGCGTGCAGGTTTTGAAATCTGCTCCAAAGTGCCTAATTGGTACAAACTCTGAACATACCCTAATTTTCATATGCATTAAAAATCTAACCTGGTTTCTAAAGTGTTATAAAGTTCATTGCTATATAAAATATTTTCTTTTCCAACACCATGAAGAAAGCACATCATATAAATATCTTTGATTTAGTCTATTCATGCAGATTACACACAAAATCCTATCTATTATCAAAATATATTTTCAAAGCCTTAGGCTTATATTATCATGCAATTAAGGATTTTTTTTATTAGTTATGGGCCAAAGGCCAAAAAAACTGGGGATTAACTCTGTATTCTATTCATTATGTCATAGCAGCAAAATGAACTATCAAAACAAGAGAAGCAATATAACACTGCTAGTCCTCATTATTAGGCAGAAAGGAGAAAGCACATTAAGCAGGAAATGCTAGAATTGGAAACTCAGAATACAGCTGTTAACAGCAAGCTCCAAGCAAGTCTTGTCACCTTAGCTTGATACACTTTGGGGCCCATGCAATATTATTCGCGGAAAGCGGGCGCTGACTTTTCAGTGCCCACTTTCTTAATGCATGCATGGCGCCCGCCATTAGGGGGTCACGCTAGCAAGAAGCACTAACTCATTCACTCCGCCTTGGATGCGCATTAAATAGGTGCTAATCCCCCTATTGCAATAGGGGGTGGATTAGCGCCTATTTAACCTGCGTCAGACAGCGGGTTAAACAGTGCGCTCAGCTGAGCGCGCTGTATTGCATCGGCCCCTTTGTCCTCCCTTCCTTGGGATCCACCCAGCATTACCTGTTGGCAGATTTCAGAAGAAACTTAAATTCCGCTTAACTTGTCCATCCGCTCTAATGGGGCTAGTGAAGGTCAAACCCATTCATACGGTGGAATCTAAGACCCGCACTAATGGCTAGTGGTTGGACAGTGGCTGGGCTTGAGTTGGAAGGCATTGTCTGCCTACGTATCAGGCTCTCTGGTAGCCCAAACATGGATTCTGAAGCAGAGACAGTAAATGTACAGCCCTAAACGTTGAGCGTCCCAGTAAAACCAGGACACACTATAATGCTTTGGCAGTCTGCATGGAAGTAGAAAAGATGGAATGAAGAGTGCCTTCAAGTAGAGAAGCAAGCTTGTATACACAGTGAGTACTAGTACAGCTTATTGTTAGGGTTATTGATGTCTGGGTGGATCCTTGGACACTGTGGCAGCTGACCATGCCCATGAGGGGCAGTCCCGTGAGGGACCATGGTGTCAGGCTAGACTCTGGACACACAAACACAGATTTGAATCTTTATTTAAACAATTTTGGAAACCACCAGAGGTGGCAGTAGTGAGTAGTAGATGTTGAGCCCGGCTGGGCGAGTATCCCACAGGACGCTGGAACAGCGAATCCTCTGCTTGGCTGTGCTGTAGTGGAAAGAGACTGAGTGATATGAGTACACAGTGAGAAACATACAGAGTCCCAGGTAGAATAGGTGAAGCTCTGAGACAGGGAGAGCAGGCCCTCGAGGAGCGAGTACCTGACCCCTTAGAGCAGAGAGACTCAGTGGTATTGTACTCACACAGCGATTCCACTAGACGAGAGGTGTGGCACTGGAACAGAGGGCAGGCCCTCGAGGAGCGAGTACCTGGTTCCAGGGAAGCAGTACTGTGGAACAGATGGTAGTTGTACTCACAGATAGAAGCTGTTAGTGAAGTCTTCCAAGTAGAAAGGGTGGTAGATGCAGGCAGCGACTCAGGGAACATGGGCCCTCGAGGAGCGAGTACCGGTTTCCTGATAGCACCTGAAAGAAGCAGAAGAGGCCCCCGAGGAGCGGGTACCCCGTTAGCAATAAGAGTTCCAGATAACGCTGGAGTGGCAGAGTAGCTTCGGTACGGAGAGCGAATCCCATCCGTAGGGTTCTGGGTTGCTAACCTGATTAACTAGCAAAAGTAGTAGGCTTAAATATTCGGGCAGCGTGACGTCATCTCAGGGGGATGTCCCTGAGGTTCGTGCCAACGAGGAAATAAAGATGAGGGCGGCGTGCGCACGCGCCCTATGGTACCTTGGAGGAGCATGGCGGGAAGCAGCACCAAAGCCGGTCCGGGGATGCCGGAGAGGTTGGCAGACAGACGCTGCGGCAGCCAGTAGTCCGAGGTGAGCGGGAGGAGCTGCAAGAAGAGTGAGATAGGCGGGGAGAAGCCGTCGAAGACCGACTGTCGCAACACTTATACACTTTATATAATACGCCATGTTAAAGAGCTGCAAGGCCTGTTCATCTATGTCTCTAACTGGATGATATATTTTTCATTTTTATGGTTAGCTATTACCAACAGACTTTGTTTTACAGCTTCATTTCTTGTCATTAAACAATTATCAATAATGATGTAATGTTAGCATTGTCCTTGGGATGGAATTCATGGTTTCCTGTTCAGGACCAGCGTATTAGGCACCTTAGACAAGCCTTAAGGCCTTGCTCATCCTTCTCCCCCAGCGCTCCCCACACACAATTACAAAATTCGCATTTACAATAGCAGATTTTACATGAAGAAGGACATTCAAAGTACAGTCTTCTGAGGCATAAATATCGCTTACAACTACATCTATATTATATTTATATACACTCCTGTGTGCCAACCAGAAAACCCTGCAATAAAGCAAAAAAGACAGTTGGAACCCATGTGGCATAGGCTTATTGTAATGTGTGCGGTGTGTGGCCATGAGTAAACGGAATTACAATTACAATGTACTAAACCTGCCATACCAAAACATCAGTCACTCCTAGCATTCAAACAGCAACAACCCCATCTCTGAAAAGGCAACACTGCAACTATTACACCAGTTTCTAAAACACAAATACATCTCTTATTACGAAAAACAGGCTGCTTACTGATTCCTATACAGAAACTGCACACTAGCAGAGTATCTCAACTCGGTCACACACGCAGAGCACAGACGGACCCTCACCAAACACAGAATAAAAAGACATAAAGTATAAATAAATATGTGCAGATAAAAACTGAACTGGAAATTGCAACAAGGCACACTCTGTATGCAGTGTAACAATAGAAAAACAGATACACCACCAAGCCTTATAAAACATCAAACAATGATAATAGTAAAGTCATGCTAACAAAAAGAATAAATATTTTTAAAAAGCTGACTAATAAAAAATCCAGTAATTGTAAACATTTTTTCAAATTTCCTAAACACCAATAAACTATTTCAAAACAGAAGACTCATCAAATAACACCACAATAATTAAAACAAATAAGGATTTTAAAAAATCCCCTACTCTCTATACCTGGGAACATTTGATTTCTAGTCACTCTGGGATTGTTGTGGATTAGTGGGATGGAAGGAGGTGCACAAAATCTCTCCTCTCTTGCTCACACACACACTCTCACACACACGTACAGTCTCTCTCTCCATCTCTCTCACACACACATGCTCACTCTCATATGCTTGCTCTCTCATACACACGTACAGTCTCTCTCTCCATCTCTCTCACACACACACTCTCACTCTCATATACTTGCTCTCTCACACACACGTACAGTCTCTCTCTCTCTCTCTCTCCCACACACACACACACATGCTCATCTCATATACTTGCTCTCTCACACACATGTACAGTCTCTCTCTCTCTCTCTCTCTCTCCATCTCTCACACACACACACACACACATGCTCACTCACTCTTCTCCTCCAGAACACAGAAGCAGCAGCAGCTTCCTCCTTTGGTCCATGTGGCTGACAGGATTCCTCCTCTTTCTTCGGGTGGTGCTGGCTGCTGATACTGCTCCTCCTTTCTTCTGGCCACAGCGGCAGATGCCATGCCTCCTCCTTCAGTTTTCTTCCAATACTGCAGCCTGCTCCTCTTCCTCCCTACTGCAGCGATGGCTCCTTCTCCTTCCCACCAGTGCCGGCCAACATAACCTGACTTCCTCTTTTGGGCCCTAGTGGGCGAGAAGAACAAGAAGGCATAGTCCTGGCATTTTCCATGCCTCGTGCTTCCATCAGCTCTGTTCCTATCATGCTGCACACAATGTCTGTAACATTATAAAGAACCAAGGGGCATTCAACCAATTTCCTCACATGACTGACGTGCAGGCTTTCTCTAATCTCAGTACAGTGCCACCATGTGCAGGGGATCATTTTAATGCAGCTCACGGGAGAGCTCTTCCTCTGCAGCAGCTTTTATTAAAGTAAAAGAAAAAACTAAGAATATATTGTCAGGCTCCAGAAAATGCAAATATTCTTTGGTAATTTTATAATAAGGTAATATTTACTGCTGGTACTGTCTCTTACCTCATAAGAAAATCACTATCTTATATTTGGAGACCAATGTATTAACCTACTATAACATTGGTTGTTATCGTGTGCTAATTAACATGCAATAATGGTCCATAATAATAACATACTAAATATCAGGCATTAAATTTTGCACACTCGTGCAGCCCTTACTGCAAAAAACCTTATCTACACATTTGTGACGTATAGTTATGTTTGCCGTGATATTGGCTCTTCGTTGACATTTGCGTGGTTTTTTTTTGTGCATTTATTTAGCTATATGAACACTGGTAATGAATAGTTTAAGATAATTATGCAGCTCATTGCATAGCTAAATATTGTGCCAAAAAATAGCAAATAGTACGCAAATTATTTGACTTGCGTAGTGCAATGCATCTTAGGATATTGGCCTTTTGGCCTGCTGGGTCCTTGAAACAAACATGCACACAGTGACACTCTTATTTAGTAAGAAACACATAGTAACTCTCCATGAGCATAGAGTCTGCAATTGACCTTCACACCATCCGAGTCAGTGAGGCAGAGGGCACCGCCCCGTTCTTCACCTTTGTTACACCATGCTCGCTCGTTTTATAACTCCTGCACTCACAGGCCTAAAGTAAGTGAGTGAAAAGCACTCGCTGACCTTACCCTAAATGTTCAAAGCAGGCTCACACGTGTAAATCTCCTGTGAAAATGAGGGTCGTCTTGCTCATTTTCAGAGCAGGTGCATAAATGTACATGCACGCATTAACCCTTACTAGAGGTGTATATATTCACACTCGTAAAATACTCCTGTAAATGATTTCCCTGTTCCAACTCCACACCTCCCCTCCCCGGAACGCCTTTTCTAATTGTGCACGTTGTGGGTTTATCCCCGCTAGGACCAGTACTCAAGACCACAAACAGATCGGTATAGAGAAACTTTAATGATACATTTGTCTGAAAGTACAGCAAGTACCGGGAAGGAAGCAGCTCAGAAAGAGTGAGTCAGCTTGCCTGTAGCAGCTCCTTCCCTGAACGATTGCCAGACCTTTTCTTATGCACTTTCTCTTTGCTATTAGCTTATGGGTAAATTTTTAAACGGGCCGCGCGCGGAAAAAAAAACGGAGGTTACGCGGGTGGCCGGGCCTTGTGCACGCTGAGTGCATTTTCAAAAGGGGCCCGGACCCACGCGTGACCCCCGT
Organism: Rhinatrema bivittatum; assembly: GCF_901001135.1. NCBI lineage: Eukaryota > Metazoa > Chordata > Amphibia > Gymnophiona > Rhinatrematidae > Rhinatrema > Rhinatrema bivittatum. The sequence continues at coordinate 54,236,964 of NC_042632.1, read as the reverse complement.
TGCGCGCAGAAGTCCCGGGCCCGCGGGGCGGGGCTGGAGGCGGCTGGTGTAGCGGCCGTTTGCCGCTGTGCCGGGGAAAGCCCGTGCAGGCAGTCAGCCAGCAGGCGCAAGCTGCTTTTGCTCCAACGGAGCAGTAAGCAACCAAATAAAAAGAAGAGAAAAAGGTAGGAGAATAGGAGGTGGGGAGGAGAGGGGAAGGGGAAGGGAGCTAAGGTAGGGGGGGATAGGGAAGTTCCCTCCCAGTCTGCTCCTTAATTGGAGCAGACTGGGGAAGGCCGGGATGCGTCGCCACACGAAAATTGCGGAAGTCTCCCCCTTCCCCTTGTGTGCTCCGCCCGCACAAGCGCACGTGGATTATAAAATCTGGTGCGCATGAGAGTGCGGCGCACACGTGTTATAAAATCAGCACGGCCCTTTACAAATCTACCCCTTTATGCTCTTGGACCATGCTTGGCCCTTCCCTTAAGCGTCATCCAACCTCTTGTAACTTTCCAGTTAACGTAAATAATACGTGCATGTACTCTTACGCACTCACACCCTGCCAATTTTCAAAAACTTAGTTTTACGCTTGTAAATCCTTTTGAGGAATCAGCCCTAGGCCGGCAGTTTATTTATATTTGGTGAAAACAAAGTTATGCACAGAAAAAGATATCCAAATGGATTATTAAAGCTTCTGATTTTTGCACCAACCCTAACGGGAAGACCTGAGTAAACCTCGCAGACTTCATTTCAGCATTTTTCCTGAAATAAAGGGAAAACGAAAACCACTGTGCGCCTCAAGTTTTCACGCCGTAAGCAGCCATTTCTGCTTCTGACTGGAACAGAAAGCTTCAGCACTTTGTTAGCCGCAGCTTTCAGAGAACAGGCCCTGAAGATCTGAGCATTTTCCGGAGATTGCTTTGGGTGTGGACAGTGCACTGCAGATATTTCTCCTCTCCTCATCTAACTTTTTTTTTTAAATCTATGAACCTTTTTCAGAAAAATCCTGGGATCCCGGGGCTTTTCATGCTGGCTTGGCTGCCGTTTCCCTGCAGAGCAGAATCGGTGCATGCAGGTTCTGTTCGCTGCACTCTGCGGCACCTGCAGAGGAGGAAGGAATTGGAGGATGTAGCGTTCAGTGCCAAAGGCAGAACAATGATGCTGCTGACAAGAGCGCATTTCCTTCACAGCGTATTCTTTGTGTATTGTGTCTTTAATCGTACCTGATAATTAGTATTGGCAGCTCTATATTGGTTCTTTTGTTTTGGTAAGTCATTTACCTACGATGTCACAAGAACTGGAATATTGACTTAATCCCCTATTGATCTGGCCCTCGGCCTACAACAACTCATAAAGGAGTCACTAATTGCATGTGCAGTCATACAAGTCAAGGGCTTTGAGCATCTGTTTTGATAGCGGATAACATTTATGTAAATTTTCAGGAGTAGGATGGAGACAAATACTGTAATACAATATATTATCCATAACAATTATGCACACATTGATGACTGTGCATGCCGGTTGCGTTCCAACTCTAAAATGTGAGGGTGTAGTCCTGAAGGAGGCAATTTCAGAAACAACTTGTTGAGAGATGGGGCATCACAAGACGTGCTCCGATCTTAAGAGAACACTTTGATATTTATTAGTTCAAATTGCTCTGCTCGGCAGACTGACTGGATCTTGCATAAGTTTTTGTTTTGTTTTTTGCTTCATGCTGTCTCTTTAATCTTGGGAAGGCAATCCAGCGTGCGCTAATGAGTAGGTCTTTTGAGGATATGAAAAAGTAGAAGCTGTTTGTGATAATTACAGATTTGGAAAGGTGTATCTTATTCTTAACATGAGCTGGAAAATACATTTTATGAGACTAAGGATAATGCGGTAATAGAAGGAAGCACAATGCCAAGAATACCTGCCTGTAAATACTGCTTTCCTTCTGGTAAACGGCTTCTAATTTTCTGCATAAAATAAAATAGACAGTTTGAAAGCTGTTAATTATTTTTTCACCCTGTGTTTTCCATAGTCAGTTACACAATGTCATTTGATAGATCCCAGTCTAGGAATGACATCGAATAGGTTACAGCAAATCTCTAAGGGCTTGATTCACCTACATCTGGAACCTAGGGGGAGTTAAAAAAAAAAAAAAAAAAAAAAAAAAAAAAAAAAGAAGAAACAACTGCATTTACCCAGGTTTTTAGAGCGGCTCCCGATCCAAACTGTGCAATGTATTACCAGCTTCATTACTGTCTGCATGAAGCTCATTATCTTTCTTGATGGGCAGAATTCCTCATCTGATTCTGTCAACATCTGGAAATGGGTAGAGGAAGCCATCTGAACATGTTTCTGCTATGATGTTAGCATGACATGAGGGCAAGAAACAAAAAATGCTTGCCCGTATCTTAATCATCACGCTGCTTCATTTGAATATGCTGAAAAACATTTTTTACAACCCAACAAGCCTCATGAATAACAAGGACGGGGCATTTTAACCATGTCCCATGGTCTGTGAGTCTTTGATTGCAATATTTAGAAGCAAGATAACTTTGGTCTGCTCTTAAATTCCTGCTGAACTGATTTTACCTAGATTGACCTCTGAGCAGATTGATGGACATTGGAGGCTTTCTATCTACTTCATTTGTGTCATTGCTTCATTGGATATTTCCACCTGTGGTTTAGAGCACTGCTCGACAGGGATTTTGAAAGCACATCCTTCTGGGAGGGATGGCTGCCCTTGCAACTAGAAATAGCAGTAGTTTGACTGGTATTAAATAAATTGAACTTTGATCCTCGGAGCTTGGTTTGCTATCTCTCTACCTCATCATTGCCTTTTGTTACCAAAGTCCTTCAGAAGATTGTGCATGGACACTTACATGAATATTTTACTAGAACCTTTTCCATTTGGCTTGAGACCAGCTCAGAGCACTGAAAACCTACTGTTATCTAGTTTTGATATCTTAAAACATGGCTTTGAGGTGGGCACTAAATTAATCATGGTATTTCTTGATGTTTCAGCAGCTTTTGATACTGTAAATCATCCTATTATGGTGACCCGCATGTCTAATATCGGAATCTCAGAAATAGTCCTTCATTGAATTAGTCTTTTCTGGCAAATCATTCTCAATCACTTAGAACTGGTCATGCAGCCTCTCACCACTACATGGTTGTTGTGGGTTTACCTCAGGGACCTGCATTATCAGCAGAACTGTTTAACATTTACTGTATCTGTGGCCAGTCTATAGCCGTTTAGCCAAACTACATGTGGGCCACAGACTGTAAACAGATAGTTTTTCAAACCAGAGATTATGACATTCATGAAGTATATACATGGGTATCAAATTATTTGAAGTCAATCAACCAATGGATGTTAGACAGTAGACTCAAATTGCACTTTAGTTCCAATGCGCTCACTTCCTTATTCCTACTTAAGGTACCCACTTCTTATATATTAACTTACAATCAACCTCATTAATTTATTATCTCTGACTTATGTACTCAATGCTTTCTTACTTCATTAATCTACCATTGGCCTACTTTTAGGAAAAAACAGAATATCAAATGCCTATAAATACATCAATACAGAAATAGGCAAACTACAATACATATTGACATCCTACCATCTGATAAGCCAGTTTATATTGATCCAAGGCTAAAAACTATTTCAAACTCCTTCCCCATATTTATTTATTTAAAATTACTTTTATACCATATACTCAAAAAAAAATATTGCAGCGGTTTACAAATATATTCTCTTATGACCAACTCTTCATATCATGGAAGACAACACTCTGTACAAACAAGACATCTCTGCATTCCACTGCGGTGAAGCATCATTCTCGACTAACTCTGTCCCGGGGTGGCATATCCTGCTAACTCCAAAACACAATCCTTGAGCAAACTAGCACAGGAAAAGCAGGGGACAGAAAAATGCATAGTCGTCCAGGACCACACACGTGTACATGAACATTTAATTATGCTTAAGTAAGTTAATTAGGATGAACATAATACTGCACACCTGCATCTTTTCTAGTGACAGCCAGTCTCTCCAAGCATTATGACCCGATGAACAGTCACAATCAGCTGTGTGACTTTTGAGGTGAGAACCATGATTGTGCACTGTGGGGTTGTCCATTCTGCAGTCATAAGATAATTTTTCTGCTTGGTTATAGTTACGATTAAGGAGATGGGAAATTTTTCAAAATAGGTTCATTGAGCAATGTAATGAACCTGAAAAATCTACGAAAGTTTGTTGAAAGTTTTGGAAGAAATCCAAAGCAGATTTGAAAAATTTGCTTTGGATTTTGTGGTTCCACATTACATTATTTTCTGTGCTTTCTTTTCCTAAGAAAAGAAAAAGTTCAAGTTACGCAGATGCAGGGCTCTCCTTGCATTACAGTAGTCCAATCAGGCAGTAATTAGGGACTGGGTAATTCTGGGCAAGTAAGCTTGATCAAGAGAGGGCCAAAGCTAGAGTATGTGCCTCAAGTAGGTGAAACTTACATGTGCATCTTTACCTCTTAAATAAAAGGTTTAAGAAAGAAATAGGTGAAACTCATTTTGACAGAGTCTGTAATTTGGGCTTCCATTATTAAGGACAAATTGAGTATCGCACCCAGGCACCAAACTTGGATTTTCAATGGTAAAAACAGCCCATCCAGCACCGGCTGGATACTTGGATCCTGAAAATTGGATTTGTTAACCCAGAGGACTTCAGTGTTTGTAGGGTTTAAATGTAGTTAACTCCTAGCTCTCAAATCCCTCTTTGGATTATCCACCGATTCAGTACACTTATAGCCGAGTTCAGTGTGGAACTGGACATCCAATGCATAATTGCTCCTAAGTTGGCGTCTAGTGATAATTAGTGCTGAACGCCTAACATCTTCCTCGCCTTAACTCAGTCCCCAGAACTACCTATGTTTTAGGTTCCTAAATTTATGAGTCTAGTGAAACCAATACCCTAAATTTAGGCACTCAGAAAATTTCCAAAATTGCCAATTAGGAGCCTAACTTCCAAAGTTAGCAGCCTAAATCCCTTTGAGAACTGGAGTCTCCCCCATTCTACCTTCTTTTTTTGCCTCTGTGGATGATACTCGTTATCCTCGGCCTGTAACTTTGGGGTCATCGTTGATGCCTTTGTCTTCTCTACACACATCCAAAACACTGCTAAAGTATGTTGTTCCTTCCTCTGTGCATCACTAAAATCTGTCCCTTCCTTTCTGAGCATTCTACCAAAACGCTCATCCACTCAACCAAAGAAAGGAGCGCTGTGCTGGAGCCACTTCCATTGGTAGGAGGGAGCGCTGTGCTGGAGCTACTTCCATTGGTAGGAGGGAGCGCTGTGCTGGAGCCACTGCCACTGGTAGGAGGGAGCGCTGTATGGGAGCCACTGCCACTGGTAGGAGGGAACGCTGTGCTGGAGCTGGCACCATTAGCTAGGTCGGAAAGAGAGTGCACAACCAAGGGCTGCATCATATGTTACCCCCTTTCCGCCAAGCTCTACTACCCCCCTATTCAGACCTAGTTTTCCTAGTTGTCCTTCTCTAATATGGTATTCTTGCAAGGCATGTTAACTCAATATACAAGGGGTGGCCAAAGCTACAAATTTATTTATAGCTACAAAGCTATAAATAAAACTATACCAGTTTTATTTATGATTGTATCTACTCTCCCATTAATTCACTGTTGCGATCTCCTGGACCTATTCATATTATAGAATATTCAGTTCGAGTTCCTTGTACCAGTTCTTGTTTTCACTTGTTTTATGTACTGGCTTTGTGCAAAGTTGCAGTTGTATGTAAACCGGGGTGATCTGTACTTCATACAGGAATCTCGGTATATAAAAGTTAAAAATAAATAAATAAAATAGAGTGCCAAATACTCTTGCACCAGCCCTGTGACCATGTAACCCCTCTTCTCAAGTCATTACATTGGCTCCCCTTTTGCTTCCACATTCAGTTCAAGCTTCTCTCGCCTACAAATGCATTCCCTTTGAAGTTCATCATTACCTATCTTCTCTCTCCCTACACCCTTCCTCGTGAACCCCTTTCATCAGGCAAGTTGCTCTTATCAGCGTCCTTCTCCTCCATTACCAACTCCTGATTCTGCGCTTTACACTTTGCTGTGTGTCAAATGCCTGGAATAGACTTCCTGCATTAGTGCGTCCTGCTCCCTTTCTGGCCATTATCAAATTCTGTCTTAAAAATTCAACTTTGTTAAATCCTAACCACTTCCCTACAGTAAATACAATTTCCATGATTCTTGGGTATCACATAGACTTTTCTTGACTAAGTTATAAGCTCCATGGAGCAGGGACTCTTACCTGTATCTATCTGAACAGTGCTGCGTATATCTAGCAGCATGCTAGAAATGAGAAATAATATTAGTAAAACTTTTCCCAAGAAAACTTCAATGTTCAAAAATATGGAAGTGTTGCATGAGGGTCTGTCACAGTAGCTTTTCTGTTTTTTACATGCATAAAGAGGTCAATTTTTAAGGAGATTAGATGCACAACTTTGGGAATTAGGCTTCTAAATTGGCCCTTTTGAAAATTTACTAGGTTTGAGTGACTAAATGTAGGCTCTTACTTTCACTAGAAAGTGATACTCCAAAAATGCTGAATGCTTAAATTTGGGAATTTAAGGGCCTGATTCATTAAGGCTTTTCTCCCATTTTGTGTCTATGGAAAAAACTCTTAGTGAATCATGTCCTAAGTTAGGCTCTTAAGGGAGTAATTTACTAACCATGTGGTCAGAGCCTTAATACCCAGGTAGCACATAGTATTTCAAATACCAGGCGTTATCTGCCCTATAAAAACACTGGTGCAACCTGGATATTAAAATGACATGATTTGCATGCAGCTGCATGAAAATGAATGCACAACAGCTCATAAATAGGGAAATCTAATGCAAATCAAATAATGCAGCTTGCCTTAAAAAAAAATTGTAAGCTGCGTTATTTGATTGAAAGTTAACTTAGCTACACCTCTTGAGATGAAGCTTTCCCAAGAGCATCAGAATGTTAATGAATGTCCTGATCTTCCCGAGCTGATACCTTAAAAGGTTCGGTATAGCCGCTGCTGCTCCTCCAGAAATGTAAAATCGGTGACGGCCTAATGAGAACCCCCTATCCCACCCATCCCCCAAGCTCCCCCTGTGATAGCTAATCTTTCCAAATGTTACAAAAAAAAAAAAATTGCCTGGAAATTAGGTGCACCCCCCCTTCCCTGAACCCCTCCCCTTTCTTTCAAAATACAGACTCCCTGACCTCCTTAGGGTCCCCCCCTAACCACTTTCTGGTCCTGCAATGCATGTACGTCAATGCCCCTGTGGTCTAATGTAGAAGGCTGCAGCGCCCCCTATGCTCTGGGGCCGATGCCTTATCTAAAATGGCTCCAGACAATGAAAGACAATTACCAACCTCAACAGAACGATTGGGGGGTAACCTGCGCAGAGCAGCAGTCACAACCCTGAAAAATCTTGCTGGGCAGACTGCACGGGCCATGTGCGTCTTTTCCTGCCTTCCTGTACCATGTTACTGTGTTACAAATAGTTAACACAAAAAATTAGGCACGCTTAATTGCATGAAATAGATACTTTCTTGAAAGGGCGTGTTTATTTATTCCTTGGATTGCTCACGCCATTAACACTGTGTTATTAGATATGGCATTTTAATTAAGCCAATCATTTTTCCCAGCCCTCTGTCTTTGTCACGCTAGCCCCAGAGACAATTTAAATGGGCTATTCAGACGAGTAAGAAAATGGAAGTTGGCTCCCTTACCTGCAGACAAGCTCCTCATGAAGCAGGTAATATTTAAACTGGCTGTACTGCTTGCAGGCCTGTGGTCCTGCAAGTGAATTTTCAAAGGGAAATTCTCAGCAGAGTTTGCCATGGGCTTTGCACCACCTTTACAGCATTGCAGTCAAGGTGCAGGGAGGATTGCGCGACTTTATCTGAACCAGCCTGAGGTGGGCTCTCTCGGTATCTCCCAGAAATTCATGCAAGAAAGTCCTTTCAAGAAGTTAAGGCTTCTAGGGCTGAATTTTCAAAGCCATCTAAGAAAACTAGTCTGGGGCTCTGTGCACACACGAAAGTACGCAGGTAACTCGCTTCCATGCGCAGTTTAATGCGAATTTGGGAGAGGCATTCTGGAACGCGACAGTGGGGCGGGACTGGGCAGAGTTAGAACTTGCACACAAACACTTTGATTTAAAAAAAGAAAAGTTTTACTCAAATAAATTACACCCCTCTCCCAACGAGGCGGTAGAGCTCCGCGCGAGTTGATTAATGCGTGCGCATACTGCACTAATTATCAAAGCAAGTTTATACGCATAAATTCACTTTGAATATTCAGGGTAAAAACTGTAAGGGGAATTTTAAAAGCCCGACGTGCACCGAAAATTAGGGGTATGTGCGAATATAATGGGCTGGCACCCACCAAGCGGATTCTAAAAGCCGCTGCACGCATGAAAAGTTTTAAAAGGGGGCATGGTCCGGGGGGTGCATGGGCATTCCTGGATTCAAACTTGAAATTTGCTTGTAAAATACTTTAATGCACACTGACGTGCGCCAGGGTCCCCTGCTGCGTAACCCTACTTCTAATATGGACGAAGTGTAAGTAATAAAGCAAAAAATTCTAGGCAGGTCAGTGGGGTTTTAAGGGTCGGGGCTAACAGGGGAGAAGGGAGGCTATTAAACAAGGGCGGTTTGGAAGCCCTGTCCCTTACCTGGGTAAACTGGGAACAAACTGGGAAAACTGGTAATGGCGTTGGCGCGTACATCTTTTAAAATCCGCCCACTTAAGCGGTAGAAGCAGCACGTCTACTTAAAATTGCGTGCATATGTGATCACAGTCAGGCTATTTTATAACTGCATATCTTTGCTGTCGATTAATTTGTTTAGATCTGTGTTGCAGGCCATGGTTCTAGGGAAATTACATTATTGCAATAGTTTTTATGTCGGATTACCAAAAATCAGATTAGGATATTGCAGTTAGTTCAACATGCAGCTACAAAGTTATTGGTAGGTATTGAACCATGTGAGCACATCTCCTCTGTCTTGAAAGACTTTTGTTGGCTTCCTGTGAATTGGAGAGTTCCATTTAAGATCATTTAATTAGTTCCCAAGCTTTTCTATTGGGGCAGTGATTGCTCTTTGGTTAATAAGTTGATGGGGCGAGTACCTTGCGGTTGTCACAGTAAAAGCTGTTAGTTATCTTGGCTACTTATGACTATAAACTTCAGGAAACCAGACAGCAGTTTCTTATGTGGGTTCAACACTTTGAAAGGTTTTACCAGCTGATTTACGGGATGATAGGCTAACAAGGAATTTTAGGAAGGCCTTTCATTTTGCAGAGGCTTACATGCAGTTTTATAATGCTGTGTATGTATGTTTTTATTTTTTCTGTATTGTTTTATGTTCTTGTGAATGTTTTATTATTGTAACCTGCACTGAAAAATGTATTGGCTGAAGTGGAATTAGAAAAGTTTCGAAATACTTTCATGAGTTTCAGCACATTTTCTACAGAAAAATATGTAAATATTGATGTACGATTTTCATAGTGTATGAATACATTCCTTTCTTTTTCCTGAATTCTAGATTTTTCTTGATTTCCTGTAAATCAAATACTAATCTCTTTGAAATTCGAGCTAGAGCTTCTTAACTCGTATTTTAGGATGTTCATTGGTCCCATAAACTGAGGCCTTCAGGCATTTATGCGAGACTGAGCTCGTAAATCTCTTCCACTACAAACCAACAACTACAGCAAGTCAGAAAGCATTTGTTGATATTTTATAAAAAGGAATTTACCCAAAGCATAGTGACTTGGGAATAACATCTTGAGAAGGAATAACCTTATCAGGAATTTGTGCGAAGAAATGTGCAAATACTGACTTTGTTGATCCCTAATTACCGGATACTGAGATGAAACATAACATAGTAATGTAGCAGAGAAAGACCAAAATGCCCATTGAGCCTGCCCAGATAAGATTTGTCCATTTCAGGTAGACGTGCATATAAATTTCTATATGGATCCAATGCCAAATCTCCCCTCTTCTATCTACCCAACCTCTTGTACACTCTCAACTCTCTTCCCATCATTGCCCTCTGTATTTGTCCCCAGCACACCCAGACTCTATTACAGCATTGGCCATCACCTTCACTAGTAGACCAGGTCAGGCCTTGCCATCTTCAGCTTTGCTTTTCTAAGAGACCAATACTTAAGCCCAGGCCATGTATAAGGTATACAGAAGTGTGCAAAGTAATGTACTAGCGCAGCAGTGGAATATTGTCTGCTGTGTATATGAAAGGCACGCACTGAGACCAGAAATAAATGTATGCAATTAAATTTGCCCATGAAATCTGCACCTTCCTAGCCTACAACTGAGTCATTACCTTTGATCTGAATCTTCAGGGTATATGATTAATCCATTCAACAACCACAGAAATATGTTTTTTGCACTATTTAAGTCCTCTCCCCTTTGAGTGCCCTCAGGTCATTCCTGAGATCTGAAGTGCCTGACGGCTTACTCACCTTTATGGGGCCAGTGTGAATGAAATGCAGTTAAATGGTGTCTCAGGAAAATAACTTGAGGTTTTATTGGAAATGACTCGATAAAACTGCTTCCCAGGAAAGTGTCCCCATAACAGTACCTGAATGCAATCCGCTTTGAAGTGGTGAGGAAGAATATAAATCAAAGAAATAAAATAAATGTTCATTCCTATTGAGCATGTCCCTATTAAGTGAATTATTATTAATTACCATATACCATACTCTTTATATAACCCAAAGCGGTCCACAAAAGTTACACAGAGTACATAATTTAAAACATATTGCAACATTAGACATACAAATCCATATAATAAAATAAGAACCAGCTCGCAATGCACTGCGCGTCAATGCTTGGGAGGCCCAGATTTAAAGAAAAACCATGTGACCAAAGTTTATAATGTCTGCTATGATTTCACAGAGGGACCGAAGCATCTGTCAGGAGCCTGTTTAAACAGGAAGGTCTTTTAAAGCTTTCTAAAAGTCTTTTATGTTCGTAAAGAATGTGGAGTATAATTCCAGAGTTTGGGCCTAGCCACAGAAAAGGTGAGCCTGGGAGAGGAAATGAGGAACAGGTTTTTGTTAGCTGGCCGAAGTTGTCGCGAGGGTTTGCAGTGTTGCAGTGCATTGCTTAGACAAATCGAGCGTCAATGGAGAAAAAGCACTCTGCAATTAAAAAAAAAACAAAACCCACGCAGATAAATGAAACTGTTTTATAACTTATTTCCCTTAAATTCTATAAAGAAAATACAGGTGTAATCAGTTGCATGAAACTAAAACCAGTTTCTCCTCTCATCTTGGACCAGACAAATAACAATTAGTAACTGGATTGTCCCTTTCACAGCATCTCATTCTATTTTATCGCCAAGATATCTATAATTTTATTTAAAACAATCAAATAAGGTACATCAGTGCTATTTTACACAACAGCAAAGGTAGATAGAAAATGAAGCATTATTTCTTGACGGATGAGTCCCATAAATCTGGCACGTAGAAGAATTGGGTTTTTGGGATCGCTATCATTACTTTCCCTCTCACTCCTGTGAAAAAAGTGTTTATCATTGAATTAGGCCTCACCTTGGGTACATAAGCGACCCAGCGTTGCCTGGACCAGCTGCGTTATGTGAATCCCCTGTGGAATTTTGCCGTCTCTAGACAAATTCTTGTAACCATACTAACCAAACAAAGTTCTTTTGGAAAAAATTTTTTTTTCCTTCAATTACCTGGCAAGCCCTATAATCAACATCACTAACACTTCCTCATGTGTGCTCTGCATGTTGCCATGAAGAGGGGCGTGGCAGAAGGGAAATTAGGCATGAGAGTCTTTAAGTGCTCTCAGGAGACACCTGTAATCATGTTTTATTAGTGGTGCCCTCCTAAACACAATGAGCTTCAAATATGACTCAGCCACCGGCACAAGCTACAGACCTCCCACATATGGCTGCCAATCCGGCAAAAGCAAGATGGGCCTGATGTAGGAAGAAAAACCCTCTGACTCTCCATGCTGCACAAGGTTCGGGTGATCCCAGTGCGAGGAGATGATCCCCATGACCCAAACGCGGGAGAATGGCTGTCTGATTGGCTCGTTATATCGTATGTGGGCGAGGTTGCCTCTGCACACTGGCCTCCGACGTGTTCGTGCATGTCGCTGCTTATTTTCCCCGCGGCGTGGGCCCGTGAGTTTCTCTGCGGGTTCGTCTTTCAGGACTGCTTGCACGGTTTTCTGCACCGTGAAATGCCACCTCTGGAGAAACTGATTCTTTGAACTGTGGCATTTATTAACGTACAACCTGGGGGTGACCTTGCAGCCACCCAGGGGTACGGACAGAGGAGGATAAGGGAGTATGTGCCTTTCAGTTACCTACGCAGAATAGGAAGCATCAGTGGCGGGGCACAACAGCAGGAATTTTCAAAATTACCTAGGTAGGAGTGCAGACTCTGCATGGGCTTTTCCCCAGGGACTTTGCACCATTTCTTTGAAAACTGCCCAGGGAAAATGTCATTTGCAGAGATTTGTACCTGCTGGGTGTTTTTTTTTTTCCCTGGAAAACGACGTGCATGGTTTTGAAAACACAAACACTGCGGTCCTTGTTGCATCCCCCTGACCTAACCTCGCCTCATATCTCATGGATAAGAGTGTTGATGCCCGTCTGTGCTTTCCTCCCGCGTATGGGATGGGCAGTTTTCCGACAGAAGATTTACCCAGGCTAATGGCTTTTGAAAATTGCCCACATGTTCAGAAGAGTGGAAGCTCATTATTCAATCCTGTGTGCATTTAAAAAAGTAAAACTTTATCTTGCAGTAGCACTCGTCAGCTTTCTTCTGCCAGTGGCCTTCATTTACTTTGAAGGTTTTCATCTTTTCCCTTAAAAAATGTCTAAAACCTTTGGTGCTCATCTCTATTTCCTTCTTTTTGTCTTTCCATTCATTTTATCCTTTATTCTCTTTGTCTCTAACATGTGTTCCCCGTCTCCTGAAGTGTGCTTGAGTTTCTGGCACTTTGCACTCTATCGTAGACCCTCTGATTCTTCCGCTGTCCTGTCCACCCCTCTGTCCATCTGTGCCCCTTTCCTCTTGTCCTCATCCTCGCTGTGTACTTCGGCTGCGTGTCCTTCATTCCCTCTCGCTCTCCACTGCCTCCTTCTCACTCTCTCCCTCTTCAGTCTCTTTTCTTCCTCCCATCCTGTAAAGAAAGCCAGAGGTGAGTATGCAGATAAAAATAAAATGCCCTGATTGTTTCTCTCACTTTCTCTCTCATGCCTCACAATCCAGAAATTGTGATGGATAAGATTTTGGTGCTCAGTCACCATGATCCAAGAACTCCCTCTCTTTCGGGATGTTTCTTTTCATTTTCCAGAGACTTGATGCTGCCTGTGTACCAGTTACCTCTGTAAAAATGGAGTGATACATTCATGAACTAATTTGCGCTGCTATGTCAGGTTAAAATAACAGAATAATAAAAAAAAAAAAAAAGCAGACTAGGAGGCGGCTGACCCAGTAAAGTGGAAATAGAGAGAGAGAGAGAGAGAGCTGCTGATCCTAGTGACTGAGCCAGAGGAGGAGAAGAAAGCTCTAGGGGTGTGCATTCGTTTTCGACGTATTGGCAATCCACAACGTATATGTCCCTATTCGTTGTATTCGTGGGGTCACAAAACGTATGGTGAACCCCCACGAATACAATGTAACGAATAAACCCCACACCCTCCTGATCCCCCCCAAGACTTACTAAAAGTCCCTGTGGTCCAGCAGGGGTCCTGGAGTGAACTCCTGCACTCGGGCTGTCTGCTGCCGGTATTCAAAATGGCGCCGATAGCCTTTGCCCTTACTGTGTCACAGGGGCTACTGGTGCCATTGGTAGGCCCCCATCACATGGTAGGAGCACAAGATGGCGCCGGCCGTCCATTGCTCCTACCATGTGACAGGGGCCGACAAATGGCACTGGTAGCCCCTGTGACATAATGAGGGCAAAGGCTATCGGCGCCATTTTGAATACCGGCAGCCGACAGCCCGAGTGCAGGAGATCACGCCAGGACCTCCGCTGGACCACCAGGGACTTTTGGTAAGTCTTGGGGGGTGGGTCAGGAGGGTGGGGGGTTGTAGTTAATTAAATTTAAAGGGTTGGGATGGGGGTTTTTTTGGGAAATGAATACATACGTAACTAATGAACGGATCGGAGTCCCCCGAGAACGGATGCAACAGATTTGGCTCCCGACGAATACGAATACCGAATGGGTTGAATCTGTCCCTGCTGCACATCCCTAGAAAGCTCCTCTACCACCACTTGCATGAGCAGAGAGTGAAATTCAACAGCTGCAAATGCATCAGCGGAGTAGACACAATCCAGACTTCTGAATTTCCATAGAAACCTAACCTACTCACTGCCTGAATTCAGCAGCTAGTATGTAGATATTTTATAATCTGTTTTCCCCCCTTACCACTGTTTGCATGCACAGCTTTAAATGATAGAACTTGCTCACTTAACTATTCTTAAAATCAAATCAAATTTCCCATTTTGGAACTTCAAATGATGCTGTGCATATGCTTTTGCATATGACCCAATAAAACCTGTGTGATTGCTCCATCTATTTCCTTTTCAAATATTTGTAAACAGGTAATAACATCACCCCTTAGGCTCCTCCTCTCCAAGGTAAACATTCCTAACCATCCTAGTCCTTCCTTTATGGGTAAATATTCTGTGTGCCTAATTAACTTGGTTGTTTGCTATGCTTTCCTGGCTCCACTTAATGTGGGCTTAGTTAACACGGACATTCCCTAAGGAAATGGATGTCGTTCACTATCATTGCTTAATTTGGACACCATTTATTGAAACTTCACTGAAGAGGAGCACGAAGGCCCCAGGACATGTCGTCACATTAGGCGAGAGCATCTGGGCAGAGTGGTGGATGACCAATCTCTGAGTTACTTGGTGGGAATTTGTTTTGCCACTGGGTCTCCACGTCAGATGTTAAGAATGGCATAAATCTATGGAAGGTACTGCAAGACAGGGGGAGGAATATGCTGAATATAGCCAAATAAAGTCCTAGTTACTAGTAGTTAACTGGATAACTTATCCGGCTAACTTTTGTCCAGTTAAACAGCTGGATAAATCGGAGGCATTCAGAGTGGAGGGAAATGTAAAATCCATGGTTTGTCTGGCTACGTTGGCAAAGTATCTGAATGCTGACCCCATGTGTGTAATTAATAAAGTCAGATATTAGGGAAAATGTACTGACCCAGAAGGAATCTCAGATTAATAGGTTACGATCATATCATTTATACTCTAAAAATACTGAATGTGTACCTCGTTCTCTAGTTTTAGCAAGGGACCTCATGCAAGTGTAGAATCACAGCATGGTCCATCAAGCTGTATTCCTTTAGTGACAAATAAATAATAATTGTAAAGCTGAATGTAAGGCTTACTTAAATAGGATTAAGAGTGTCCATTTTGCTCTTTAAATATAATTACTTTTCCTCTCAAATTAGAAAGGAAATAAATTCTTGTTAAATGATTGGGGTTCTTACAGAAATGGCTATAATCCCTACCACACCACAATCAAAATGCTGGTCCTGGCCTTCAGGGGCTTGACTCCACCCTACCTGACAAATCAAGTCACCCAAAACACAGCTGCCCACTCACTGCCTCAAGCCCGCCTAGTGGTGCCAGCCCCCGAGGAAATACGGCTCGCCATCCTGAAGAACCTTCTCCGTTTCTGGCCCAGCCCTTGGGAACTCCCTACCGCTAGACATCAGGCTTGCACCAGACCTGCTCACTTTCAGAAAGAAAAGGAAAACCTGGTTATTTATAGCCCGCAACATAGATTTTACTGTACCAGACACTTCTCCTATCCTAGCTACTGCCTCTGATTCATTTAGACTTGCAAACCCACTCCTCTGCTCTAACACGCTTTGAACTCTGATGCTGGAAAAGTGTGAGATGGACCTCCGGGGGGTGCTGGTGACCATCAGACAGGATCTATCAAATCAGGGTATAAAAATAGGTCAGTATGCAGACAATGTTTCACCTTTATATTTTCCAACCAGAGATAGTAATACCACTTATTCTGTGCCATTTCTCCTCCTTTTCCCCAATTTCCAGTTACCATATAAACTGGAATAAATCTGAGATGATGCCTCTTAATATTCAAGCTAGCCTGCTAGCTTTGCATTTTTTCAGACTTTTGTTTAAAATACTTAGGCATGTGTTTTTATGATATCATTGACCTCATGGTAACTAAAGCTGCGGAGAGAATTTGTGCCATATTAACAGATGTGGCCACACATTGGTCACCATTACATCTTTCTTGGTGGGGCTGAGGAGCTGCTATTAAGATGGTCTTAGCACCCAGTTAATTTTTTGCTTAGTATGCTCCCTGTGTTATTTGACCATAAATTTTATTCTGGTTTGGATGGTATACTGTCCCATTTCTGTTGAAAGATAAACCTCCGTGGATTGCTATGGCTAAGCTTAAGCTTCCTCGAGACAGAGCTGGAGCTAACTTTTGAGATTTTTGATGTTACCGTATAGCATTCATTTTGAGACAAGGTACTGCATGGTTGGACGATAAACAAATTGATTCACAAACCTATTTGGTATGAAGTCAAAGCAGAATTGTTTCATCCACTTCCACTTTGGTCTGTGCCTGGATTGCACTCATTAACCCGCTTTCATAGATATACTATTATTTGGCAACCAGTACTGCCTATAGATTGCTTGAATGATATATTATGAATGTAAGTATTCCATGGAAGACATCTTCTTTAACCCCTATATGGTTGAATCCACACTTTTTGATAACCAATAATGTCCTAAATTGGACCAACTGATATAATGCTGTTATTTGGTCAATTGATCAGCTGTTGATTGGTATTCAGTAGCAGACCTTTCCACTGCATACATTTGGCTTTATATGCATTATTTCCGCTATTTATGGCTGCAGTCCTGTGTTAGTGCGGCCCATTCTAATATTGTTTCCTCTTCTAAGCTTCCCCAGGAATATACCCTTATTTGATCTTTCCTTTCTCAGGGCCATACTGCTTCTTCTATCTATAAACACCTGAAACTTAATAAGTTCCATAGATGTATAGGTTTAGAGAATGTGTGGTCTCATGAGCTTTCTCTTTCAGAGGAATTTCCGTGGGCACATCATTGGAATGCCACATTGCAATGTCTCTCCTCTAGAATAAAGCAATCTATGTTTCTCTTACCTCTTCGAGCACTATTCCTTTGTTACTTCTTAAAGCTGGTTTATCTCCATCTCATTTTTGCTGATCTTGTGGGTCTCCTAATGCTTCCCTATCCCATCTGCTGTTGTCCTGTGCTCACACTTTGTTATTTTGGCAAGAGGTATATGGGATAAGATTTCCCAAATGTTAAATATTTCTCATCCTACATTTTATAATATTGTGATACTGAAATCTGCAGCTCTAGGTTCCGAGCTTCCAAATTCTAAGGCAAAATTGCTGGACTTTTCATTATCTGTTGCTACCCAGCAGGCTCTTTCTAATTGGAAGAAGCCTACTCAGTTAAATGTTCCTTTTTGGTGGAACGCTGTAAGCCTGTACTATAAATATGAGAAAGCAGCAGCAGTTCTGTATAATAGAATCACCAGTTGGGCAGTCATGAGGTCATCAGTAGATCATTATTTTTCCTGATCAGGATGTTTTTCCTTTTCTTTACTTTTATGTACTGGGGTTATAGATTGTGCTAACTTTCTGCAAATACTTAGATACTTGCTGATTTGTACTGGGCCCTTATTGCATTTCTGATTTTGTATGCCATACCTTATTCTCACACCATCAACCAAATGCTATCCAGCCAGTCCTACCAGACGTTATCCAACCAGTCCTACCCCTTCTCCATGTAATATCTATAGCTTATATTATAGATATTGTAAATATATTTATCTAATGTAAATATCTTTATCTAAAGTTATCCTCTCCTTTTTTCTTCTCTTCTCCCAAGTTTTAATTCCCTTGTTATTTGTAACTGCTCACTTCCACAGGTTACACTGTTGTTCATTGTACGCCCCTGTTATATGTAAACCGGCATGATGTGATTGTATCATGAATGCCGGTATATAAAAATCTTAAATAAATAAATAAATAAATAAATGTTGTTCTGTTTTCAAAAATGCTAATAAACAGATTTGAACAAAAAAAAAAAAAAAAAAGGAAAGTGTAAGAAATATAAACGCTGATGGTGAGGCAGAGGAGAGGTAGGGAGCCCAGCTTTCAAACCTGTGCATGATCCAGCATTTACACGCATAAGTGGCTGCTCTGATAATAATACTAGTATTTTATAAACTGTGTGACAGGAACTGCACGGTTTATAAAACCTCTGCTCCAAAAGGAGGCATGAATATTTCCAATGCAAGAAAATACTTACTTTTTCTACCTATTTTATAAACAGATATGCGTATGTTCTAGGCCCATGAAGAGTGTAACATGTATGCGCAATAACCCTGGTTTATATGCGGAGACGGGGTTTTTTTTTTTAAATATACTTGGAATCACAAGTTCGAGGATGCCTCCACCAGTTCACCCAGTCCATCCCCAGTTCATCCCCAGTTCACCCAGACCCTTTAGAACTTCACCCTGAACCCCCAACCAGTTTACCCAGACCTCAGACCCAAAACTGCAAGTCCAATTTCCCTTGTGCAAGTCAGTTGGCAGATGTAAAAGTTCATGAATAACCTCAGTAATGTATGCACTTATTTCAGATTCAGATCACTTTATTGGCAAGTCAGTTTTGCACGTGTCACCGTAGTGATATACAGAATGATGCAAATAAAAGGGTAGGAGAATGGTAATAAGTCAAGTACAGGTTACGGAAAGACTCAGGTTCTGGTGCTGGTCCATATTGCCCCTGGACAGGTTTCATTTATGGCCTCGTGGCTAGATACCACAAATTTTGCTGCTATAAATCTCTTCTATGATAAAGCAGCTGCCATGCATACTTCTGCACTCTGCCCTGGAATGGCCTTATCTGCCGGTAACACGTACAAGTGAAATGGAAAATGTGCACGTACTCTGGACATTCATAAAATAGCCTGTCCAGAGGCACACATATTACTTTAGAGTGTGCATGCTATTGTTATGCATGGAACCCCTCTGAAACTTCAATCCTGAAGGAACGTCTTTGCTGATCTCATGATTGCTCGTTCAAACAAGAATAAACACCCATTCAGTGCAGACCAGTGAGCTCAGCTTCAGCAGTTCTGCTGTTCTACCTGTGGCTCTTGGCTTCACAGTGCCTCCAGAATATGAATCAATGTGCGTCGTCATGGCTGAGGTAAGTGCCCTGCCATAGTCTCTTGTTTCTCGATCCCCACAAATCTCTGTGGTTTATGAGGGAGCCATCACGCTACCTGGCTTGCAGTAACCTGTCACCAAAACAGATAATATTGCTTTCAAATCCCAAGCATTTGAGTATTGAAGAAGCTAGTCCCAATGCAGCCATGCGCCTTCCATAAATTATTATAGTGAGTGTAAACAACTTGATCAAAGTTCATCATTTTAACAATCAGCTAATGTTGCAAATCAAATTATTTAAAATACCATGCATGACTAGTAATACCATCAGTGGCCTGCTGGCACTAAATATGTTAGAGCATTGTAACCACTACCTAACTTATCCACATCTTTTTTAAACCCAGCTACACTAACTACACTAACCACATCCCCTGACAACAAATTCCTGAGCTTATTTCTGCACTGAGTGAGAGAGAATTTTCTCTGATTAGTTTTAAATGTGCTATTTGCTACCTACATGGAATGTCCCCCCCTAGTCCTTCATTATCCAAAAGAGTAAATAACTGATTCACATTTACCTGTTCTAGACCTCTCATGATTTTAAAGACCTCTATCATATCCCCCCTCAGCCGTCTCTTCTCCAAGCTGAACAGCCCTAACCTCTTTAGCCTTTCCTCATAGGGGAGCTGTTCCATCCCCTTTATCATTTTGGTTGCCCTTCTCTGTACCTTCTTCATCGCAATTATATCTTTTTTTGAGATGCGGCGACCAGAATTGTACACAGTACTCAAGGTGCAGTCTCACTATGGAGTGATACAGAGGCATTATGACATTTTCCGTTCTATTAACCATTCTCTTCCTAATAATTCCTAACATTCTCTTTGCTTTTTTGACTGCTGCAGCACACTGAGCCGACGATTTTAAAGTATTATCCACTATGATGCCTAGATCTTTTTCCTGGGTGGTAGCTCCTAATATGGAACCTAACATCGTGTAACTACAGCAAAGGTTATTTTTCCCTATATGCAACACCTTGCACTTGTCCACATTAAATTTCATCTGCCATTTGGATCCCAATCTTCCAGTCTCGCAAGGTCCTCCTGCAATTTTTCACAATCTGCGTGTAACTTAACTACTCTGAATAATTTTACATCATCTGCAAATTTGATTACCTCACTCATCATATTTTTTTCCAGATCATTTATAAATATATTGAAAAGCACCGGTCCCTGAGGCACTCCACTGTTTACCCTTTTCCACTGAGAAAATTGACCATTTAAACGAACTCTCTGTTTCCTGTCTTTTAATCAGTTCGTAATCCACAAAAGGACATCGCCCCCTATCCCATGACTTTTTAGTTTTCTTAGAAGCCTCTCATGAGGGACTTTGTCAAATGCCTAATGAAAATCCAAATACACCACATCTACCGATTCACCTTTATCCACATATTTATTAACCCCTTCAAAATAATGAAGCAAATTTGTGAGAGAAGACTTTCCCTTGGGTAAATCCGTGCTGACTGTGTTCCATTAAACCATGTTTTTCTATATGATTTGTGATTTTGATCATTAGAATATTTTCCACTATTTTCCCTGGCACTGAAGTCGGGCTCACTGGTCTATAGGCTCCTGGATCACCTCTGCAGTCCTTTTTAAATATTGGGGTTATATTGGCTACCTCCAGTCTTCAGGTACAATTGATGAGTTTAATGATAAGTTAGAAATTTTAAATAATAGATCTGAAATTTCATTTTTTAGTTCCTTCAGAACCCTGGGATGCATACCATCTGGTACAGGTGATTTGTTACTCTTTAGTTTGTCAATCTGGCCCACCACATCTTCCAGGTTCACAGTGATTTGGTTCAGTTCATCTGACTCATCACCCTTGAAAACCATCTCCGGAACTGGTATCTCCCCAACATCCTCATTAGTAAACATGGAAGAAAAGAATTCATTTAGTCTTTCTGCAATGGCCTTATCTTCCCTAAGAGCCCCTTTAACCCCTTGGTCATCTAACAGTTGAACTGACTCCCTCACAGGCTTTTTGCTTCGGATATATTTTTTAATGTTTTTATTATGAGTTTTTGCCTCTACAGCCATCTTCATTTCAAATTCTCTCTTCGCCTGTCTTATCAATGTTTTACACTTAACTTGACAATGCTTATGTTTTATCCTATTTTCTTCAGATGGATCCTTCTTCCAATTTTTGAAGGATTTTTTTGGCTAAAATAGCCTCTTTCACCTCCCCTTTTAACCATGACAGTAATCGTTTTGCCTTCTTTCCACCTTTCTTAATGTGTGGAATACATATGGACTGCACCTCTAGGATTGTATTTTTAAACAATGTCCAAGCCTATTGAACTCTTTTAACCTTTGCAGCTGCACCTTTCAGTTTTTTTCTAACTATTTTCATTTTATCAAAGTTTCCCTTTTGAAAGTTTAGTGTTAGAGCTGCAGATTTACTTATTGTCCCCCTTCCAGTTATTAGTTTAAATTTGATCATGTTATGATCACTATTGCCAAGTGGCCCCACTATTACCTCTCTCACCAAATACTGCGTTCCACTAAGATTTAAATCTAAAATGGCTCCCTCTCTTGTTGGTTCTTGAACCAATTGCTCCATGAAGCAGTCGTTTATTCCATCCAGGAACTTTGTCTCTAGCATGTCTTGATGTTACATTTACCCAGTCAATATTGGGGTAATTGAAATCTCCCATTATTATTGCACTGCCAAATTGGTTTGCTTCCCTGATTTCTCTTAGCATTTCATCATCTGTCTGACCATTTTGTCCAGGTGGACGGTAGTATACTCCTATCACTATACTCTTACCCAACGCACATGGGATTTCTACCCATATAGATTCTACTGAGCATTTAGTCTCTTGCATGACATAAAGTGCCACACCCCACCAAGTTGATCCTCCCTATCATTGCGATATAATTTGTACCCTAATATAGCACTGTCCCATTGGTTATCCTCCTTCCACCAGGTCTCTGTGATGCCAATTATGTCAAATTCATCATTCATTGCTATACATTCTAACTCTCCCATCTTATTTCTTAGACTTCTGGCATTGGCATACAGACATTTCAAAATGTGTTTTTTGTTTGTATTAACATTCTGCTTTTCAGTTGATAGGGATCACCTTTAGCCCAGGTGATTTTTTTTTACATATAGGCATATGGACTAAGTTTGCTTTTATTGGAACCTCTCTGTAGGGATGCCCTAACTCTCCGGTTTCATTAGTATCCTTCAAAGATACCTTCCTCCGAACCATGCACTGTTGAGTGACTTTCGGCTTTCCCTCTTGTTCTAGTTTAAAAGCTGCTCTATCTCCTTTTTAAAGGTTAGCGCCAGAAGCCTGGTTCCACTCTGTTTAAGTGTCAGTGGTAAAGATACAAATCTCTCCTGTTACTTTGTGTAGAGTTACTTTATTTTTAGTTAGTGCTGAGTAGCATTTAATTTTATTTGCTAAATGAGTTTGGTGTCTGGTTTATATATGGTAATGTGTGAAAAACCTTAAGACTGCTGAGAGATAAAAGGAACAAGAAGGATGAGCATCCCAAGCTGTGCAGAGGACATTTGAGGGAGGACAGACTTTCACTCAGTTCAGTCTCAGACTCCTGCCAGAAGGGGGCAGCACAGGAAGGGAGCCCTGCTCTCCGGGATTGGGGGATAGGGCAGAGATGGTATTCAAAGCCCCCAAAGGAGCAAGAGAGAGACCCATAGCTACTGACTGGCTCGTGTTGGGTATCACATGGCGACCCTGTCCGGTGGTGGACGACTGCCGCTGCAATGGTCACGCTGGAGGGCACGGGTTCAGAAAATAGGGGGAAAGCCATGTCGCTGCCACAGAAAGACTCAGGGTGGCACCAAGGACCAATTGTTGGGGCAATTTCCTCTTATGCCTGAAACCTAAAGACACAACGGAAAACATCCACGAAAAAATAAAAAAATAAAAATCCGAGAAGAGAAAAAAGGGTGGAGGTGATTGACTTCCAAAATGTGTATTTTCTAAATCAAAACAGAGAAATGTTTTTCTTATTTTTCGCTCCAATATCCATGAACATATTGCAAATTTAGATGAAGTAACTTATCAGTGTGTTTCTGAACTCCAAATATTTAATAGTAAGGAAGGCAGAGCCATAAGAGTTCCTTCCCCCAAGAGCTTCCAGCCTCTTCCTATAGTTCCTTCAACATTGCTGCTGTGCCCATTCTGTACGCATTCAGGACTAAACACAGTTTTGCTTATTTTTGCATGGTGTTCTGATCCCAAACAAACATTTAAGGTGGCTGCTTGCTTTCCAGCTGCCGGACTTGTGTGGGACCTGCCTTGCTCTCTTGTGGCACTGCTGGGAGTCCTTTCCTCTAAGAGGAATTTTTTTTCTTTTTTTAAATTAAAGGATGACAGCGCCTTAGAGACTGGTGCACTTTTTTTTTTTTTTAATAAGTGCTTGGTTGAGAAACTTGCTCAGGTACTGCAGAGCTCCGCATATTAATTAGAGGTCTAGACACAGCGTCTCTGCTTCTGCCTCTGGTTATTTGTCCACACGGTTCTCATATCTCAGACAGGAGCCTGCCGCCCACTCCCGCTTCCCTGTAACGCTTGCTGGCCTGTTGCAACAATTCAAGCAGCCCAGAGCGCCCTCCGAAAATGACCTAGACCAGATTTGCATGTGCACTATATGCAGGAGGATGTGTAAGCCATGGCTCGTGGTGATTACTTGTGTGCATTGTGCGACTGATACCCTGCATCCAGGGTAGAAAGTGTTTCATGGCCCTGCTATGAGGGTTTCCCCCACCATGTGACAAAACTGACTCGAGGCAACTGCTCGTAAAGTGCATTTTGCAGAAGCATTTACCCAGCTAAAATAGCAATTCACTTGGGTACATTCCCTCCTTCAGTCCAGCTATAAAGGCACATGTGGTGTTCTGTGGCGTGGCTGACCTTTAAGCCAGACGTAGGGAAGGCATTTCTTTCCAGCAGGACTGCATAATAACCTGCCTGAATTCAAGGTCTGTGCTTCCATTAGGCAAACCCTGCGGTTGCCTAGAGCGTCAAGATTTCTGGGGGCGACAAAATTCTGCCAGCGTGAGGTCCATCAGGGTGCTGTACCGGAGTCAGTACTGCCAAAGAAGGGAGTGCTGTGCAGGAGCCACTGCTGTCAGTAAAGTTGGGGGAGGAGCGTGAGGAGGGGGGGTGAATGACCGAAGGTTCGCCTAGGGCACCAAATATGCTTGCACCAGCCCTGCCTGGGTTGCATTTACAAATCTCCGGCCAGTATTTTCCACCTGCACTTTTTCCGCAGCAAAAGCATTCCCAAAGTTTGCAGGTCCTGCTACCCATGGACCTCGGCGTGCGTTT
This sequence comes from Rhinatrema bivittatum, assembly GCF_901001135.1. NCBI lineage: Eukaryota > Metazoa > Chordata > Amphibia > Gymnophiona > Rhinatrematidae > Rhinatrema > Rhinatrema bivittatum. Next base: position 54,212,332 of record NC_042632.1, on the reverse strand, counting down.
TCCCTTTGCAAATTAGGTTCAAGATTTGCACCCGCGGATTTTTTTGCCCCAGACGGTTTACAGATTCCCCACCCCCATCAGGCAAGTCTCCTCCCTCACCACGACGGCGAGTGAGCCTGTGGCTGCTGCTACACGGTGGGGCATTGTGCACCCGGGACCCAGACTTCCGCACGGCTGAGCTGACAGAGTGGTGCAGCAGAGCATGTACAGCAAGTGCTACCCCTATGTGTCGCTATTGTGCATGGACCAAGTGGAGGACACCAGGACAAGTGGGTGGGAGAAGTCCTTGCTCAATTAAAAAAAAGATCTTTCCTATCAGTATGTTTGGGAAAACAGTCAATAGTGTGTGGAGCAGGCCTGCCAGCTATGGGAAGTCAGTAGGAGGATCTGAAAGCAGTGCGCTGGGTTGTTTATGCCACTGTGGGAGGCACTAAGAAGAATGCATCTTTGTTCAGAAGAGAAGTGGAGATTAAAGCTGGATCCTGATCTTTATTCAGAACCAGTGACCGGTTAGTTAAAAGTGAAGAAGCTCTGGGGGACTCCAGCATCCCCAGCGGACTTTCCGCTTCCCTGGCTCGTGATCCCTCTCTGTTCTGAAGGGCGATCCAGTTGTTCCAGTTCCTGCAGGAATACTTACTAAATATTGTTTATCTTTAATTGAAAGAGGCTTCCAGAGAAGATGCATCTCAGAGGAAAAAGATTACAGACTCCAATTTGTTCTCATGGTGGTTGTGCTACCTTGAAAATTGTAAAAACAGGTTTACAAAAAAATGACAAACTATAAAATGCTTCCTTGGAATAGACTTGTGATTTTATATTTCTTGTTTTTCTCTTGCTTTGCTTGACTCTATCTCTGAGAGAAGCATTGTGTATAATGTATGGGGTCAGTTTTCAAAGGGCTGCTGAACAGGTCTATCTTTAGATAGGTTTAGGATAAAAAAAATGACCACAGTCTAGCTGGGCAAATACTAGAGAGTTATTTGAGTGGTTGGGATGGTCCAGCTAAGTCATGCACCCTCCCCAGGAGTGATGCTGGACCTTCATCTTTTTTGCCCATCTTATGAATTTAAGAGGTAAATGTAGCTGGCCAGCAGGGGTTTGTCCAGTCAAACGTTTTGAAATGTGACTCCCCCTTTGAGGGTTTCTGAATTGCAGGAACCCTATCCAGAGGTGATGACTATCTGGTAGTGACTAGGAAAGTGCTTTTTTTAAACATTGTCTGAACCATTGTCTCCAAAGGAGCGCTTGCAGTCCTCAGCCTGGGTCTTATTGGGTTTAGAGGTTGCACTTGATATTTACCAATCTAACAATGCTGGAGAATGATGTAGGTTAATGATTCTCCTTGTAATGTGTGTCCTTACTGCATGTTTGCGTCTCTGCTATAGGTTTGTGTTTGGGAGTGGCTTAATTCTCATTCCTGTCCATTGGAAGAACAAGTCCCAGTAGATTTTGGTTCTCTTGGTGCTTTCATGTCTGTCTCTCTAGCACAGTTTATTATTGCACTTGCCTGACTGGCCACGAGGAGGAGGAGTAATTTCTTCCTATCATGTCATGGTTATGAGCACGGAATCCTTACCCCCTTTCCTGGTAAACTCTCTTTCAGGAATTAATGATGATTTCATGATGCATCTAAATATGTTCAGATATAATTGTATTGTTGTTATTTGTGTTATTTGTAAGTGTAAGATTAATTAATTGTGAAATTGCCTGCTATGTTGGACAGTAACATCACAGTAGCCTTTATCTGTTCTGGACAAGACCCTTTCACAGTCTGTAACCCTATGTCACAGGTTTGGCAACTGGAGAAGATGCCCTCAGTGCAGTAGATTAAGCTTTTCCGTATTTTGCAACACACTCCTCTGGGATTTGTGAGTAGAGTCCACCTGAGAAATAGCATCTCTGACACTGGATTTTAGCATAGTGGCTTGATAGGGACTTCCTGGACTGGAAACCAATGAGATCTTTTCTGCAGCCAGTGAAAGGTTACCCCTTCCGCTTTGCTTTTCTGTTCTTTGGCCCTGAATCCCAAAACATCAGTAAAACCCACTGGGGAGTCTTCACCTGTAGCACCGAAGAGCAGGGGGGTGAGGAGTAAGGCCAAAACATTGTGGACCTTGTTGCAGAGCACCTGCGGTTCTGGTTGGCCTCACATTTCCAAAGGGAACCTTGCAGAATGGCAGAATATTTCCCTTTGAATATTTGCTTGCAGGCCTTAAGGGCCTTGAAAGCCTTGCATCATTTCTAAAGGTTTGCCCTCTACGCCGTCATGTGACCAATGGAGTCATGCAGCAGGAAGGCAGCACCTCCTCCCCCCCTCGCCCATCTCCACCAGATAAGAACATAAGAACATGCCATACTGGGTCAGACCAAGGGTCCATCAAGCCCAGCATCCTGTTTCCAACAGTGGCCAATCCAGGCCATAAGAACCTGGCAAGTACCCAAAAACTAAGTCTATCCCATGTAACCATTGCTAATGGCAGTGACTATTCTCTAAGTGAACTTAATAGCAGATAATGGATACGGGATCTCAGACAGAAGGCCGAGAAGAGACCGTCCTCAGCTCATGGCTCAGACTTCATGTTTGATCTTTGCCAAAAGGCAGAAAAGCAACAGTTAAAGTGCAGATTATAGGTTGGTAAAAATAAATCCTTGTAACTGAAGGGAGCCATGTGGGACAAACTGTGCTGTACTTTTTCGTTATGGATAATTACTTCAATGGGCGATTGAAATCTGTGCAGGAGATCAAAGCAGCTGTTTACTTACAAGTAATAAATGTGCACAAACAATTATGTCTGCGCCAGTCTGCTGCACTCGTAATTAGGGAAGGGGAGCTTGAACATATGGAAAGCTGAGAGCAGGGATGGGCAGAGCCTCAATGTCCTGATCCAGGTCCAGCTGGGAGAGCAGAGGGAATGGATTTGGACCGGCCGCACCCCCTAGTCAACTCTGTATGGGAGTTGCTTTCATGCCACATGAGACAGACCTCTGTTATCATCCATAGGACCATGGAATCCTGCGGTGCTGAAGTATTTATCCAGTAAAATGGCCTCGGTGATGCATTAGTACGGCTGCTGATATATTTATATCATACACCATAAGGAAAGGCTATAGTGCACAGCTAGCATCATGTAGGCGGCCATGTGAACATGGAGAAGGCAACGTGCAAAGCCATTTCTGGGGCTCAAAAGTGTCTTACTTATAGAAATGACCTCCTGAAAGTTATCCACCTTCTGTGAAGGTAAAATGACCAGCGCTGATTGGAGGCAGACCTGTGGGCAATGGTAGGTTGAGGAGATGCAACAATATACATTGTTTTGCACTTTCAAAAATACTCAGGTTTTGTTGGAAAAAGTGCCCCTGGAGAAATTGGGTGTGTGGGTATTGTTTCAAACCAAACGTGAGGTGGTTTTTTTTTTCTCTTGGAGCAACAACAAAGCAAAACTACCTGTGTAATTTTGCTTTGATTTTTTTATGCAAATTCCATAGGTAAAAAGTACCCACAAACTTTGCACCAGTGGAGGCAGTTTGATTATCGCCTCCCGAGTTACACCTTGAAGAGTCAACATTGTTCTTAGCCTGGTGGTAAGTATTAGCTCGGTTTATTTTTATTAATTCAGTGTCAGGACTCATTGGGGCAGATTTTAAAAGCCCTACGCAGGCAGAGCCTATTTTGCATAGGCCCGGCGACGCGCGTATGTCCCGGGGCTTTGTGAAAGGGGTGGGGCAGGGGCAGGCTGGGGGTGGGGTGGGCCGAGTCGGGGGCGGGCCGAGTCGGAGGGGGTGGGGGTGGAGGGAACAGGGAAAGCCATCGGGGCTCCCCTAGGGCTCGGCGCGCGCAATGTGCACAAGTGTGCACCCCCTTGTGCGTACCAACCCCCGATTTTTTTAACGTGCGCAGCTGCGCACACATGTTATAAAATTGGGCGTACATTTGTGCGTGCTGGGTTGCACGCACAAATGTATACCCACGCGTACCTCTTAAAATCTGGCTGCATATATCTTGGGTTCTGTAACGCTCTTTCAAAGTGGACAGTGGCCGTCAAGGGCAGACAGAGCCATTTGGAAGTTCTGCCTGGCCGATTAACAGAGATTTGGGAGGGCTGTGCTCTAAGGGCTAGAGCAGACGAAGGAAATTGGGAAAAAAACAGAGCCTCGATGGCAGGAATGCCATTCCTCCTCAATAATAAAATTGCCATCAATGTAGGAGAGGTAAATTTACTAAATCACATGGTTATGGAAGGCTGCACGGAGATAGGAAGAGAGAACTGTACGAGGTTTCCTAGGGACCTGCACTGGTGACGAGTGAAACTACAGTAGGTGTTCCCAGAGAAGGGACTTCTCTCTTACTCTGGCCTTCCTCCATCGCTGGAGCAAACGTACATAAGCCCGAAGGGTCCATCAAACGCACCATCCTGTCTCTGACTGTGGCCACTCCAGATCATCAGGAAGTCCCTGGCAGATACCAAGGAATAGATCCAATTCCTTGTTACGCGTTCCCAGGGAGAGGCGATGCCTTTGCCCCCGAGTCCTTCTGGCTAATAATTGTTTATGGACTTTTCCTCCGGGAATTGTCCAAACCCCCTTTTTTTTTTAATTCTTTATTTACTCATTTTCCAATTTTACACTTTGATAATCCTTCCAAAAATTGTAACATTTATACCATTTTCAATATTACAGATTTATAACACAAAATCAAATTTATGCACAATCCTTAAGCATATGATGAAGGATATTAAAAAAAATATAATTCAAAAAGAAACCAGAATGAAGTCAAGCAAAGAATAATTTTAGGAGTCTATAGAAATCATAAAGGAATGGGCTTCACATAGACCCGCAGTGATTTTCTAATTAGACCTGCTACCTCTTAAGCTATGGGAGATGATGTTACAGGCCTTCGGGCTTCAATAAACTGTCAAAATTGATTTGTTTGAAAAAACACATAAGTTTCTTTCCCTTTCTTTAAAATACATTTACAGGGGTATCGTAATGGGAATGTAAAACCCAATGAGATGGCATTTTGTTGGAAAGAGAGGAATTCTTTTCTACGATACTGTGTGATTGGAGCCATATCAGGATACAGCCTAACTTCTTGGTCGTAAAAACTCACAGGAAATTTTTTAAAGTAAAGATTTTGGGAATTCAAGAACAGGAAACGGTTTTGATGAATAAGGTTTCTGAGATGGAAAAGAAAATACAGACAAATACTGCTGTTAATTCTGCAATTACTAAAGAACAACTTTCATCTTCATGACGTTTGGAACAGCTGGAAAATGGACTGTCCAAACCCCTTTTAAACCCAGCAATGCCAGCTGCCTTGACCGCATCCTCTGGCAACAAATTCCATAACTTAATTGGGTGCTGAGGCGAAAAATGCTTTCTCCGATTTGTTTTAAATCTGTTACCCCGCTGGTTTCATGGCGTGTCCTCCAGTCCTACTACTGTTTGAAATGGTAAATAACCCTTCTTCTCGGTTTACTCGTGGTTTTATAAAACTCTAGCGTTATTCCCTCTGTCGCCTCTTCTCCAAGCTGAAGACCCCCCTAACCCGCTCAACCATAAGGGGGCTATTCCCTCCCCTGTCTCATTTCTAGTTCTGCCATATCGTCCTGGAGATGTAGGAACCAGAGCTGCACGCGGCGCTCAAGGTAGGTGCAGAGCAGGCTGAGGCTTTGCCCTGGGACAATTCGCCCTTAACTGTCTGAAGATGGCAAAAAAAAAATCCCCGGGGCGTCCCTCTGCTGTAGGCATGGCTGCTCTCCGATTCCTGCCGCCGGTGCTCCGCCTATGGGTGCCGTAATCCTTAAATCCTGCCTGGACTGTGCGCAGTCCCCCTGCTAGCGCTGCTTTCTAACGCTTCCAGTTTAGGAGGTAGGCCTTTCTCTTCATTGGCATATACCATGTTTGCACATCCTCATTCCTCTGCTACTAGCTTTAATTAAATGGAGCCGTTTATGTAACCTTACTGGTGAGGAGCTGAAGTTTGCATTAACTCTTGAAAGGAAGCAGGCTGGAGACGGGAAGACGCGTGCGCACCATGGCTCGCGCATACGGCAGCCTCGCCCGCGTGCGTTTCTTTGCGACGTATTTCTCTGATGCATCGCAAAAGAAAAAAAAAACCCAGCACATTGAGGTGGATTTCAAACGATTCCAGCTTCCTAACTTCGGGAGTTAAACAGCTAGACCCGTACTCCTGCCGAGCTAACTACTGAACTTAAACGCGTTGTCACCCAAGCCACCTTTTTTCATCAGCCAGCTTCGCTGAGCTGCCCAAAACGTAGGTGGCCCTGGGAGTATGATTTGGCCAGGGTGGCGAGAGGTGAATTGAGCTGGCTAACGCACGTTCTCAGCATTAGCCAGCTGTGCCCGTGAGCAGAGAGAGCAGAGTTAAATCTCGCTGGCTATATTATAGCTGGATAGATTTAGGACAAATGAAAGAAGCTATCAAGACAGTGTATGCTTATTTATGATTTTCTATCCTAGCTACAGTCATCCTGAATTGAACCCATCTGAGTAGGTTGCAGCTGAAATCTTCCCTAACGTTAGCTGGCTAAGTAACCACGGAGTGGCTTGTTGAAAATCATCCCCATTACCCGTTTATTCTGGAATGGGAGAATCATGAAGGAGAGCACGCTTATAGGCCGATGCAAGATCAGCGCGCATGGAACGGGGGCGCTCATGATCGAGCGCTCGCTCTCTTAACGCTCGCCGATCCACCTCCCCCCGGGCACCCGATTTAATATTTAAATAGGCTGCCGCAGTGAAAAGGAGGTGCTAGGGGGGAAACTGTGCATCCCTAGCCCTTCCTCGGTATTGGGTGCCCAGGAGAAGTGGATGTCAATGCGGGTTAGGAAAACGGACGCTCGTTAATCGAGCGTCCGTTTTCCTAAGATGACCACATTTTTCCCTTTCTCCTAAAATTTCATTTTTTTCCCCAGTCTCCTTATGTTAACAGAAAAGCAGTATTATTTTATGCTTTTTCTGTTAACGTTAGGGGCTCCTCAAGAATTAACACCTGCTCCAGGGAAGGCCTTAATTTTCAAGAGTAAAAATATAGGTGTTGGGCACACTTCTTTCTTTTTTATTTTTTTTTGCATCGGGGGAGGGGATATTAGCTAATAGCCTCATCATCATGAATTTACACGTGATGAGCGCTATTAGCTACACGCGGTAATCGCCTTATTGCATGAGAGGTTTTGGATGTGTTTCCAAAAAGCACATTCGAGCGCATGTAAAGCCATGCGCTCTTCCCAGCACAGTATATTGCATCAGCCTGTTAGTGCAGGGTCTCCAAGGGCCACGGCCATCCTGCATTCCCGGATGTCTGCAATGAATATTCATCAGATGTATTTGCCTGCATCTGGTCCTGGAAGCATGTTTGGCTATTCTAAAAACTGGACCTGTCTGTGGCCCACAAGAACCCCTCATGTGTTGCATTTGCTGGTAAGAATCTTATTACAGGGCTTCCCAAACCTGTTCTCCCGCCAACCCCACAGGTAGTCGGGCTTTCATGATATCCACAATAAATTTGCATGGAATGAATTTGCAAACTGGGTCTCCAGCACTTATCAACTGATAAGATTTTGAGCCAGGCTTGAACACTAATTCTAGAGGTGAAAGATGAATGTCACGTAGACACCCTGAAATCCTCTGTTTTGATTCAGAATGACTGTAGCTAGTTGGTGGGCTGGGGTGAGATTGGCTCTGCCTATGGCGAGGAGCCCTGCGGGTTTTCACCACCAGCAAGTGGACCCAGGCAAAGCAGAGACTGGTCAGGACCTTCACCTTTACCAACCCACATTCTCCTCCGGTTGAGTCTTTGGGTGCCGGGGCTGGCAAGACTTAAGTGAAGACGAAGGATGTAGTGCAAGGGCAGGCTGTAGTCAGAGGTGGATCATGGTCAGGCGTATCGACAGTCCAGGCAAGGGTCAGAACCAGGTATCCGGCCGAGGGAGAGGAAGAGGGATGGATAGAGCGGAGGCAAGGCATGGGCAGGCTGGGCAGACGAAGGCAGGAAGAGGCAACATGCGTTATTGGACATAGCTGGACTTGTTGCTGAGGCAGGTTGCATCGGGAGAGCTGCCCTTAAATAGGGCGGTGCTGTGACAACATCAGCAGCGGCTGCAAGGACCTTCTTGCCATGGCCCCTTTAAGAAGTCTGATGTTGGACGAGCGTGCACCTAAGGAAAACCAGGAGAAGCAGGATCCAGCAGCGTCCTGCCGCAGGGCGGTCAGTAGCCTCCTGCTGCAAGAAGAGTCAGCGTGTCCTGCCATGCCAAGGACAGAAGGCGACCAGAGTGTGCTGGCAACAAAGGAAGAATGGCAGCTTGTGATCTGTCAAACACAACACTAATATACAAAATCATAACTTTTACCCTCAATCATAAACAAGCATACACTGTCTCTGTAGCATCTTTCATTTGCTCAGGGAAATTTGGGTTTAATGGGCCAGTCAGGTATGCTGAGCTTGACGTTATTAAGGAAAGTCGTCGTGATTCCTCCTGATACTAAGGAACAGAGGTTTGACCAAGTTAGTCCAGAGCCTGTTCTTAGTTTAACCAAGTTATGGTATAGAGATATGTGTGGGGCAAAATTAGGGGATACAGGCAGAGGGGTAACAGAAAAAGACTCCAGGCCACTTGTCTGTGTGTCCTTCCCGATTATAAAGAGAAGCACTCAGGATCCTTCAGGGAGAGAGGAACCTGCATAACTCTTGGACTCATGTCATCTCAATTGGAGAGGAAGTCGGTAGCAAGGAACAGGAGGCCTTCTGGGCTTCAGAGGCCTGCTAGACTCTGCCATTCGAATTCTATGTTGTATTCATTTACATGGACTTGAAAGGAAAAGCTCTGAGCCCTCAACTGATTGAGTTACATGCAGGCAACCAATACACTTCCTGAAATAAGTAATATGGGAAACTGGGAAAAGAAGGGGAAAAACATCCATCCATTATCAATAGGAAAGTGAAAAGAATTAGGCAATTAAGCAAATGAATATTAAACCAAGTAAAACAGGCTACTGGATGCTAATTTTTCTCTGCCAGTGGTGCAGTCCTACATTTCTATATTGCGCCACTAGATTCCCACATTTTGGTTTAATGTATTGTATTATAAGCAGGTTTAGGGGTGCAGGTATCTGTCTGTTACAAGACATTGCTAGCTGCCCTCCCACCTTACTCGCAATCCTAAGGCAGGGAAAAGACAACATGTAGTCCCCTCAGAACAAGACTTTTATTTATCAGATTTGTCAGGATATAGCATTTAGAAAATAACAATTCCTATCTCTAACATCCTGGCCACTAAGCATCCGTTTTCCCTAAAGAAAGTTCTGTACCATTGGTGGTAACAAAACATGCCATAGACCTTAGCCTGCTTAAGATATTAATACTCATGGCTAACTTACCCCTGGGTTTTGACTTCAGGCGATATCTCTGCTCACCTCTGAAGCAGGCTCCAGCTGGAGAATGTGAGTAGGGCTTCCTGGGCTTGGTACTGGCAGAGCAGACAGGCTGTCCAGGAAGGAGACTAGCTTCTGGCTCTGGTGATTGCTAGCTGTCTGGGCTTGTTCTCACCCTTCACAGTCTATGACTCCGTGTCACTCCCCACACCGGAGCCCGGGTCTCTACTCTCTGATCACCTGGCCACACCTAGTCTTCTCACTTCTCAATAGCAGGGAGTGCTGGTTTGCTTCTGGCCCCCCCTTCACTTTCAGGGATGCTTCAGCACATGTTTCAGGGTCGCTCTCCGGATTTTCTCCCAGGGTTTGCATTCAGGGTTTGTGCCTCTTTCCTTCAGGGGTCCTCTGCCTCAGCCTTTCTCCTCCTTTTGGTTTCAGGGACACTCTCCCCAAAGAGTCTGTTCCTTGCCTTCTCTCCCAGGGTTTGCATTCAGGCTTTGTGCCTCCTTTTCTCTTCTTTCCCCCCCTTGTGTTATACTTCCCAGCTGATCAATATGCATAACCTCATGCATAACCTCGTGGTGGGTGGAGGGTCTTTTGTCACATTGCAGGTCATTTACCCCCTCCCATTCCTTCGGGGGAGAACTACCACGTCTGCATGCAAGCTGTGTGTCAGTCAGGCTGTGCCCCCCCCCCCTCTAAGGGTGAGGGTATCTCTGACCTCTGCTTGCCTGGCCGTCCTGACACTTGCTTAGGATCTTAAGCCGTTGCTTCTCTGCCTGCTTTATATTTGCACAGGAACTGACAAACAGGCACATCTGATTAGGTATCCTTCAGTGTATCAGGACAAAGCCTCTTCATTTTCCACAGACACAAGGTTTTAAAGTTCACCTGGGCAAAGGTCCCTTCTCTTGCTGTGACAGTGTCTGGGGCCTGTCAGAATTTGGCCTGTATGTGGCTATTATAATTTATAATTGGTGCATCAGTGGTAAACATGAGGTATCTCTCTACAGTATGTTCTGTTTATCAAATTAACTGCTTAGGAGCACTACAAAAGGCACACACTATTTTAACCAGTGCATTAAAGGGACTGACCAGAAACTAAGGACATCATAAAATAAAGGTCATATTTCTGCAGAAATAACCTCAATAGAGCCTTTTGGGCAGATATTTTAGATTTTCTGGCTTTCTATTTGTTTGAGGGCATCAAAATGGCCAATACTAGAAATATTCATTGTATATGCACTGTATTGGTTGTTCTATAAATCATCTGTTAAAATGTGGCCATTGTAGGAGTTGAGTAGCTAAGTGGCATAATCAAGGCCCGATTCATGAAGGAATCTCTCTCATAGGTACCAAACAGAAGAAAGCCTGGATTAATCAGGCCTTCACCATATCAGCCTCTCGACCTGCTGAAGTCACAAAGTTCTCAAGTCCAGGGCTTCTTGGCAGATGAGTAGATGATGGCTCCCCAGTAAATGAGCTACGAGTAGCTCCTCAATGAATATGCTATAGATGTTTCCCAGGTAGATGAGCTACGAGTAGCTCCTCAATGGATATGCTATAGATGTTTCCCAGGTAGATGAGCTATGGAAGGTTCCCCAGTGGATAAACTGTTCATTGTTCTATAGGTTTCTGGTGCTACATTTGGGATGTAAAAACTGTTTTATTCAACTGGGAGTTCCACAGTGAAGAAAACACTGTTTATAAAACATCAGCAGTGTTGATTGCAGATATCAAGCCCAGATTGCAGGAGACTTTGCCAAGTGCAATTAGGTTATTTTCATTTGATATTAAATATGACAAGCGAAGAGACTCTGAAACTCGGCATTCCAATGGGGTGTGCCGTGTGTAATTCAGTCTTTTTCTAGCACTGGCATTTCAACAGTAGTCTTATTCGTTATGAGAGGATCATGTTGCCATCTCTATTTATCTTGTCTGGAAATTTTTTTGTTGTATGATAAACCCCTAATATGTCAATTTTTAGCGCTGTGGCTTCTATAATGTTAAGCAGGCAGACTTTGTTTTGGCTGGCACTGGGAGGGCTACCACACAGTAGCGTCACTTGTCTAGGATCAGTCCCTTCCTGCTATTCCTTAGGAAAATTTGTCAGTGAAGACTTCTTACTTTCCATCTGTTAGCACGAAGGCCGCGCCTTTGGAAATAAAATACATAGTTTTGTATTTATTTCTCCATTGTTGGTTTAGTTCCACAGCATCTGTGTCAAATTAGGCGAAAGACTAATTACACAGTGCATTAAAGAATCTCAAAGAGAGCTTCTCTGTAATAACTTGTTTAGCTTCCTGCTAATCTTTATTATTTTTATTATCGCAGGGTTTACTGTGCATTAATCTTCTATCTTTAAAGGAAGAAATGGGCAATGTTACTAAGAAGATGTACCTGAACCGTAATATATGTGTTGAGGGTACACTGGGAGCCTTTTCCATTGCTTGTTCAATTTCCCTTCCAGTGCTAAGACATTGATCATTTTTCTGCAGATTTGGTTCACTTAGGTATAGAAACAATGGAACTGATGTATCATAGGTTTTCTCTTAGATATGGCGACTATGGCCACATCAGGTCCAATCTACTTTTTCATCCAAAAGCTGCTTTTGGGGTAGTGATTCAGTATTGCTGAAGTCTAATTTCCGGCTTGTCCCGAGATATCGGTGGTCTGGATTCATCTAACAGTAGATGGGAATCGGGCACCCCTCGGGAGTGGGTCTGGGGTCTCCTTCTTGATATACACCGTGCCTTTAGAGCTTCATGAGTCAATCATAAATTTCAGTCTTGTTCAGGATGGTTTTTTCCCATCTCTCGCTCTATAAATCTTTGTAAGAACAGAATTTATGAAATTAACTGTCTGGTTGGGAATAGAATATTAAACATTGAGATCTTGCTAATTTTTATTTTTAATTTTCTAGTGACTGTAGTGCCCATGCAAAGTGCAAGTTTAAAAGCTTAAAAGAAAATTCTATCCACCATAAACCATGCAATGATTTAAAAATATACTTGTGGAAAAGTAATATCTAATCTACCGTGTGCAAATTGAAATTATCTGTCAGCTGTTCTATTGGATCAGCTGCCCTTAAACCTCTAGGAGTAGCCATGCTGGAATAATATCACAAATGACCTCACACATTTATTTAGGTCTTAAAATTTGATTTCCTGTTTTCTTGCTTTGACCATCAAAGCAGGTTACTCAAACTTCATGCATATTAAAACTAATAATTTATTTATTTAGTGACTTTTTATATACCGCGGCACGTAAAAAACATCACCTCTGTTTACAATAAACAATAAATCAGCAACAGGCTTTACAGTCAATATTAACTAAGTGGACATAATATATATCAATAACAAAATTATATAACAATATATATCAATTAATTAATAACATAATATATATCAATTAAGAACAAAATTAAGAACAAATACAATAAACCAATGATAAACACATTCCATAGTTAAATAGCAAGTCAAAGTGTTAGACGGGCGATCAGAAACAGATATTGTCAATTTTAGCAGCGAGAAAAATCAAAATAGGTGAGTGGTAGAAGATCGTAGAAACAGGCACAATAAATCGGAATTTCAGGGGGGGTTCCCGGAATTTCATACAATGCATATTCATAGAACATTATAAAAAATGCAGTCATAAATGTAAAAGTACAATAAACAAGCCTTATACCGTCTGAATGCATGCTGGAATCTGATTGGTTCATGCACTGCCTGTAATATGTGACATCCCCCTACCAATATGGTAGGTACGGTTTCTTTAAACTATTCTGCAAAAAATGTAGATAAAAAATAAGCAGTCATGGCAGAAGCAGTGTGAAGGAACACAAATAATACTGCAGCATTGTACGATCGTGGCAATTCCCCTCTGTGCTGGTCTGTGGAGCCCTGCCTGCAGCACTGCTGTTTAATCCTCAGGCCTTCTTGGTCAGTTTGATTCCTCTCTTCCAGCATGATTGCCCAAAGTATTCAACCGAACATTACAACACAGCATGCTCTCAACTTGAAAAGAGAGGGTTTTTGGGTTTGTTTTTTTTTAAACCTTCTTTTAATAAAAATCTTCTTATTTTGATTCATGAATGCTGTAAAATGTTTAATAATTTTAAGAATGTTGCTACACCTGGTATCACTTAACTTTTTTTTATTTTTTTGGATTACTGCTTCGGGTCCTTTGAAAGTTATCCATGTGAATATTACTTTGCTATGAAACGTGAAATGGGTTGCAACCTAAACATTTGATAACTATGTGTCAGGTACGTCAATGTCACCAATAAATAAATAACCCCGATAAAAGAGCTTATCGCCTAAAATCTATCAAAAGGATCAAATATTTTTGTTCATGCAACTCTGTCGTTCCAAAGCTGACATGTTCTCACCACTGGAGGTCAAGATAGCTGTGAGATGGTGGGGACAGCTAGCAGAGGGGATAATGCACATCCATCCAAATAGCACATCAGATTAAAAAAAGAGAATTTCCAGGCACGCCGATATTTCAAAAGAGAAAAAAAACAATTTAACAAAGCACATTATCCTTCAATTCCATGCACGGATTGACTCTGCTACAGGCCCCGGCATGGAATCACAACGCTGGCTGCTCTGATAATACGTTTTATTTTCTCTCAGTACTGGCTGGCCTGCCTGATTACTTTCTTTTTTTTTTATTTCCTGATCACTGCTGCAGTATCCTAAGCACAGATGCTGTGTTTTAAATGAAATTACAAATTTAGCGTTATCTGTGAGGATGCAATCTGGCCACTTTGAGAGCACTAGGTCAGACTTGTTCAATTGCTTTCTTTGCCATTTGCGGCCTAAAAATAGCTCATAAATAATGTTAGCGGTAATTAAGCAGACAATAGCACAAAGCAGGGTAGGATTTCTGTGCATGGCTTGGGTGTGGTGTAAGGAATGAGGCCAAAGGCAAACTGCTTTCTGCGCCCTGTAAGTACATTTTAACATCCCTTAGCCGTGCAGGCCAGAGGGAGGTATTGAATGAATATACGAAATATACTGAGGCAAATCACCTCCCCTTCATCCACCGTTCACATGCTGGTGTTTTGAATAATTAGTATTGTCTGAGCCAGCAGGTTCCCTTCCTGCTCCTTTGGACTTCCAGCCCAACTGGATCTGGCACCTGGAGCCTTCATTCACAACTTCCGTGGGATTTCCCCCTCTTCTGTAGCCCCAGTCCCAATTCAATTCAATCCAGTCATTGCCGCAACGGTCCTCAGACTTCCTTCCAGAGCCCTGCTGTGTCTGCTCCAGCCCTTCCCCTCCTGTCCCAATGCAGGAGTGCGGTTGGGGGAGAGGGGAAGGAATGGCAGGAGGGGAGGGGTTGTATTAGAAACAGAGTAGCTCTTCTCTGCTCTGCTCTGCTTGCACAACAGGAGGGAGGGGTATGGGGGATTAGAGAGTGTAGAGTAGAACTTCTCTGCTCGGCTTTTATGGGTCCCCTGCTATGTATTGCCAGGAGCCTGCCCCCCTGTAGCCCATAAATAAATGCAGACCTGGGTGAGAAAGTGGTGCCCCTTAAAAGAAACCTCTTTCCAGGCCAGCCCAGTGACTCACACTGCCATGTGGAAGCCTTGGCCCTGACCCTCCTAGAGAGGCTTCTTCTCCCCAGACAGAACAGGGCCGTGGATACCGAAGAGCAATGGTGGGCAATCCCAGCCCAATAACATGTTCTGTTTGACCCACATAGCCTAATCCTTCTGCCCCATTCTCCAGCCCTCCAGCAGCTCCGGAGCTGTGGATGCAGAGTTGCAAGGCCTCCTGCCACTGCTGGAAGAAGTCCCCCCCCCCCCCCCCCTGCACCAGTAGTGCAAGTGCTTGCCCTCTAGTCCTACTGATGCAACAGTTCCCTCCCCCCCCCCCCCCGCAACCAGCCAAAGTGCTTGCTGTTGGGTGCCACTGATGCGGCATTTGAATCGGGCCTGCAGCTCCAGGCAGGGTCCCTGGCCCACACAAGAGCAGAAGTGTAGTGCTGCACAGCCCCACTACACAGGAGCCACAGCAAGCAAGATACTAACGAAGGAAGGAGGAGGAGCCTGGAGCCACCACTGGGAAGGAGGAGTGCGGCTGCACTGGGGAGGGAGACTCTCGCTGGGAAGAAAGAGGGGCTTGCTAGGCAGGGGATGGGGTTAAAGAAGGGGAAGCTGCTGAATGGATGTGTGGGAGAATTTGCTTGCTTAATATTGTTTTACTCTCCTGTCTTCTGTCCATCAAAATAAACTGTGATATTTACCCAAAAAAGTAATAAGCCCCCCACTGATATTCTCCTTTATGTACTTGTGTAATAAATCCTGATAAATTCTCAGGAAAAAAAAAAAAAAAAATGAAGGTCCCTGGCCTTGAAGCATCTGCAAGCAGAGCCGATGTCCTTCCATACTGAGAGGAGGGGGTCAGAGAATTGCGGAAAAGCGGGTCCGGAGTAGAACTTCCACTATCCAGCTACGATCATTGGGGCCCCAGCTGTCCCTTAAGGTCACAGCCACGCTCCCATGCAACTCCATGGGTCTGCACGGCAGGGCTGGACGAGCGCTGTTCCTTCCCAGCACGGCGTGCTTGACTTCCCAGCACATCTGACAAGGGAGAGGCTCCTCTCTCTGCATGCCTGGGAAAATGTGACTGGTCTGGGATTTGTAAACACAGCTTGTACAGGAAAAGAGGATTATATTAAGGATGTAAGAAATTCACCACAAGCAATATTTACAAGCCATAAATCTGACTGTTAATTTCATGGTATCCAAAGCAGTTACTGCATCCTGGTTCCTAAAGAACAGCTGGTCACATGTCACTCGGCTCCTCATGAATCCTCAACTTTGCCAATTAACTTCAATGAATTAGGGTAATTTTCATCGCCAAATGCTGAAACATGACCTTCAGTAAGAAGTCAACTGTTGCTAAACTTTAAAAGGGGGGTGGGGGGGTGGAAGGGAATGGAAAAAGCGGGGGGAAAAAACAACTGCTTCTAAAATAGATTTTGTGTTTGGATTCCCACCACAAATGTGCTTGTAGTTTGCAACCGGAAAACAAATTGCCAGAAATTCCCCGTACAAAAAAATGTCAAGCACTTCTGTGCTGCGCAGAAACAAAATGAAGAGAGTTGTGTTTTCCAAAGCATGAGGAGAACAATTTTCAAAGGGATTTAGCTGGGTAAGTAAGACGTTACCTGGCTAGATTATTCCCCTCCCAGCCGGTAAAAGTAGCACAGGTGGGCAGGTTAAAAAGACCCGTCCTCGGGTGAGAGAGCAGTGCAAGGAGAATTGATCAAATCTATGCACCTTGTCCGCCCTATTCTTGTACCTTGAGTTGTATAGCTCTCAAAAGAAGAGGTAACATTAGGGTGATCCCACCAGACACGGCGCATAGCTCCATCTTCCCACCAATCCCTTGATGCAACCGCGACATCAATCTCCCCTTTGGCGGCAGGGTTGGGGTAGATAGAGGTATTGGATACGGATGAAAACCAACACCGGGCCCTGACTTTTACGGTCTGGGGTACTGATGAGCAGACATGAGGGAAAAAGCTCAGGACTGCTTCTACGGCCAAGTCCATAAGCAAAGCAAGCCAAGCAGCTCTGTCGGAAGTTTCAAGAAGGCTCATCGCCCAGTTAAAGAGAAACATGGGGGTAACCTGCTCAGTGCAGCAGATATTACCTTAAGATGCTTGCTGGGCAGACTGGATGAACCACTTTCGTCCTTTTCAGCCGTCATTACTATGTTACTATGTAATGCGTCGAGCATTGTTTTAAGATCTTACGGAAAATGTTATGGAACTTCCCTGGGGTGAGATTCTAACAAGAGATAACCCCATATCCCTTTTCCAAAATATTAGCTGAAATAGTTGATCTTTTCAATTTCTATTCAATAATGCTCCACTTTTTCTCAGAGAGTGTAAACATAGTTCTTTCTGTAATGCTAACCTAAAACTAAATTGAATTATAGGATTTGTCTTTGCAAGTTATATATATATTCTAGAGATAAGGCTCTTAGTAGTATGGTATTTAAAATAATTTTCCATTTGCATAATGGAAAAATGTGTTCATTATTTTTTAAAGGTTTCTCTTTATTAAATTTTCAAAATTTATAATTCGATTCTCCTTGGTATAAGCAATATTGTGGATAATTATACATATGTGTATATGTATGAAACATTTTAACAGAAGAAAGAATATATGTTTATTAAGTCTCTTCACAGTTTGGAAAATGCTGTAATTGAATGATGGCTCAGGTTTTTATTTTTATTACAAAGTAGTTAATGTTAGAAGGAACTTACCCTCTCTAAGTTGCCACCAGGTCCTCAAGGCTAGCTGTGTGATTTCTGAAATATCATGGAGGTCACACCTGGAGGGAACACCATATCTCTTGATGGGCATTGAATATGAATATTTTCTAACTAATCTCTTTGATAGTTTTCTAACTAATCTCTTTGATAAAACCTGGTTATTTATGAAAGCCTTTCCAGACACCAACTAAACCTTAATTCACCTTAATCAACTCTGACCACCCAACAGGGTAATTAAAAATCTTTGCCAGGTTTGGCAGGTTTCTTTTTCTCTATGAAATTACTATCGACTCTTCACCGTTCCAAGTTGTATTACGTCCCTGTTTTATTGTAACTGCTACTTTTTCTTTTAGCACCTGTTAATGTTATTATTATTTTCCTTTTGTCACACCTTGTTAATTGTAAACCGGCATGATGCGATTTCCATCGCGAATGCCGGTATAGAAAAAAAACCTCAAATAAATAAATAAATATATATAGTGAGTCCCATACCTTTCAAGTGAAATTTAGTGTAGGCTGAGCCCTCCTCTTGACACTAATGAACTGGGCCAGCAAACTGGTTCCATCACAATCCTCTGCACTGCTTTACTGAAACTTCACCGTTTGATACCCAAGCCAGGTCTTCCGTTTCCCGGGCTAGCTGTGACTGGTGTTGCTATGAAGACAACATTGAGAAGGATTTCTAGTCATTGTGTATGTTTCATGGACATGGGAGAGATAAGGGATGTGCGTCCCTCCAAGCGTCATGCATGTTGAGGTCATTTAGTAATTGTTTGAATATCCATGTTTACCTATAGCATCTTTTCTGCAGAGTACATTTTCTACGTCTGGTCTTAATGTAATATTAAAATTTCCTAGGATAAGGGGAGCTGTTGCAAAAGAAGCTAACTTTAGCTTCAAAGAGGTCTCAAAACGTATCCTAACTTTTGATGCTGGCTATCATTATAGGATTACTTCTGCCAACTTTCTGCACGGATATAAAAATATCTATTATTTGTATCCCACTTAGGCCCACCGCGGTGTCGGGAATCGCGCGGTCAGGGGGGCGGGGGGCGAAGCAGGGGGCAGGCCTGAGGTGGTGCTATTGGGCGCGAAATAGGCAGCGAAAAGGCTCCTTACCTTTTCGCCATCCCCGCTGTCTTTGCGGCGTCTGCTCCGGTGCCGCCCCGACTCCTCCTGTTCCGGTCTTGGTGCCGCCCCTTTTTAGTGATTGCACGCGTGCGATCGCTTTGAAAAATGACCCCTTAATTTTCTCAGTGAGAATGTCCTATTGACTCCTAAATAAAATACCCAATCTTTTTTGGCCTTGATTATTTGAACTTATATCGAAACCTTGCTTTTATCTGTCAAGAAATGTCCATCCTTTTTCTACAAACAGGTGTTCCGAATTTAATTTATATCAGCTTTTAAGATAGAGACGTTGTTTAATAATTAACCTTTGCCTCTTTTGTAGGTTACTCGAGCGTTTAGGACCTGATGTATTAAGGACTTTCCCATAGACAGAAAAGGGGAGTAACCTTTAGTACACAGGAAGGTTTAATGTGGCTACATAAGATGTTCTTGTATTAATCAACTTTTATTAATTTGGCCCCTGACTGTTCTTTCAGGTAGGATGTTTGTCCTCTTATGTGCTCTTAGGATTGCAATTAATCTCGGAAACCCAAAAATTTGAATATCTGTCTGGCTCACCCTGAGTATTTCCTTTTGGACTGAGTTTCAAACCGACACCTCCAGGTGGTCTGCACCAGTGGTTGTGAGTCATTCTCCCCCCAGGCCCCTGGAAAGCGAGGATAGGAAGGAGAGCAGAGTAAAGAAATGAGGCGAGAGAGAAGAGGAAGGAAGGGAACAGAGAACAAAAATGAAAGCTTGGCAAGACTTCATCCAAAACTCTCCAAACCGGCAGGAAAAAAAATTATTAACAAATACAGGAAAATAGGACAATGTACAAAAGGGAATCTCCCTTTGATTTCTATTAATTTCTGAACATCTTTTCCTCCTAAACAACAACAACAAAAGAATAGGGAAGAAAACCTGTAAGAAAGTTACGTTCCCTCCGTCTTCACTTGTTACTGAGTTAAATCGCAAGCAAGGATTCGGTTCAGCCAATAGATGGAAATTCAGATTTGAATTTAACTGCAGGATGAAAGTAAATATCTTGCTTATTCTTCATGCTTCCCCACCTTCTTCTGCTTTTAATTAACTAATGCCCCATCCTTCCCATCACACCAAATAGCCTCAGCCCGTTGGGTTTGGCTCCATTCTCACACTATGTCCTTTTCTAGTTCTTCTCCAGCCCCTTCCCCCTCATCTCTCTTTTCTAAATTGCATTTTAACAAAATATTAGAAATGTCACCTACATCAGAAAAGCAGAAATATTCCAAAACAAGCAAACCATTGAAAGCAGACCCATAACAGGAAGCAACCACATAGGGAATTGCCACGGAGCAAATTTTAAGGCGATGGGAAAAAAAATAAGTGAAGAGGATTAACCATCCCATAAAGAACCTAATTTGTGCATAGCAAGAGTCTGTCATGGTGTTAATCATCTAATGCACACTTGGATTTTTTTGTGTCCAATAAAAATCCTAATTAAGAGGGTTCAAATTTGCATTTTTCCTGATCTGAGTCATGTTGCTCAGGAGTGGAGGAAAAGAGTTTATTGCTATGCGTCAAGAAGATATTTCTCTCTGTGAAATATTTATTTTATGTTTTCTTGTAAATGTTTGCTAAAGAGATGGATAATTCATGCCAATTATTGTTTGTGAAGATTTGATGACCTTCGGAGTGCGGAAACTCACACAAAGATGAGATTTGTGCAATGTTCTCTCAACCTAGCTTAATGGACTCTCTGAGAGAACATTGCACAAATCTCATCTTTGTGTGAGATTCCTCACTCCGAAGGTCATCAAATCTTCACAAGAGTGCACTGCACTGTTCTGTTCATACGTCTCACTTTGAATGTCAAAGTGGCCTCTAATCCCTACTCTAATACCTAAATCTCACCTCGAGTGACTAGATGGGTCTCATATAGAGGTATAAATACTTACCTAGTATGGGGGCATTATGGTTAGTCTCAGTCTCTCTCTCTCTCTCTCATGAAGCCTGCCCAGTTGGCCCCAAACTCCTCCCCTTTTTCTAATTTGCATTGCACTATGTGTTATGGCATTTTCACATGCGTTTTCGCAGGCGTTAAAGGCATTCTACAAATTAAATTAACTGAAATAAACATTAAACAAACTGAAATGCAAATAAATGTAACCCTTCGAAATGAAAAAATGAAGCAAAACATTTTTTTTCCATGCACAACCCTAAGGGAGTAATTTTCAAAGGGACTTGCAGGAAAACCAGCACTTTATCCACAGAAATGGTCCTTCCAAAACCTGTTCTGCCGATGCGCAGGTAAAATTTCATGCATACAAAGCTGTATGTATGCTCACCCTTTTACACGCATGGGTGAGTTCCAAGGGATGGAGTCTGGGCGGGGTTGGGAGTTACCCACATACTTTATGATTTAAAAAAAATATGAATGTAAATTCTCTCTGTAAAATACACACCAAATTGCAGCACAACTGTGTGCATGTAGTTTTTGCCAGGATAATTTTCAAAGCGGACTTATGTACATCTGTCCATTTTGAAAATCAGTGTAACTTATACGCATATTTGCCAATCAACTTCTGCAAGGATGGTACAAAATCATCAAGCTCAATACAAATCAATCCATGAGTCAAACCAAATTGTTTACAGCCACTCTATGTTCAGCAGATTCAGAGAGAGACCCTCATAAAAGTATTTAGCACCTGAAGCCATGCAAAGAGAGAAATTGTGCTTTAACATTCACGGCCAAAATCAAATTGACTCAGACTCCAGAGAATAAAAATAGTCATGCATACACTTGCAGTAGGTTTGGTTGCAAGAGGTGATGCACTTAAGTCTAGCAACCCCGGCTAGTTCTGGAGTGTTAATGTTGAGGAAGGATCCCCTCCAGGTAGAAGATACGGCTACCAAGCCTGTGATCTCAGAATGAGGGGTGACAAATGAAAAACTCCCTTTGACACAAGAGGAGGCTTATGAGGATGACGTTCATTGCTGTTTTGTGGATCATCAATCTGTAGTAGTTTTGAAAGCACAGATGTTGTAATCCAGCCTACTATTTACATCTATATTCAGACATCATCATCATCCTGAGCTCATTTTACACTGACTTGATTAGATTATTTATTTGTTCACACTTAATATTCTTCTTGCCTACATTAGCATGCCTCAGAGTGGATTACAAACAATAAAATGCATAGAATAATAATACAAGGTGAGCATAACTCTTGAAAACTTGTCAGAAAAGTTGCTACATTAGTCCCATAAAATGGTAAGGCCTACAACTTGTCTCTTGAGAATCTAAAATCCAATTTGTAAACGAAAGCACAAGTTCTGTAAACTTGTCAAAGGAGGGTTGGAGGGGGCATGGAGGAAGAGAGAAAGCCCCCACCTGCTTCTTAATGAGGTTCATAACTCTGACCAGTGAGGGAGCTGAAAGAGACGCCCTCAGTTTGTAACTCTCCATGTAAGAGATCTAGAGGAATGGGTGCTCTTTGATCTCTTGTCTCCTGTTGTTACTGTTCATGCTAAGAAGGGCGTTTTAATGAAACAATTGAAGGTAATTTACCGCCCTTTGAAGTTCCAAATGTTCTGGCAACATTTCAGCTGAGTCTGTGCTGCTACTTCTTCAGCCACTCTGCTCTGCCTAATAAGAGTCCCAAAACTGGAACATCAAGACATGAAAGGCGATGGTGGCATGCGATGAAGAAACTGAGCTATTCATTTGTTTCTGCCTCAGAGGCAATCCAGCGATTCATTGTCACTGACTAATTTACACTTTGTGAGTACTTGCTCTTACTAGTTATGCTGGCTATAAGGCAAGATAAATTATGTTCAACATGCTGCCGCCAGGAAGTAAATCAGAGTTAAACCTGGATTCAAAGGTAGGGCTTAGGTGATACACTGCTCTTATGCACCAAATGCCATAGGGTCTAGCTTCCGGCCTTCCCTTAGCCTTTAGTAACCCGATTTCTTTCATGTATGGAGACAGTGCCTATTGGGTACTTATCCAGAGCATGACTGGATCCCTTACCAGTGGGTGCAATGTACTGCCACCATAGCTCTTTTCATGGCAGAATTCTAGAAGCTGTATTGATCCTGCAGAAAGTTGGATTCTTGGCACGTTTTAATGCCTTGTACTTGGCTAGCCAAAGACTTATCCAGTGGTGATCTTACTTAGCAGCTTTAGGAACCACGTGTTCTCTTCTATTAATAATTATTATGTTGATCCAAAATAAAGTATTGCAACTGGTAAAGAATCTTCTTCCTGGCAAAAATTATATTGAAGACTAGAGAATCAGTCCAATTCCAGGAGGATGCTTGGGTAGCCTGGATATTCATTGCTCCAAAACGAAAATGGAGATCTACCATGATCTTTCAGAAATTGCACAAAGCAAAATGTGAAGAACCCTAAGCTGTGTTTGACTTCAGTCAGAGCTGTCAACTTTCTGCCTATCAGCCTTCAATTCCTGTGAACTTTCTAAACTTGAAAAAACCCAGGAGAACAGAATTATCTATGTTACCACAAATAATGGTGTGGGTAGGTACTCATGTCATAAAGAGCAGACATGCAGAGAAAGCTGGCCAAGAATTTAGCAGTCCTCATCTGTAGATCCTTGAAAGCCTGCAGAGTTGAGGAGCAGCTGGTGTCCTCATTCCTGTCCCCAGACAAGATTCAGAAGCCCAGTCATCGCAGCAGACCTCCCTATGCATCACCCTATCATTTCCCCAACTGGGATGGTCAGGAACATCAGGCAGTGCAAGTTACTTCACCTACTGATGGGTAGAGTAAGTCTTGCTGGCTAACACTTTTTTGGCATATTGCACTGACTTGTTGTCTACTTATTTACAAGCATTTATATTCTGCACCTTACCAAATACATTGTTCGATGCGGATTACAACAAAATAAAACAGTTCAAACATAAATACAATGCAGGTAAAACAAGTCACGTATTAATAACTACTCTAAAAGGAGTTCTAAAGAAGTGTGACTTTATACAAACTGAAGTGAGCCTTTCCCTCTGACTATTCCCTTCCACGCAGAAATGGGTCCGAGCCCTGCCAGAAGGGGATGGCTCTGCAGTCATTTGGGCAAGTTATGTAAGTAATATGAGGGTGAAGTTTAGCTGAGCCAGCAGTGCGCGGGCAGATTGAGATAGTCCATAACCCTGCTCTTTCTTGGACCGGCAGAAAGATCAAGCAAAGGAATTCGGAGTTATTTAGACAACTTCCAGACTCAAACTTTACCTTGTTCTTGTTTTCAAGTAGGACTTTTTTTTTTTTTTTTCAGAAATTTGAATTTATCCAAGGAAATCATGCGAGACCTCAGACTGAAGTGGAAAGCAATATTTTCCAGGTTTCTAAATTCCAAAAAGGCAAAAGAAGAATGGATTTAAAAAGAAAACTCCGAAAACCTTCTGTGATCTTTAGACAGACGGACAGGATTACTGTGGCCCTCACCCGCATTTTCTCCTCCCTTGCTTTCTCCCTTCTTGCATCATCTTTATTTCTGGGTCTCGCATGTATTTTCTTCAAACAGGCTGTTCTGGGGGGTTGCAATATCTTTTATGGGACCACGTCAAGGAAAACAACAAACCATACTTATCAATTAGCGGGTGAATTTTAAAAGCCCTGTGCGCACCAGAGCCAAGAGATACCCGTGTATATCGGCCCAGCATGCGCCGCGTGGATTTTAAGAGGCGCCCGGGTACGCGCGTATCTCCCGGCACATGAGTAAAATGTTTTTTCATAACAGGGGAGGGGTATGGGCGTTCCAGGAAACATGAATGAAACGAGCGCCTATGTATTTACGCACACCAGCGTGCTCCGGGGGCGCTATCCGCGTAACTTTACTTCTGCTGTGGACGGCGTGTAAGACTTGAAACAAAGGAAGGCGAGTCAGCAAGATTTTAAGGGTCGGGGCTAATAGGGTAAAAGGGAGGCAAGTTAGCTAGGGGGGTTTGGGAAGGCCTCTCCTTTACTGGGGCGAACTGGGAACAAACTGGGGAAACAGGTAATTGTGTCACCGTGCGTATCTACTATAATTCCCCCCCCCCCCCCCGTGATGGAGACGGCATTTGCATGTCTATGTAAAATTGTGTGCACATGTACGCACGTGTAGCCAATTTTATACTATGCGTATATTACAAAATCATTGTGTCCATGTGCGAGAGCCAGCAAACGTGCATACGTGTTCCCGCACGCAGCTCTTAAAATTCACCTTATAATGAGAAGTCCCAAAAAGATGGGTCAGTGCCAGTGTCCACGGATAACAAAAACGATCTCTCTGGTCTCCTAGATTGGAAACTGTGTGTTCTGATCCCAGAGACTTCAGAGGTTGATTTTGTTATCTGTGGACACTCGCGTTGAT
Source organism: Rhinatrema bivittatum (assembly GCF_901001135.1). NCBI lineage: Eukaryota > Metazoa > Chordata > Amphibia > Gymnophiona > Rhinatrematidae > Rhinatrema > Rhinatrema bivittatum. The sequence continues at coordinate 54,187,177 of NC_042632.1, read as the reverse complement.
GGAATCTACCTTAGGTCTCTTGGTCAGATGTTTCTTGAGCATGATTGGTGGTTCTTGTTTGGTTTGCTTCGGGTGTGGTTTCATATTTTGCTTTGTTTTTGTGGGTATTGAGTAGGTTGGCAATTCTAATCTTCAGTAGTTCCTTATTTCAGTAGATTTGGTGAAGGGTCCTATGAGGTCCCAAAAGCTCAAATACTAGACGTGTATTGTTGGTTCAATAAAAAGTATCAAAGCCTCCAAAAATCTACTTTTTCCTGGGACCAATCCATCAGCATCCATTTTAATCCAAAAACAGAAGGTATTTTTTCCAAAGATTATTTTCTTGACCTAACATTTTCCTCCTGTTGCTTTGGACCTCCAGTTCAATTGGAACCAGTGCTGGGATCTGGTACCAGGACCCACGCAAAGATTTTTTCTCTATTTTATGTCCCCTTCCGATTTACTTTGTGAAGTCACAGCAGTGACCGTCCTTGACCAAAGGACATGCACCAGGGCTCCTTATGAAATCATAGGCCCTATAGATGTCACCATGGCACAATGACTATGACTCCCTCTCCCCCCCCCCCCCCACCAGGAGCTATGATCGCTGCCTGCAGCACCCCCCCAGCCCCAACCTACCCGGGCAGCACAAGATCTGAGCCAGGAACTGAACCCAGGTCATTCTGCACCACATTGAGCCAACAAGCTGGCCCCGTTACACATTTTTTACATTATTCTATTTTTTTTTTTTGTATTGGAAGGAGCTGCATCCTGCACAACTTCTGATGGGAAGCGGGGTACAGCCTTATGATTGTGAGAGATTTATTTAACAAACTTCAATACCGCACTATGTTATATTCCAAGTGGTTTACAAATCATGGAGGGGGATGTACCAGGGTGATGCAGAGAATTCATCACAAAGCAAGTAGCAAGTACCATGCCCCACTCTGGCATGACTGAGTGACTCATCCGCTACAAGGTGGAAAGAGAGTAAAGGGAGCAGAACTATTCATGTCTTCAATCTCTTTAGGACTAGAAAGAATTTAATTGTTCAGTTCATTTGTATTTGGAGCAACTACATAAATCCAGAGGTGGTGGGGGAATTATGCAGGATAGCAGGCGCGAAGGAATAGAAGTACAAAATCAACAGGCTTCTGGATCGGACAAAAAAAAATGCAGCCTTGGGAAATGTGGTACTTCCAGCGTCTTTGGAGAATTAGGCATTTTACTCTGCAAATTTAACATGTGAAAAACAAGGTGTCTGGCTCAGCATAAAACACTGATGAGATGAAGGAGTCTCCCAGTGTGTCCTGGCTTCTCCATGCCTCCCCAGTGTCTCCAGACGGCGACCGAGTGCTCGCTGAGGTCCATAGCCATAGGCACTGCGCACGGAACATGTGTCTGAAGGCCCGGCCACATCTGGAGTTTATCAGCGCTTTCCCGGCAATTATCTGCAGATCAGGAGACAGACAGGATTTTCAAGTCCAGAACAGCAAGAGAACGAGTGAGCAGAGGAGATAAAAAAAAAATCAAGTCCTAGCCAGGTGCTCAGTTTAGCTCGGCAATCACAGGTGAATGAGAGAGGTTTTATTTACAGAATTCGTTTTTTAAATTATTAAATGTGTGACTGACTGCTGGAAGGAACTGGCAGATTATTTTCAATACCTAATTAAATCCGTTTTTTTTTCCAGTGCTTAAGTAGTTAAAGTGAACGACTCACCCCTCACACACACAGACATCCCAGCCTTGACTCCTAGCACTAGTCATTAGTGGGGTAATAACAATAGAAGGATGGCAGGAAGCCTTTGTGCCTCTCTGACATCATCACTGCTTGTCAGAGCTCCTCTGAGGTCATCACTATGTCTTGGGGCTTCTCTGACTTCACGTATGTCAGAGTTTCTTTGGAAGAACCTTGAATTCAGTGTCCAAAGAAACGTCTGCTCTGTGCCCTTCAGAAGTACTTATGATAAGCAATAACTTTTACACCGTGCCAAGTAACCGTTTTACCAGGCAGACATTTTTCTGTGTTTTAGTCTGCTCCCCTGCAAGTCTCTGCAAGGCGATACCTGGTTGCAGCCCTAAATCTGTTTGATGTCCGTGATGACCAGTCAGACCTCATTGCACATCAGTGGTCTGAACGTAAGCGCTCCTAAGACACTGCACCTGCACTCGTGCCAGAGAGTTGGCCTTACTGCTTGCTGTGAATACTTTGGGCATATTTAATATTACGAGGCAGGTACAGCAGATGCTGACGGTGGGCCCGTTCGTCCTTTCAGATTTTCACATTTTCTTCCTGCGCCTGCCACTCAAACAATCCACTGAAAATGAAGTAACCAAACCGCAGCACAAAGCTCCTTAATGAGAGCCCATGGCATGGGTACAAGCTGCTGTTCCTTTCAAACCGCACAGACAGAGGTCGGATACAAAGTGAAGGATGGCCCCCATGGCATCGTCTCTCTCTCTCCCCTTGCTGATTCTCTGCCTGCCTCTGTTTTCTGCATCTCCTCCTCCTCCTCCTCACACTGCTGGAATATGTGACACAGCCTCGGTGCCCAGGAACCTTGATGCCACTGGGGCTCTGTTCTGGATTTGCAGCAGGCTTGCATGACACTTTATTGCACTGGCATCAGAAGTAGTCAGAGAGGATGCGATATTTTTCAGGAACAGGTAAGTTCTGTCCTTCGTCTTCAGATGCTCTGGTAAGAGACCCTCCCCCCCCTCCTCCTAGCAGCAGCAGTGTCCAGGGTAAGGGTCACTGCAGAGAGGACAATAACTACTGCAGAAACAGGTAGGCATAGACCTCAAGGAACACAGGAGGCCAAAATAGCAATAGAAGCCGAGAGACTGAGAAGGAGGAACGTGTGAGAAGATGTAAAAGCGGAAATCCTTTTTGCTGTCTCTTGCTGGCCATTCACCTTGTGCTTCCTCCGCAGGTCCTGTCAGGACGGAGGTTTTCAGGATGTCCACCATGAATATGCGTGAGACACATTTCCATCCGCTGCAGACCCCCGCATATGCAAATTATTCTCATGCATATTCATTGTGCATGTTTGCTTATTTATTAATTCCCATGTATTTCTCATTTGCCCTGTCTAGGCTAGCTCAGACCAACGTTCACATTGTTTACATCCAGCAGGCCGTGGTCACCACAGGACGGCTCTGGGATTGGGAAACCCTGTCCTGGCTTTTCCAGTGAGTCAGTCCCCTGTTACGGACCAGGAGAAAGACAATTGCTATCAACGAATCTTTTCCCCTTTGCCTACCACCAAATTTGTATTTCTTTTTGAAAACAAAGCTCTCGAGTGAGGCCATAAGGCAAGAGGTGAAGAGTGTGTGAGGCGGTTTCTGGTGATTTATGACTTTGGAGGGCTGCTGGTTAACTTTAACACGGTTTGCTCTGAGCTTTTCAGGATAATAACATGCTTAAGGGTTTTCATTGGTATTTTGAGGTTTGAAAAATACGACACAAAAGCCTCGAGTAAGCCAAACATGCAATTAAGAAGGTGAACAGTCAAATGTTGGCTCTCTCTGATTGCTTTTAGATACTCAGTCTCCTGCCACTCAGGTAAGCGTGCGCTGGGCCTTGGCTGATAAAAGTCAGGCTGGAAGAGCCCGGACCCTCTTCCAGTTTCCAGCTGAATGATCCTGCGTCTTGGAGGCCCTCTCTTTCCCCCCACCCGGGCTCGATTTTACTGCACTAGAGGAAGGAAAAACACAGACTGGGGGCGCCCGTGCAATAAGGCGCACGTTGAAAATGGGCACTCCTAATGGGCGCCTGTTTTCCTAAAGCTCATGCAGCCACATGCCCGGGCACCCGATGCAGTATTTAAATGAGGAGGCTGCGTAAAAAAAAGGATGCGCTCGGGAAGAATTGTGCGTCCCTAGCGCTCAAATGCATCGGGCACCCACAATTGCAACCGGCGCTCAATACGAGCGTGCGTTTTTATCCCGCTTCTGCTGCACGATTTTGCTGAGGTTGCTGAAGATGCCCATAGCTAAGCTCCCTGTGCTATGAGCGTCCAAATTTTGCTTCCAGAAGAATTTTGTTTTTAAATCAAGCCACTATACATTTGTTTTTTTTTTTCATCGCAAGCAGTAAATTTAAGTGTCACAATGATACTAAGTAGGATGTGTTGCTGGTTGAAGAAGCAACACATCCTGAGCTTTCCATTCTATTCCCACTCTGCAGTAATTGTGCATACAAAATCTGTACAGAAATGAGCTGTGTATCACAGGCAACTCAGTTCTGACTTTCACAGCGTGCCTTTCAGTTTGTTATTATAGCCCCTCACCAGCTCCTGAGGAAAGTAAATTTATTGTTTTAACAATGCAAGGGGACCCTACTTTTTTTCCTCGAAACTGGAGAAAACAGAAAGAGGCGAAACTGAAGCTGCTTGCGCTCCAGAGATGCTATGTGTGGCTGTGTTTGTAATGCTTTGGCTTCGGCAGTAGTTCCACGATGGTGTCGTTCGTTACCCGCGGCTGGCGCAGAGTTAATCCAGCGCTGAGCCACAGTCCGAAAGGAGAAGCAGATGGGCCCTTCAGACTCCTCTCCACTGCCGTCCAAAACTCCCAGTCCTTCCTCCAGTGCCCAGGATGGGCCCCACAGGCCTCCTCACCCACACTTTCTTTTAGCACTGGTTTTCTCTTTTATTTTCCTGCTGATGGGCTTGCAGCAATGTTGCTGACTAAATGAATCCAGTAATCCTGTAATTGAGGCGCGCGCATGCACACACACACACACACTCTCTCACACACACACTGACGTGTTGAGCATCGAATAGAGTTACACATTTTCCAGTGGATAAAAGAAATAGAAGAGCCAAATGGTGAAGAAGATATATAGGTTACAGGAAGCGGGGAGGAGGGGGATGGCTTGAGAGTGAATCACTGTTTCAGCTTTAATACGAGATTATTCCTGTAGGATTTAGGGCGAATTTAGCGGTGTCAGTCTTCTGCCTTTTGCTTTATCCAAAGGCAAAACACTGCACTCCCAAGTCCTGATCTCTCCTCCACCGCAGAGGGATCTGAGATGGAGTTTGCTTTGAGCTTTTCGAGGTGGTGACGCTGTATATCTGGAGTGAAAAAAGCCCCTTCAGAAGCATAAATAGACCCAAGTCTGCAAAACATGTTTACATGTTGAACTGGATGTGATCATAGTCGGATCCTTCAATTGTCCTCGATGGATTATTATTTTTTTTAAGGGAATTGGGCTGCAATGCTCTCCACCCATGCACTTTTTCTGTTCCTGTTATTAATTGGTAAAGAGAGGCGCAGCCTTCCTATGCCACACGGATAGGTACTTTGTGTAAGATGCTTTCTGGGTCTCGCCACTTAATCTCTTCTTCTGCATGTGACTTGGAAACCATGTTATAATTTTGGAAATAATACCACCACCAAAATGTCAGCCCCCGAAAAGGAACAAGCCTCGGCACTGCTGTTTCGCTTTGCCTCGCTGGGTTTTTCGTAGCATGACGAGGAGCTCGAGTGGCCAAGAGTTTGGCAACTAAGATTTGCTGGGGAAAAAAAAAAAAAAGTGTAGAACCGTGCTTAGAAATCTAAGAGAGAAGTGACCAATCGGGAGAAAAATCTTAAGGCGATCATACGGGACGATTTCAGGGTGGAAAGGTCGTGCAGCTGGGCAGCGGCGAGAGCCAGAGGAATGCTAGTGAGCGTAGAAAGAGGTTTACAGGGCACCTAGGTCTCTGGCGATCGCACTACCCCCACCATGGAATTAGCTGGTCCTCGTAGACTCACCCGCGGCCACGCTGCCCTGAATATGCCCGATCTCACCTGGTCCTTGTAGGCTCACGGCAGGAGACTGGGGGGGAGGGGGGGGGCTGAGCCAAGTCAGGCAGGGGGAGGCAGGGCCCCAGCACACATTGCCACCATCACCCCCGACCCCCATTCCTCTGCTCTGATGGGTCTGGCAGTAGGAGGAGCTGAGCAGAGGCAGCTCGGGTCATTCTCATTCTCCTCCTCTGTGGGTGCCTTGTGCGGTTGAAAGTGCATCTCTTATTACCGCTGGCCCAACCAAAAGCAAGAGTAGGGAGAGGCAGGGGCAGAGGAAAGATTTGGGGATGATGGATAGGAGGGTTGTGTGAAAGAGGTGATGGGGGCTGAAAGAGGGGGAATTTGGGAGTGTAAAAGGAGGAGGTGTGAAAGAATGACTTGAGGTATGAAATAGGCACTGTGGGAGGGTAGGTGAGTGTATAATTGGAATCAGAAGAGGAAGTGAAAGAAAAAGGACCCCAGGTGCAGAAGGAGAGAGAAGGGGATGGAATGTGAAGAGGAGCAGGACTAGAACTGGAATTAGGGACACCTCCGCATTCCCCCTCCCCCCTCCGAGATTACAGAGCCTTCCTTCCCTCCTCCTCCCCTCCTCAATGCTTCTCTTCCCCCTTCTCCTCTCCTTATCCCTGAGCCTCCCTCCTCCTGCTTCCCCTCCCCATGTTCCTCCCCCTCTGATCTTATCTCTTTCACTTCCAATGCTTTGCGCTCTCCTCCTCCTCACTCCAGCCCTGATCTTCTCTCTATTTCCTCTTTCCATCCTTGATTCTTCCTCCTTGTCATCCCATCCCTTCTCCCTCTCGCTCTCCCCATTTCTCCTTTTCATTCCCTCCCCCATACAACCTGAGATCCCTATCCATACAATTCTGAAATGAAAAAAAAAATTATTCAGAGACAGTGTTATGTAAATAAATTTACATCATTTAATATGCAAAATGATTGAACTTTATGCAAAAGTGCTGAAGAATTGCTGCAGACTTTCAGAAACTTTGCCACTGAATTTGCTACTATGTATTTTATTGAATTTACCATTGAACTTAATGCAGGTAAATGGGCTTTTCAAAACTGCAACAATGTGTTATATTTACATTTACATGTTCCTTTGAAAATTACTTTGAATGATATGTATGTATTTATTGCTTGTAATAATAATAAAATAAAGTTTGTACAGAAAGTGGTGAACGATGCATGGAATTCCCTCTCCCCATCCCTCCCCATAAAGGTGGAAGAGGTCAAAACAGTAAGCCCGGGCTAAGTACAAAGGATGTTTGCAGGTGAGACTGTGAGGGGGCAGTCTGAGATGGGGGTAGGCTCTATGGTATTGCATCAGGAATAGGCAAAGTGAAAGGGCCCTGCCATCTCTGTTTCTGTTTCTGTGGGGTCGAGAACTGCCTGTGAGTTTGTTGTACTGGAACAATCTGCTTCCACCCAGCAGGTATACCTCTAGCAGCCTATAGCACTAGGACAGCACATCCTCTGTCTTTAACTGGAAATTCAGAGGGACTTTTTTTTTTTTTTTTTTTTAAGAGATCTTACATGAAAATATCTTTAAGCATAACAGTTGTAAACTTTGTTGTTTTTTTTTTTTTTCTTGAGGACTTAATTTTAGATAAGTCAGACTGGGCAGCTAGGCTCCATGCTTTATCTATGATTTATCTAAGACCTTATGTGATTGTAAGGCATTGTATTACTCTAATGCAAGGATTTCTGGTGTTAATTCAAATGAGGAAAGATTTGTAAAACTCTTGTACAATAAATAATCATGGCTGACGGAAAGAGAGGGGGATTATGTGAATTAATGTTCCTATGGAAGCAATTCCTGCCGTGAGAACTTTCTGCTTAGAGGAACATTTGTGCAAAATCCTAAAACGGTTTCCTTTTTGTAGCCGTAAACCCTGGTACAGCAGCTTTCCGCTGACAAAAGCATCCTTAATAATTCTCAACCAGGGACGGGTGAGGCAGCCGCCACTCAGCTCAGAGGGCTCAGCCAAGATTTTGCATTCCTCTAGATGACAGACTTGGCTCTAAATATCAGTAGATGATGACCTCTGGCCCTGCTGCCTACTGCATCATCACAGGCCCCACTAGAACGCCGGTCATTTGCAGATCGCAGCAGGACCTTGGAATGGGGCTCTTGAAAGTGTCTCACTGAGTGACAAAGTTTGAGAGGTGGGGGTTTTTTTTTTCCTCCCAACTGTAGCAAAATTAAAGCGAGACATAGATGTGCGTCTGCGTGCCTAGCGCTTTTGGACCCTTGACTGCATTAGCAACTTTGTAAGTAACTAGGATCAGAAATCTAATGATCAAAATAGAGGTAAGGCAGGGTAAAAAGAATTAAAAGAAGGGATTTAAGGAGGGTTTTGTGCTTCGCTTGCTCTTATTGACCCCTTAACTTTCTAAAGTGTGGGATGAAGAGCTCACCCACTGTTGCTAACCTCAGGCAGGCCGATGTAATCTTGTGCACTCAGGCTAGCGCACAGGTTAACTCGTGGTTCCATGTGCATTTTGGACGAGTGCCCATAACCCCTTATGCAATAAGGGGATCGGCGCATCCAAAACATTCGACCAAATCAGTGCAGAACTAATAGCGCTCATCATATGTAAATGCTTTGTGGATGAGGGAATTAGCTAGTACCCCTATGTAAAAAAAAAAAATTAAAAATGTGCGCCCAACGCACATATTTTGACTCTCAAAAGTTAATGCCAGCCCAGGAGCTCCTTAACACACCCAAGCGTGTTTTCAGTTTAGTTATGTATTTAAATGCTTAATTATACTTGCTCTCCCACTGCAAGTCCAGTTTGTAAGTCTTACTCTCTTATACCTATCCTCACATTTCTGACATATGCCGAATTGTTGCTAGTTGTCTATACACGTTGCAATATGTTCGCTATGAATGCGTTTTATGTATGATGTTGGTTACATTGTAAACCGGAGTGAAGGCAGCCTGCCATACTTCGGTATAGAAAAGAATCTAAATAAATAATATCATTGCCATGCTAATTAAGGGGAACTACAGAAAGCAGCAACGTGAAAGAAAAAGAAGTCTTGACAGGGGTCAGGTTAGGAAAACGTAAGGTGATTTTATGATCGCCCGTTTTCCCCACCCGAGCACAGCCACATCTCCTGGGCGCTGGATGCCATGGACACGCCGGGGACGCACAATTTATCCCTAGCGTTGTCCTTCGTAGCGCAGCGGCTCATTTGCCTATTGCATCAAGCACCCAAAGAAAGGCGAGCATGTGCGCGCGTTAAGAGGCGGGCACCCAGTTTGGACGCACGTTTTTTACGTGCACCAGCCTGAGGGACGTAAATTTTTGCGCACAAATCCCACTTCTGCCTTGTAAGAGGGGCATTTTAATAGATATGCATGCCGATGCCATTACCAGGTTTCCCATTTCGTCTATAAGAACATCACCTATGCCTTGCTGAGTCAGACCAAGGGTCTATCCTGTCTCCAGCAGTGGCCATTCATAGTCACAAGTACCTGGCAAGCACCCAGTTAAGGGATAAGACTTCCAAACCCCCCCCCCAGCTCAATAGCCTCACTTCTACCCTGCTAGCCTCAACCATTAAAACCTTGCCAATCTGCCTATTTGTCTTTATTTTATGATTTGCACACCATCCATAGCAAAAATAGTTATGTGGCAGGGGGCCTCGTGAAATCCAGGAACGCCCATGCCCTGCCCAGACCCTGCCCCTCCCTACCCTTGGGCAGCTTTTAAAATCCGGTAGGTGTGTGCCGGCCCAACTTGTGCGCGCTGGGCTTTTAAAATGCACCTTTATAGTTCTTGTGTTTAAGTTGGTTATTTGTCGCTTGCTCACTTAATCTAAAGACTTAAGGGTCAATTTAAAAAAAAAAAAAAAAAGTCCGCATGCGCGTGCATGTGCACGAGGTTCCTGGCGCGCCAGCCCGTGCATGTTATAGAATCCAATGGCCGCGCGCACATGCGCCAGATTTCAAAATCCACACATGCATGTGCGGGCGACGCAATCAGGCCTCTCCCAGTCCCCTCCAATCACTATTTACGCGCGTGGCCCTTCGCAAATTTAGTTGAAAGTGTTTGGTTTTGTGAATTTCAAGTCTGTGTAAATAAAATGCATTAACAAAATTCAGATTTTTGTGAATGTATTTCTTTATGTGCGACAGCGTATAGCACAGGGAAGGTGTGTGTGAATGAAGTGACGCCTTTTCTCCAGCGGCTGTACGTTTTTGCACGCATAAACCCGCTTTGAAAACGCCTGTGGGCTGTTTGAACATTACCCTGTGTGTGTGTGGAGGATCCCGTCTAGCAAAATCGCAAAGATCCCTGAGGGGATATCACCATGATGCGGCGATACCCTTAGGCGGACCATGTGATCTACAGCCTTCCTCCTAGCATTTTCATTAATATCTTTACACTTGAAACAAAAAATTCATGCAACTTTTACTGTGGCCCCTGTTCTGAAGAATCTTTTTCCTGGAGTCCACCCTTTAAGTATTTAAACTTCGCTGTTAATGCTGTGTTATGCATATGTCACATGCATGAGCTGTCAGAAGCTTCAAACTATAATATTTCTATAGGAATGAGGCAACAATCAGGACATAATGCAGGGGTGTGAATGATTGACTCAAGCTGTCAACTAAATTCTCCGTTCGTACTTGTCCTGCTGATTTAACGCAGTTTTACAAAGTGTAACTGGACTTAACTGTTACTTTGAAAAGTGACAAAGGACAGTGTTGGTTTTTTTTTAGAGGGGGTTTTACCACCTCTCCTGTGCTGTGTTTCCTGCAAGACTCACAATGCTGCAGGACTGTCAGGTCAGCGCCCATGCACAACAATTACACGTTGACATGCTTAACACGATTACATGTTTACCGTGCACGTTTACGGCTGCAGCCGCCTTTTATCTGCAGACTCCAGGCAGTAATGACTTTAAACTCTTCCAGAGCTCCTTTTATCGTGTTATTTCTGCTTGATCTGCGCAGCTGACTCATGGCGGGGAGGACTGGAGGATCAGCAATGAATTATGCCAGGCCCTTAAATCACTGAAATGTTTGGAAGTTGCAATCAAAGCTCATTTGGTTCCACTTAAACTGTGACAGGGCAGCTACTGTACAGCTGGATCATGGGAGGCAGCATCCATCTGCCCCAGTGAAGGCAAAGCTCAGAGTATTCTGGAACAGGGGATTCTCTCATAGTCAAAGGTAGAAGTAACAAATAGCAAAGAGGGTACCACATTAGAACAGTTGTGCTTCTCCTCGGATACCTTGCTGCCTGAAGAAAGTGTCGAGTGCTTCTTAAAGGAGAACCACCAGCAGTCCTGCTGTCAACGATTGTAGTTGTGAACATTATAGCAGACATGGTGGCATGGTTATGCGATCAAATGAAAAAGATCCCGTGGATTTCCTGGGGTCTACCCCCACAGGCAGGGCACTTTGGTTCTTTTTAGTAGAGGTGACTTGTTCTCAAGCTTAACTCCTAGCACACTGATGTCCCACCAACCAGCCCTGAGCTCACCCTCTTGCTCCCCCAGAGCAGATACCTTAGCAGAAGCAGTGTCTGAGGTCCGGCATGTTCCAGGTTGGTTTTGAGAAAATACCACTGTATGGAAAAAAATAAAACAGGGAAGCTATGAGGCAGAAAAACTGTAATATGGTCTTAAACCCAATTCAGAGTACTGGAATTTGCCGACAGGTGGGGAGCCTTGTGGCCATAGAGTGTGACATTTCAAGAAAACAGGGAAAAATAGCAAAGCCCCCACTAAGTGACACTAACACTGAATCTTTCCACAATTTGTATGCACAGTAAAGTGTTCGTCTTCCCATGTATTTCAGTTGTTGTTACCTGTCTCATAGATGACGAAGACATCATACAGTGTTCATCTGAGTGCCGACTAAGATAGTGACTCCCTCTTAATCTTATTTGATCTCTCTGCTGCACTGCTGATCATCAGCTCCTGATACAGCACTTACGTAACTTGCAGCGGCGGAATAACGATGCCGGACCAGCCCGGGCATTCGCCGCCCAGGACACGTCACGTGGTCTGCCGAGCGCGGCTCTGTCATGGCCGTGCATGGCCGATGCCCGATCACCCGATAGGCCGATCCGCCCCATGTAACTTGATTACTTACTGCTCCTCCGGAGCAGAAGTAATCTGCCAGTATCGCCCTAACGCACGCGATAACTGCCGCATCACGATGTTAAAATTTAAATAAGGGAAAGGGGAGGAATTTGGGCGGGGTTTAGTTAAATGAGGGGCAGGCAGTAGCGCTGGATATACCTACACCTATTTCATTGGCCCTACAGGGGAGACAGTGTGCAGCGCGCCTGCAGCTGCAGCCAGCAAAAACGCACGGCTGGGATGCAGCTACCTACTCAGTATCACCCCCCACCCCTTTTTTTTTTCCACAGGTGATCATTTCGCTATATTTATAGCAAAATGATAAATCTAGGAGATTGCTTTTATGACTGCTGCAGCACACTGAGCCGACGCTTTTAAAGTATTATCCACTATGATGCCTAGATCTTTTTCCTGGGTGGTAGCTCCTAATATGGAACCTAACATCGTGTAACTACAGCAAGGGTTATTTTTCCCTATGTGCAACACCTTGCACTTGTCCACATTACATTTCATCTGCCATTTTGATGCCCAATCTTCCAGTCTCACAAGGTCATCCTGTAATGTATCACAAGCCACATGTGATTTAACTACTCTGAATAATTTTGTGTCATTTGCAAATTTGATCAATTCACTCATCATTTCCATTTCTAGATGATTTATAAATATATTAAAAAGCATGGGTCCAAGTACAGGTCCCTGAGGCACTCCACTGTTTACCCTTTTCCACTGAGAAAACTGACCATTTAATCCTTCTCTATGTTTCCTGTCTTTTGCAATCCACAAAAGGACATCGTCTCCTATCCTATGACTTTTTAATTTTCTTAGTAGCCTCTCATCGGGGACATTTTCAAATATACTAAATCTACTGGCTCATCTTTATCCACATGTTTATTAACCCCTTCAAAAAAAAAAAAAGCAGATTTGTGAGGCAAGACTTCCCTTGGGTAAATCCATGCTGGCCCTGTGCCATTTAAACCATGTCTCTCTATATGGTCTGAGATTTTGTTCTTTAGAATAGTTTCCATTATTTTTCCCAGCACTGAAGTCAGGTTCACCGGTCTATAGTTTCCCAGATACCCCAGAATCCTTTTAAATATTGGGGGTTACATTGGCCATATTCCAATGTACAATGGATGAGTTTAATAATAAGTTACAAATTATTAGTATTAGATCTTAAATTTCATTTTTTAGTTCTTTCAGTACTCTGGGGTGTATACCATCCAGTCCAGGTGATTTGCTACTCTTAACTTTGACAATCTGGCCTACTACATCTTCCAGGTTCACCGTGATTTGGTTCAGTTCATCTGAATCATCATCCTTGAAAAACATCTCTGGTTCAGTACTTTCTCTGATCCTTTTTAACATTTACATTCATCCAGTATGTGAGTACATTCAGTTCTAGACTGAATACCACCTTTTTGGTGATGAAAACCAATATTCCATGAAAATAGGATCAGAGCAAACCTTGTCCATCTCCAATCTCAGTCATTGCCTTACATCAACAGCCCTGTGGCTTAACATCTACAAACAAATTTAATCCCTCCAAATCAGAACTTCTCTGGCTAAGATGACAAGGACACCTCTTACTATTACTATCCCCCATATCAGGAATTCTTTTACAATCAAATGATTCAGTAAGGAGTCTGAGGATTCGACTCAACCACAATCTTACAATGGAAGCCCATGTTTCTTCATGCATCTGTGCCAGATTTTCCAACTGTACAATTATTTTGATAAACTCATACTTGCAACTGTGCTGTATGTGTTAATCACCAGCCACATTGACTACTCAATGGCATCTCATGATATTATCTCAAATGCCTCCAACTCTTACAAAATACAGTTGCCAGAATTTTGGTAGGGGCCAAAGCAACTGATCATATAAAGCCAGTCTAGGTCAGTTGCTCTGGCTCCCAGTCAAAAGCAAGATACAGTTCAAAACTCTTTGCTTTGTCTTGAAATGGGTGAACAGCCTGGCCCCTAAGTATCTCTCCCAGCTTCTATTCTCTTATACTCCCACAGGAGAGCTTTGAATTTCCCAAATGGCCTTCCTATGCTTTCCTCCTCTGGCTTCTGCCAGATTAATTTGTATGAGACTTCAGCCATTTAGCTGTTATATCGTAAAATTATGAAACAAGATACCATACCTCATGCCTTAAAAAGTGTATCTAGTCCACAACCCTGTCGCCAAATGGCATAATCCCTCCTCACAAAGTATCCTTCACCCACCCTCCAGCAGACACAGAAAGACCATCCCATTATCAGACCAGCAGCCTCCTAGCTAAAGCGATTGTATGTCTCAGCTTGGCATGTTACTATACTGCTACGGTATGTACTAAACATTTCTTCCTTAAACACAAAATGGAAGGAAATCTGATGCTGTGCTTGGTTTCTCTCAAATTATGCTTAAGATTTTTATCATCTGTAATTAACTTTATTTTCAGCCTGAGCAATTGTCAGGAGATAAACTTTGATGTGATTTGATCAGCAGATTTCACGATTGAGCAGGAGACAAGTGATTCTAATGAGGTTTCAGAGATGTGGGACCCTTACTGAAAGACTGTATACATTAGACGAGAGCTGAGACACACATCTGATATCAGAATTTTAGTGCTTCCTCCTCTGACTGCGAAATGTACATTAAAACCAGAACTTTGTCTAGAATTACTTTTGTATTCATATAATGAAATGCTCAATTATGTATGACTAATTTTGCACAAAGTCATTATTTGAAGTAATTTGTCTGAGTAACACAGAAGGCAACACCTTGCACCTTCCTGGAAGGTGGGTGGGGAACATGCCACACAATCAGCTCTGCTTCAACATGCGTTATTAAAGCTGTCACGAGAGACCAAAACAAAAATAATGAATAGATAAGTCATCGCCAGTAAAAAGAAAAATCCCCTTTTGTTGTACTGCTACAAATAAACCACAGAGGAGATGGAACGTGCTTTGTGAACCTTCTCTGAAGCTTGCAACAGAAACCGAAGAGTAATTTGGTGGTCAAAGTAAACAGATCGCATTTCGGACATGGAGGAGGAGATTTCACGCCATTCTGTCATTTACAGTTAAAAAAAAACAAAAAGGTAAAAACATGAAAAAGGGAATTTGCATGGAATAGTCAGTGGCTCCTCACTGAAGAGAGTCTGACTCTTCATCACATCTGTGCAAGAATTGGGAGCATTGCAGAAGAAGCCTCAGCTCGACTTCAGGGGAGCTACTTATTTCCCAGTGCCTCAGTTTACCCAGACAGGATTGGTCAACAGAATGAGACTATCAGGCTTGGATTTAGGCAGAGGCAACTGCCAAGGGCATCACATTTTGAAGGCACCAAATATGCAGGCAGAAGAGGAGACTGCTTTAGGACCAAGGAGGGCCATCATGGCATTCTGTCTAAGGTCCCCAAAAACCTTAAATCCGGTCCTGGAGAATATTTCCTTCACTTTCTCTCCTTCCTCTGAAAGTCAACGTAGCTACTCCCTCCCTCCCTGACTGCTTGTGGACAGAGCTTACCGAGACGCTAAGATCGTAAATTGCACCAGAATCCTTTTTGGGTGCAAAATATAAATTAATACGCTTCTGTTTTCAGAATATCATGACCAAGCTGTCGTGGCCGTACAGAATTAATTATCTTCCTATTTGCACTAGGTAAGACTTCTAAGAGGCGCCAGCATGATCCATAACATTATGTAATCAGTCCCATAAGCTGCTGAACAAAGCAAGAAAACACTCTTCATAAAAAAAAAAAATAAAATGAACCTGCGTAATCAGCAGGTAAGGCTGAGCTCTTGAAATCACGCTCATTATAGACAGATGAGTTTGGAGGAGCGAGGCTACATCCATTCTTTTTTTTTTTTTAATCTTTAAAGAGATGACCATAGTGGAATCAACACATGATTCATCTTCTCTACAAGGCACCCTGTTGTATGTAATACTAATATTCACATAACAGCAAATGTTTTCAAAATAAAAGTCCTGTGCTTAAGGTTAATCAGAGTGGGCGCCATCCAACTTGCAAAGGTAGCAATTTTCCTCCATTAAATCCAAATCAGGATAGAGAACCTCAGGATTCCTTTGGGCTAATTACAAGGTGTTAATAATAAGAATATAATGGCAGTAATTTTCTAGCTTTGCCCAAACCTATAATCTGCCTGAGTGCCTTGTAGGATTGTCTGTGAGTTTATATAAAGCTAAGTGTTAGGCCAAAAAATGTTTTTAAGCATTTTCAATTTTTTGCATCATGTCTCTCTTTGAATGTTTGTTATGATGTGTTGATTGTTGGTAAAGAGGATTTTTTTTTTCCCCCAAAGAAAAAGAGGCAAGTTGCGACATGGTGTTTGGTATGAAACCTTAGAATATATTCCTCTGAGCTAGCAAACACAACCGAGTGGTTAACACATACATTCCAACATTTGAAAGTTCTGAAGATGGAGGTTTGATTGAGAAAAGAAAGAGATGCCAAGTATGAGATAGAAGGGAATCCGTCATATCAGTGTTACTAAGCGTGTAATCCCTGATCATAAGAGCATGGTTGCCAAGTCCCATCCCCAGCTCGGTTCATAGGAAGGCCTCTATGCAGTACATGTAAAAGTACATGCAAAATCTCTTTGGTGCATACTTTTACGCATACAGCCCTGGAGTAATTTTCGAAAAGCATATTTATGTATGAAAAACCCATCAATTTTAAAAGCCCTACACATGCCAAAGCCGGGAGATATGCGAGTGACTTGGCCTGGCACGCGCTGGGTGCATTTTAAAGATTGTGTGAGTACGCACGTATCTCCCAGTAAGCACACAACATTTTTTCACAAAAAGGGGTGGTTATGGGCATGGTCTGAGTGGGGCATCAGTGGGACATGGGCTTAGTCTTTACACACATAAGTGCACACCGGGGGTCCCTTACCACATAACTCTACTTCTGCTATGGACGGCGTGTAAGTTTTAAAATAAAAAAAATCAGGTAGATCATAAGAACAAGCCATACTGTGTCAGACCAAGAGTCCATCAAGCCCAGCATCCTTTTTCCAACAGTGGTCAATCCAGGCCATAAGAGCCTGGCAAGTACCCAAAAACTAAGTCTATTCCATGTTACTGTTGCTAGCAATAGCAGTGGCTATTTTCTAAGTCAACTTAATTAATAGCAGGTAATGGACTTCTCCTCCAAGAACTTATCCAATCCTTTTTTAAACACAGCTACACTAACTGCACTAACCACATCCTCTGGCAACAAATTCCAGAGCTTTATTGTGCGTTGAGTGAAAAAGAACTTTCTCCGATTATTCTTAAATGTGCTACATGCTAACTTCATGGAGTGCCCCCTAGTCCTTCTACTATCTGAAAATAGAAATAGGTAGTCAGCTGGATTTTAAGGGTTGGGGCTAAAAGGGAGAAAAGTTAGATAGGGGGTTAGGAAGTCCTCTCCTTTACTGGGGCGAACTGGGAAAAGAGGTAATAGTGTCAGTGCGCATGTCTAGTAAAATTCTCCCCACTCACACGAGCGTGGTGGCATTTGTGTGCACATGCATGCATCAATTGAAATCATGCGCACATATACCCGTGAATAGCCGATTTTAAAACATGTGCCCTTATATGTGCATATGTTTTAAAATCGCTGCGTCTATATGTGCGAGCCAGGAAATGCACACACATAGCACCCACATGTGGATCTTAACATTTTTCTCACTGTGTTTTACGCATATATATATATGCTTTTGAAAATTACCCCTATAAAATTCAATTTTATATGCTCAAAATGGCATTTTTGCACACAGACTACCAAAATATATGAAACAAATTGAAAAGATATACTGAAAAGAGGCAAAATGAATGAATGAGTCAAATCACACACCCTAACTTACCATAATTGTTTTCTATGCTAGAGAGACAGCTCTCCTTCATCAAGCTGCTGGCGGGGAACTATCCAGCAAGGCTCCAGGGATCTAGGTGTCTGGGTATTCAGACAACGACCTCAATAATTTTGGGGTAACAGCCTCATTGGCTTTGATAATCATTTAGATTATTGCAGAACTTGGCAGTAAGACATGGGGGCACTGGGGAGAGTGTAGCAGCTGGGTTTTGGATTAAGCATGGAAAATTGAATGCTTATCTACACGGGATGTTAGAGAACCAATAAGAAATATAATAAAAACTGACTTGGATCAGGAACAATATTCTACAAGTGGTCAAGCTGCTACAGCTGGCAGCTGGGGGTATATCCTTGGCAGGGCAGATCTGAATTACTGGGGAGACTGGATGGGCCAATTTATGATGCTTTTAGGTTTCAAGAAGGGAAATGTATAAATGTGCAGGCAAGAGGAAAGTCTGCTTGTAACTTTTCAAAGTGAGCTTATACACATAAATTTACTTTGAAAGTTCCCCTGGAAATGCCAAATTCATTCACACAAAGATAAGCCACATTCTGTTACAAGTGCAGGCCTTTGCCACCTCTGCTGGTAGGCCACTTGTGGCCTAGTCACCACCTTCTTTGGTTCTTACAAGACTCATGGTTAATCCAAACCCCATGGTGTCTTCCATGACTACAACAAGTAAAAGAAAATAGTGGCTTAAAACTGTTTATATATTATTGTGGCTCACTCTTTTTATGCCTTCTACTTCATTATGGGCATATAATAACAATTGCCAAATGCACCAGTATGTTTCAAAATATTCAAACCATTAATTGTAAAAAATGTTTTTATATAATATAATAAAGGGCATGAAATGTACAAGTCAAATGCATGTTTCAAAACCTTTGACTTACTGTCCTGACCATCATCATCTGCATTGTTCACCATCACCATTAGCTTTTCAACATTTAAACAAAGCAATCAGATCTTAAGGGAACACACACGTAATTCAGTGATGTTACCTGCCTTTAAACTTTGAAAAATATGTCAAAAAAGACACAATGTCCATCAATATATCTCAATTTGTATGGTTTATGGTACAATTATTGCTCAGATCTGGTTTAAATCCACCATCCAAAAGATAAAGCTGAAATAATGAAAAGAAGAAAAAAGAATCTGTTTTTGTTCCAATTGAATCAACTTAGAATCAACCTCCCCACCACGCACATCAGGGCAGATGTGATCAGATGTGATCAGTTATGCCTCACTGCATTTCCTTGCATGTATGATTTTTCTCAAGGCAATGTCTCACCATTGGGGCTTCCATTTTTAAAGTGGTGATGCAATCATTCTAACTCTGAACTCCCTCTAGGGTTTTCCACTATACATCAGATCACATGGACATATGACAATATACACCACAAATGTAATCATGCAGCAAGATGTACAATTTATGTGTCTCATTCTGCAATCTAATAACTGTATAGAAAAGCCCTCAATTGTCTGTGAGCAGATAGAATATTTCCCCCATCTCTGAAAACTGCTTGATGCTGGACACAAACTTGTATTCATCTGTTGAAGAGGCAGAGGTAAAAATGAATGGATTAGTTTATCTTTTAAATTGGTTCCCCGAGTGAATATGAAGCAAGGTGGCATGTTAGATTCCGAATGGATTTGTAAAACTGGCCATCATTAACGATTTCACAAACTTGTCTGACCCGGGACAAAAAAAGGTGAAACACAGGTCAGCTCAAGATTTTCTCTGGTGTTATCCTTATTAAACAACCAGGTTCCGTCAGTGTACAAAGCTCGTTCATAGGCATTCCTCACACATTTATTTCAGCCATTATTATAGCTTGTTTCTTATATTCTTCAAAAAAACTGTTCAACTGGAAGGTTATATTTCAAATGCCTCGGGTGACTGCAAGAAAAATACAAAAGGATATTGTGATCAGTGTTTTTCTTGTGAATGGAAAAAAAAAAAAAAAGAAAGACTCTCATTCCTTCAGAATCTCAATATCCAAAACCAAAATTTAATCAGAACTCCATGTGTAAGTGAATTGTAAATTTAAATTGCAATCTTTGAGCCAATCAAAAAAATGTCATCAATGATGATAAATTCCCTTGCCACAACAACAGCACATCAGCTATGTATCGTTTTTACAGAAAAATATTTGCATGAAAAAGATAGTTCTCCAAAAATATTTTATCAAATTTAGTTACAAATAAATTTGCAACATTGGGAGCCATTGCCAAGACCATAGCTACTTCTTTAGTTTGCAAAAAGTTCCAATCTTGAAAAGAAAAACATTTTTGAAAAGAGCAATCTGTGCTAAATCACACAAAAAGTCAGTGGACATCTGATGTGATGTCCGTTGTTGCAATGTCTCTCTGATCACCTCTAATGCTTCCGGCTGAGGAATATTTTTGTATAATGAAGCCACATTCGTGGTAACTAAAATAAGAAGATCAGGTAACTCACCCAACTCTTGCAACCTTCGCATGGCATGTGTCGAATCGCGTATATATAGGAAGGTGCTTCAGAAACAAAGGCTCTAAGATGTAAATCTAGCAGAATCGACAGTGGTTCCAATAATGAACCCTTTAATGAAATGATTGGATGTCTGGGAGGATTCTTTAAATTTTTGTGGCTCTTAGGGAGCATATATCATAGGGGTAATTGGACATTTACCTAAAAGAAAATCTCTCTCCCTCTTAGTTATCATATGATGAGCTACAACAAAATTTACTACTTCAATGATCTCCTGCTGAATATCTTCCATAGGACCCCTATCCAATTTCAAATGAAATGATGTATCACAAAGTTGTCCTTCTACTTCTGCTACTTATTGCTCCTTGTCCATCACCACAATGGGTCCACCTTTGTCTGCTGGTTTTATCATCACTGTCGACACACCCTCCATAGATCGAATTGCCTCTCGTTCATCGTCTGAAACATTAGAAAAAAAAAATGTTTGTTTGTGTCATTTGAAATACTTCAGCAATAACCACAAGTTCAAAGGCTATTATGGAAGGATCTGTAGGTCCAGGTGGCAACCAACATGTTGCCTTAACAAAAACCATTGAGCTGTCACTTCCAGATGGTTTTTTTTCCTGCAAAAAACGTTTGTAATTTTAATTATCGAAAAAAATGTGCCAAAGCCACTCATTTGGAACATATCCATTTTGTTAGAGGGAAAAAGGGTTTGTCCCTTTTGCAAATATTTTGAAAAATATCGGTGCATTTGGCAACTGTTATATGTCCATAATAAACTGGAAGGCATAAAAAGATTGAGCCACAATAATACATAAAATGTTTTAAGGCACTATTTTCTTTTTCTATTACACATTGTGGTGGTTTTTCTTTCTATTTATAACAGTCTTCCATGATTAACCATTAAAGGGCAGATTTTAAATGCCCTGCATGTGTAAATCCTGGCCTTTACGCGAGTGGCCGGGCCTTATGCGTGCTGGGCGAATCTTCCAAGAGGCCCGGCCACATGCGTAAAGGCCGGGACACGCTCAAGTACCGGGCCTCTTGGAAGGGGTGAGCCGGAGGGTGTGTTTTGGGTGGAGAGGGGCGGGGGGAGGTCCGGGGCAGTGCCATTATTTGCTGTCCCGGAGCGACGCGTACTGGCTGGCTGCCGGCACATGCAAGTTACTTCAGGTTGGGCCTTGAAGTAACGTGGAAAAAAAAAAGGTAAAAACATTTAAAATTGCTTTTTAGAGGGTGGGGAGGAGAGGGGAAGAGGAAGGGAGGTTAGGGTAGGGGGTAGGAAAGTTCCCTCCCAGTCCGCTCCTAAATTGGAGCACCACCGCCGATTTTATAACATGCGCGCACTGGCGTGCACATGTTATAAAATTGAGCGTCCATGTGCGTGTGCTGGGTAGTGCGCGCTAATGGACGTGCGCGCGTATTTTTAAAAAATCTACCCCTAGGTTTTGTAACATCCTAACATTCACCAAAACTAGCGAGGCCGTTGGCCACAAAACATTGAGCTTCTCTTTGCTCACTGATGATTTTAACCATGCAGGTTACCACAGTTTTCTTGAAAGCCTCATGCAATATATTTTGGCAGCAGTGGAGAACCTGCACTACACCACTATGCTTGGTCCATGAAGTTATTGATCTACTCTGTTGTAACGCTGACATCAACTGCAGAGTAGCCAGAAAAAAGTAATAATGACCTCATAGGCTGTCTTGTTTATATCATTTAGCAGCCTTTAGAGCTTGGGGCGTCACCTCATAAAAGACAGATAAAAAGGTGGTCCAGCTGGGGCTACAGCTGCCGATAAACAGGTAATTTTCAGCTGATCTTGTATGTCCAAGAGCAGGCATTCCTGCATTAAACTATGTTAAAACGGTCCTCTGTTGAAAGATGTCCTGCCTTTTTTTTTTTTTTAAAGAAGATCTCCAGGTAGCATGCGTGTTTGTGTTATGACTTTCATGTCACATCTGCTCAGTTTTTCAGATGGAATTATTTCATTGTCTTCATAGTCACCGCAGAATGAAAGCAGCTTTGGAAGCTTTCCCAACGTGACTTCACCGGATCATACTCTGGTCTTGCTAAGCGTCTGATCTCAGCTCAGGGAGAAGTACATCCTGAATTTCACAATCTTGTTTTTAATATGCAGCAGTGCCATGTGACTAAAATAAATTACCGAACTGAGCAAGATCTCTTGCCTTGTTTTCTATTAACTCCTCCAATGTGTGCACGGGTTCTGCGCCTTCCCCACTGGATTTAGTGCATTCCATCAGCGTGAAAATCCTGAATCCATGCAACAGAGGGTGAAAGGAAAGATCAGCCTGAGAGAGGTCTAAACCGGGTATAAGAACTAGGAAGCCAATGGGCTTAGATATTCTAAAACTATTAGTGACATCCACCTTCCCTTGTTGCTATTACCATATGATTCATTATTTGGCAAAAACAACGATGAAACAAAATCGTCAGGAAATCTTATCTTTATATCAGCAATACCCATCTGGGCCTTTCTGGTAAGGCCCCATTCAGAAGGAAAAACTGGATTCATTCCTGGTTGGCCAACTCTTGAGACAGTGCTTACAGAGGAATTAGTAAACCGGGAGAGAATGAGTTGGTCTTCGTAACTTGGACTCAAGGTTTGTCTCCCCATTCCTGGCCCAAAATTCATTGTGATCTCGGTACTGACATGGGAGGTGAACGTTTTTCAAGAGGTTCAATGGAATTAAATTTCATGTAATATTTACTGTGTATTCTGCCTTTACCTGCAGGCTCCTTCCAAGCAGATTCAAGACCTAAAGAGGGAAATTTCCAAGCCTGACTTATGCACGGGTTGCTACATTTTCCCTGAAAATTTACGCTCAGTCAGATTTTACGAGGCATGCATGTAAATCCAAACCCCCACCCGGACTCCCCCATCCCAGGAACACCTCCACTGAGTCGGATAAACCTACGTGCAAACATGATACCCACACGTGTTTATTCTGTAAAAGGCCACCTCTGTTCATAAAACAGTGAATTGCATGCAGAAGTCTCTTTGATAATTACCCCCCAAATGAATACATAAAATCTGACAATCAAAAAAATTAGAATACAGCATTGCCATGCACCCTCATGAGCTTCCCTGATCCTCTCTCCACAGTGATGCTTCATCCCTTTTTGACTGTTCCCAGAAAGACCTGATTTCATGGAGGGCTGCTGACGGGCTCCGTTCTTCCAGGAAAGGCTGATCGAGTCCGGGTCATCCCCCCCTGCAGCCTGCCTGGCGTTGCAGTCCTGCTCCATAGAGAGAGATCAGAAGTGCACTTTCATGTGCACCCGGGCACAGGCCCAGCAGTGGATCAATCCATCCCGAAAACCGCTGGGGGAGGTAAAAACATAAAACATGAATTTTAAAAAATTACAAATTCAACTAAGAATTAATCTGGTCTTGTCATGGGATGGGACTCTGAAAAGAAGCTGCTTTTTTCAAGTTTTTGGGGGACTGTGTTTCCTTGGGTTTATTTTTACATTCAGGATCAGTTTTCTATGGTTTGGAAACTTTTTTTTTTTTTAATTTCTTCAGCTTCTGTTCTTTAGACATAAGCAGCTCTCCTTGTAGTTTCCTGTCCCTTCTGTGGATAGGGAAGTTCCTACAGTACCTGAATGTAATCCATTTTGAACTATCACAAAAGGTGGAGTATTTAAAAAAAAAAAAAAAAAAAAAAGGTATTATTCAAGATATTATTTAAGCTAATTGAACCCAGCCATTTCCAGGATCAACTCATTTGTCAGTCGTCTGAGTAAAGGCAAGGGACCTAGAGCAAGCAGAGAGCTTTAATTTAGTTTTCTCAAAACTTCAGTTTAATTATAAGCAATACCGTCGGGGACAAGTAGAAACACCTTTTGAAAAATGCTCATTTAAAAATAAGTTGAAGACTGTGGCATTGTAACTGGAAGCCAGACAACACTGAAGGGTAATTGCTAGTAAATGATTCATGGCTTACATTTTTTTTTTTTGTCTGTACTTTTAGATGTATGATAACCTGAAAGTAGATTTAGCAAAGAGTCTGCAGGTTATGATATGAAAAGAAGATTCACCCTGCATTCCCTAACAAAGGGGTTTTGTCTAACAGCCTAGCAGGCACTTTTGATATTATATGACGACTGTTACATGCTATCAGTTACTAGATGGTACAGAGAAGCCACCAGGATGCAGATATTTTGCACATAAGCAAAACACATGTGCGCACCGCCAAAAAATGGAACAGTGAATATGGTAAAAAAAAATGTAGGGCATTGAGTATTCTATGAGCCCAAATGTGTGTGTGCATGAGATACATGCAAATGATATGAATTCAAATTAAAACCTAAATAAACTTTATTGATAAATATATAATTTTACAATAGCGATCATTAATGTAAAATCAGATACATTACAATTGAAAACAAGAGATTAATTATAGAACTGTGATTTCCATCCCAGAGTCAATCAATCAGTTTGTGACTCCCGTTTTCTCCCTCCCAGCTCAGAAACTAAGACTGCAGAAAGCTATACCATTCCCAAAGAAAACTCTGCTTATTCCAGGCTCTGAATGACACCTTGTATGAGAGCAGTGCGAGAACACAAGTTTCTATTATGCACAAGCTTACATAAGAATATAGGAATTGCCATGCCGTGCCAGATCAAGGTCCATCGAGCCCAGCATTTGGTCTTAGACAGAGGCCACTCGGGGTCACAAGTACCTGGCAGATCCCATGAAGTAGTCCTATTTCCTGTTATTCACTCCCAGGAATAAGCAATGGCTTTCTTCAGTCTATTGGGCTGTTACGGACTTTTTCTCCAGGAACTTGTCCGAACCTCTTTTAAACCCTGTTATACTAGTTACCATGACCACGTGCTCTGCCAATAGATTCCACAACTTGATTGTGCACTAGTAAAAAAAAAAAAAATAGAGGCCAAAATTTAGCATTAATTAGCTGGATAAATGTTACAATTTTGACTGCTATGCAGCCTCATCGTGCCCTGACATGAGGCCTCCCCACCAGTGGAGGGCTCCTTGGAGCTCCATTCCATGCTATCCATGTCAGCTCCTTGCTGCTCAGCCTGGGGTGTGGCCTCATCACCACCAGGGGCCCTCTGTTTGCTGGCTCTCTAGCCTTGCCAGGTGCCTGCTTCTTGCCTGCGCCACACCCAGGCTTCAGCCCTACATAACCATGTCTGTTCCTTGCTTCAATGTCTTTATGTCGAGTCTGCCTTGGCTCCTTGCCTTGCCTTACAGCCTCTGGGCCCTTCTCACTCCTTGCCCTGTGGCCTCAGGCCTTCTGCCTTGCCTTATGGCCATCTGACCTTGCACCTTGTCTTGCCTTGTGGCCATCTGGCCTTCTCACTCCTTGCCTTGCCTCATGGCTATCTGGCCTTATCATTCCTTGTCTTACCCTGTGGCCTACCTAGGCCTTCTTTAGCTCTGTGGCCTATCTAGGCCTCCCTAGCCAGTGTGCCTTTGGGCCTTTATTTGTTCTGTGTGTCCTGTCCTTGTCAGTCCTGGCCTTGTTCTGTCTTGCCTGCATTCCTGTTCCAGTTCTTGCCTGCATTCAGGATTCTGTTCCAACCCTTGCCTACACCCAAGCTCCTATACCGATCTTTGTCTGCACTCAGCTCTTGTTTTAGCCCTTGCCTGCACTCAAGCTCCTGTTCCAGTCCTTTCCTGCACTCACCAAGATGCACCTGTGCTGCTGAAAAACCCTACTGCTCCCCAGATCCCAAGAGCTCAACCTGCATGGGAAGAGGCGGGCTAGGGGGAAGACCAGCCCTAGCCCTGGCCTGCCATCTCATGGCACTCCCCAGAAGGTGTTCCCTCTGTCCAGGCCAACTGGCAGCCACTGAATATCTGGATATGTTCAGTGGTTGCCATTTAGCTGGATAAGTATTTATCTGGCTAAATAGATAGATATCTTAGGGACGGGCAATGGGTGAATCAGGGCGGGGCTATTTATCTGGTTATTTTAACTAGATAAGTGTCGATATTCGGACTTATCCATTTAAGTTAACCAAATAAGTTAGACCTGCTTGATAGCAAATCAAAAGTTAGCTGGATATAACTTATACGGCTAACTAAAACTTATCTGGATATATTCAGTGCCGCAGAATATCCCTTCTAAGTTAGCCAGATAAGTTATATCCCTCTAACTTATATAGCAGGATGTCTTTGAATATTGGGCCTATACTTACTATGAATGTTTTGAATCTGTTGGTTGTTAGTTTCGTGGAGTGTCCCATTGTTTTAGTATTGTTTGAAAGGGTAAATAACCGTCCTTTAATACCATTCCACCCCATTCATGATTTGCCACACCATGCAGATACCTATCCCTTCTTCATATGTCTAAAAGATATTTAAGACAACAAGTGAGGAACATAAATTTGATAACTGTCAATACTCTGCCAAAATCATTATCCAAATGCATAGGTGAATATAGATAAAGCTACTTGTGCAGTATCACAAAGATTTATTTATATTATTATTTACTTATTTACATTTAGCTCACACCTTTCCATTGGGAGTTCAAAGCGAGTTATACTCAGGTACAGTAAGTATTTTCCCTGTCCCCAGAGAGCTTACAATCAAGATGCCACATGGCTTTCTGAATACAATCTTGGATGCAAAAGGCCATGTGGCAACATTGAAGCTCCTAGTTTGTGTCAATTTGCCCATGAAGCTTGTTCACGGAAGTACTTGAGTCACTCCCGTGAAGTAGGAAAACTTGGTTTGCTGGAACGCCAGCATCAGGCTGTTGGCTTGGTGTTGTTACACTAGCAGTTTGCAGCAAATTACAGTTGTCAGTCAATGCATTGGAATTATTGGGTCAATATATTCAGTGGAATTTATATGGACACTGTTTTTGCTTTATTAGAGGCTATTTCTAAACCAGCATCTCATGGGAATTAATTTTTGAATGCACTATTATTGTAAAAAAAATTAACATATGGAGATCTTGGACTAGATGGATAATTACAACCTGGTGCAATATCACTATGTTCAATCTTTAGTGTTATTTGAAGCACTTTTATATGACACCTCTATATACATTCTGTGATATGTGAATTACACTGCTGTTCCATTTTATTCTGATAGACATTTGATGGCTTTGTGGATACCTTGTGTACTTTTTTGGTTTATTGTAATCCCAGAAAGCCATGCATGGAGTCTAAGCCAATATGGCCCTTGGAATCCCCTCTGTGGCCACCAAGTCTGCCTTCTTTCAAATAATCTCATTCAAACTGGCATTCGAAAACAATAGGAAACACACCAGATTTTTCTGAAATCCCCACGTCACTGAACCCCTCTCCCTGGAAAAATAGTCAGGACAGGTCGTTTGGCTGGTAACAATTGCACACCTCGTTAAGAGCAATGGAATGCCAAACAGGGTAGATAAGCAACTCCCAAGCTCCATAACATCCATAGTACAATCCATAGTAGCATCAGCTTGGAATTCTACCAACCCTTCACTTCCATATCATAATCTGTCTAAAACAGCTGCACAGGTCAAAAATGATTGAAAAAGTGGTCCATGGACATCTAACGTCCTTATTAGAAAAATCTATGGTGTTTCATCCAAAATAGTCTATATATAAAGTGCATTAACTGCTTTGTTAAGAGACATTAGTACAATGTTGGATGCTGGAAGATTACATTCGAGGTCTTTTTGGACATGAGTGCAGCATTTGATACACTTGATCATAAGCTGCTGTTAATGCAATTGGCTGAGCTCCTCTTTGAAATGGTTTGCATCCCCTCTCACTAATAGGTCATTTTAGGTGGACCTGTGGAGTTCCTAAGTTTTTAATTAATTTCTTTGTTCATTTTGATTTTATACTGTTTAATAGATGTTATTGCTTGATATTTCAAGGTTGTATCTCTTAGTTTTACTCTATGCTTATATTTATTAGAGTATCTTTGTATGTTTTATGTTTGTTTATTCTTTATTTAAAATTTCCAGTACTATTTTTATTTTTATTTTTTGAGAATCACAGTTGACTAATCCTAATCCTTGGAATAAATTAAGCTAAAGAACTGCTTATCTTAACAGCTTTGTAAATAAGAGTTGATTGTTCTTTATGAGTAGAGGTAACATATAAAGTTGGTTGCCTCTCACTTCTTGGTCAAGTTATGGGCCACAGACTGAAAGCCACTGACTACAGCATTATAAAGCTGCAAGTTTTTCCCACACATAAAGACCAATATGAAAACTGTGAAACAAAATCCCAGATATCGTCTGACAGATATTAGTACCTCAGGCATTCAGCAAGACATTAACCGATACTGTAAAACATACGGATCTTTATAACTTTCTTATCTGGACTTACATTAATTTGGAAAATCAATGCCACTGCGTTTATAGGCTACAGGTGGGAGTTATTTAAACATTGAAAAAAGTCAACTCTCTTCTCCCATCCCCACACCCAACCAACCCCTCTTTTCCACTCAACCTACCCCACCCCAGCCCCGTTCTCCTCCCCACAAGCCCAACAACTCA
This sequence comes from Rhinatrema bivittatum, assembly GCF_901001135.1. Taxonomy (NCBI): domain Eukaryota; kingdom Metazoa; phylum Chordata; class Amphibia; order Gymnophiona; family Rhinatrematidae; genus Rhinatrema; species Rhinatrema bivittatum. The sequence goes on along the minus strand of NC_042632.1, from coordinate 54,158,465 downwards.
TTTTTCCCACCCACCCCCTCAGCCCAAGTAGCCCCCCCCCTCTTCTCCCCAGCCCAAGCTTTCCTCCTCTATGCCCCTTTCCCTGACCTGGTTCGGCCCGGCCCGGCCCTGATGCAGAAGAGCAGCATTGGAGCCCAGCACTTCTAAGCCTCTTCTTCTGCTGCGGCTTCTCTTTTCCCCTTGGTTCAAAGAGCTGATTTTTAAACAGGACCTTGCGGGTCAAAAGAGCCACAGCAGAAGGAGGTGTTTAGAAGTTGCCATCCCCAGTGCTGCTCCCCTGTTGATGGACCAGGATGGAAGGGGGAGCATTAGCAGCAGCCCCGTAGGGGAAGGAGGCTGAGGCTAAGCTGTCTTTCAGCTCCATGGGCCAAGAGAAGAGACAGAGCAGCTGCAGCAGCTGTTACTCGGCCCGCAAAAGAAGGGGATTGCAGCGTTTTCTTCAGCCCCATGGGCCATGTGGGGGGGGGGGGGGGGGGTGTTTCGCAGCAGTGGCTCTATGGCTATGTGCAAAGTGGGTGCCAGAACGTATGACGCTTTGTGCAGCTGCACAGCTCGCATACCCCAGAAGCCGGCCCTGGAAGTCAGATTGAATCTCTGCAATTGGAGTAGCAGGTAATATGCATGCATGCATGCATATGTGATGAAGTCTGCAGATACCCCATGGATAAAATACATAAATGTGTGCATACTTCCAAATCCTGTCTTGGAATGCACTCAGAATGCCCTCTCTGAACGCACGCACTTCTCCACATGGCAACGAGAGTAAGTGCGTGCTCCTGCCCTTCTGGAATTTCTCTTACCTGCACACAGAGGCTATATGCCGATTTTATTTGCAGAATCTCCGCGCAAACCTTTGAATATTCTCCATTTAAAGGGGGAGGGGGGTTGTATCTTCTTTGCCCGTTAGATATTTTATAGGTTTTATTCATTGAAAGAAGGCGTCTGAATGCAATTTGAATTTCAGTTTATTTATGCATGTGGAGGTGAATAGTTCAGTTCATGTATATTTACAATGGGGCTGTATAAATATCTTCACCAGAGCTGTAACTAATCTAAACATACCAGACTTGGAGTTGGATTCATGAAGTAACTCTCTCCACGGCCCAAGTTCATCCATTTGTCTTATTTAGTGAAACCTCGGTTTAAGGCCTCCCCGAAATGTGAGATGAGAATGATATTGATCCTGAATCTTCCCTGTCGTTCCCTCAGGAGGCGGCGTAGCACGGAGACTGCCCTGGTAGCATCGCTGTCTGCCTCTTACAGTCATTTTTATCAATTACTGGATCCTTCTACTCACCCCCCCCACCCAACTACTCCCTCCCCCATTTCTCCAGGGCAAAAACTTAGTATTATTTATTTATTTTAAAACTCTTATATTATGAATATTCCACAGTTTGGAACGGAGTACAACTTACCATATAAATCAAGAGACATATTTAAAACATTTAAGTCATTTAGGCAAAGAAAAAAAATGCAATAAAACACAATTAAATAAGATGTTAAAAATAAAGATATTAAAAATTTTAAAAAATTTAAAATCAGAGTATTTTTACCTAGCTACAAACACAGTTTTAAATAGGTAGGTTTTTAATGCCTTTCTGAATGTCTTGCTGCCCACTATTAAATGTATCTTTTCTGGGACAACATTCCAGATAATGGGTCCTGCAACTGAGTATTTCTAGTAGATTTTTGCCATCAGATCTAAGAGCACGAGTTGGTTTGTAGATGCGAAGGATAGCGTCGGCCCATGGTGAAGAAGCATTTTGCAGAGTTTTATGTATTATGGATGATATTTTATAATAAATTCTTTGTTGTACTGGAAGCCAATGTTGGACTTCTAAAGTTGGTCTGATGTGTTCACACATTTTGGTTCCTGTAAGGAAAGGCGCCTCTGCATTCTGTGCTATTGGTAAGCCAATCAGAACAGCGTTACAGTAACCCAATCCAAGTTAGTACTGAAATCTTGAGGGTGTAGCAGCAGTTTAGGTTTATTACAAGGCTTGGAATCGCATCACGGTTTTTGAAGCCTGAGAATACAAATGTAATTAATTTATTAGCCCCACTATTTAAAAGGTACTCTGTAAAATATGTATTTGATCTGGACTTCCAGCACCTCTTGGGCACAAAGGCATAATAGGGGATATCTTGAAAACTGTGTGGGCAGACAGAGAGCCTGTGGCTAGTTACGCCAGTTCTCAGAGGGAATGTAGGTGTGTTCTTTCCCATTGATAATTCCCTAAGGAAATATCATTCATAAATTAGCCAGACAATATGCACATAAGTTACACCAATTTTCAAAGCGGACTCTCGCACATAGGTGCTCTCTGAAAATGATCCTGGGGAAACTATGTGCATGCAATTACACCTGCTCTGGCATCAAGATCATTTACACACATATACTTTTTTTTTTTAATTTTAAAATGTATGGAGCTAAGTTCGTCCCCTGCTCAGACTCCACCCTCTGGAGCTCCTTTCCCCTAGGCGTGTAAAGGTCTGTGCATCCAAACTGTACAGGTGTCATTTTATGCACAATCTTCTAAAGCAACATTGCTGTGGCTAAAACCCAACTTTACCCTCAGAAGTCCCTTGGAAAATGACTCTCAGAAGAGTAATCATGCAGAGCAGGAGTCCTGCTGTGATATGCAGACTTTACCCCAACAATTCTCTGCACATAAAAATTGCCTACAAATCTACTGGTAAAGTCTTCTCCTACTCTGCAAGTCACAGGCAGGAAGTTACTGCTCCTAGCGCTGCTTAAATCTCTGCAGGTAAACGTTAAGTGCAGACTTCTGAAAATCCAAAGGTCTGCATTAAGCCCTCTCCCCCCAGGCCTGCCCGAGTGTGCCAGGGCTGTTTCAGGGAGCCACCTCCATAGATAAAGCCCGGTTTTATGCATGTAAATTACTCCTAAATGTTTTAAGTGCTTTGGCCTTCCCTTCAATCAAAGCTGCCGCTTCCACACTCTTTTAAAGGGCAATTAATTATTGCTTTCTCATATTATTACTGCGCTGCCTTAATTAACCTGTAACTGAGAAAGGGGTGTGGTTGCCGGGTTCATGGGCAGCAAGGACTGGAAATATCATAGAAAGTGAGGTTAGTCCGGCGCATTGCTTTGGAAATGCGACCCTTATGGCCCTGGCTGCGCTTCTGACGGGATGAGGACCGTCACAGACCCACGGTGACGAGCAAAGCCTGAAGGGGGGATGGGCGCGCAGAGGAAGGCGATTTTCAGTGCTGTCGGGGATTAATACTTTGCGCTTTGCCCCAGAAAGAAAGAAAGCAAACGCATCACAGAGACAAAGTCTGGAGACTTTAAAAACCCCAAACAAACCTCGCTCCAGCTATAAATGGAAATTGTAAAGGTTAATAGCGGTAGATCCGGGGCCCGAGCAAGCAGCAAAGCAGCTTCGGCTCAAGGCTTTCCCCTCAGAAAGGTCTCTGGCGCTGTCCTGAGTCCCCTGGGAAGTGAATTGCACGGCTAGGACCGTCCCTTCCGCCCAGTATTATCCTTATAACGGGAGGATGCACGCGTGAAAGAAATAATAATAAGCGTCCAATTATTGCCAAAGGTGAAATAACTGAATCCGTACAGGGGATTAATAACCACAGACCTCGTCCCATGGCCCCAAAATGGCGGCCCCCGATTGTGTCAAAGCCTGGAGGCTTCCTGACTGTTCCATGAAACGTGAGCGCCAGAGAAGCTGCAGGGGCAGTAAGGACTTTTATGTTTATAGATGTGATGATTGCGAATTACAATAATTATATTAAGCACAAGAAAACAATATAATATCACTCATAGTGTTAAAAAGCCTCATGGAAAAAGGCAACAAATGTCTGCCTGATTGCGCTTTTCCTAGGGCACCTCATCTATTTTTTTTTAATCTCCTGACTTCTACAGTTTCTGCCGTTTTATTTTTTTTAACTACGGTAATAAATAAGAGTTCAACTTTGCAAGAAAAATTAAAGGAAATGGATTGAAAAAAATATTCTTTCAAATGATTTAAGCGTGTATTTATACATGTGCGTGTAATATATACATATATGTATTTCACACACACATATATGTATTCAGTTCCTAAAGACCATGGGGAATAAGAGACATGCAGGATTTGACACGGATTACTTTCAGGATTATTCTTATACCATTCTTTTTTTTTTAAGCAGGAAAATCCAATGCATTCAGAATATGTAAACCATTAGCTTGATGCAATGTTATGAAATAGTTAAGTTACTGCAGTTGTTCTAAACGAAATTGTATCCCAGAAATTAAGGTAGGTTAGATTACTTGCACAAATATAGAGAGGACAGACCTATTTAATTCTCTAACAAATGTAACTTTTGATCAGCGTATTTAAAAAAAAAAAAGCATCTACTTTTTAAATCGATTATTGTACCTTTTATAGCAGTGAGGTGAATCGTGTTTCTGTATTAAATAGAAGGCAGGGGAGTTACCACAAGCAATGGCAAATAGATGTTAATATTGTGGTGTATAAAATGTTAACTGGTAGGAGAAAATAATCTAATGAGTATTTATGGAAGGATGAGGGAAGATGAGAAAAAGAATATTTGTATTAGATTATCTGTATAATCTTTAATGAGATGGCCTTTAGTACATTAATGGTGTCTAATTGTTTAAAAATAGTTTCAGTAATATACTCCTTCTATAGGGTCATAAGAATGGAGACCCCGACGAGTCAGCGTGACTGACCTCGCCTTTCCGCATCCGCACTTTTACTGTTGAATAGGGCGAATTTAATAACCGCTCTCCGTTGGTTAAGAAGAGAATATTTGTGTGTGTAATTACATAAATGTTAATATCGTTCTTTACATTTTCTACAAGGCATTCTTGCTTCCTCCTACCGTTATCTCCCGCATGCTCAGGTAATGGGAAATCAATATGAGCCGTCCAAAAGCAACAGCTTTAGCAAATGGAGCCACTTAAAATGTGAACCATATTTCTTTCTTGCTTTCTCACAAAATAAATGAATAAATCTGTATTTCACCCCCCCCCCCCCAGCCACCTTTCATAATACAATCTTTGTCATTAAGCAACTTTAATGGGATGTATTTTATCCTCAAAATAATTTAGGGTCCCTTAAGCTGTAAACGAGAAAATAAAGTTATGCTAAAAAAAACAAAAAAACCCAAACAACTAATTATCAGGGGGAAAGATTTTTCTGCAAAGTTTGATATTTGGCTTCAGCACTTGGGTAAGGTTCATTTAACGACTGAGAACAGAATTTACAGCTTTCAGTTAAATCAGTTCTTTCATCCCTCCCCCCATGGCATGCAGTAAATGGATTCTGTTTGAAATGTGAAATATCGGTGTGGAGTATTACTATATTACATGCCATAGAAAATAAGCAAAGCCTCCTATTTATAAGAAAAAAGAAAGCAAGCAGAATTTTAACTTTATTTGCATAAAACATTATTTTCTGTTTCATGCAATCCATAACTATAGGACTGCACGCTGAATGTATCATGATACTGCTTGCATAGAGACGTTTCCGTTGAAGCCCTGGTACATACAGGAATGTCCCTGGGATTCTTCGCGTTCTCGGCCACTAACGCGCGGTGATTCCAAACTGGCGCGATGTCCTGAGCCTCCCACGCGCTTTCATGTCGGGTAATAGCCCGGGACTGGCTGTGCTAGCCACAGCTTCACGCCTTCTGCTCTCAAAAGACTGCTGACAAATGTAATGACTTGCTGAAAGCAATCTGTTTAAACCTGTGTGGGAGCACTAATTGTTTTAAATGACATTTTTAGAGGGAGGTTTGGAGTTTGCCCGAAATCTGATCCTGGCGGTTCATTTTTCCAATCACCTGACTTGGCAATGGAGGTTTCTGCTTAGTGCTGGGAATATTCACATCCCATCGAAGGAAAAAAAAAAAGATGCGCACGTCTTTACATGGAAAATGTGTCACCTAGGAGAAATGTCTTAGGGAGATCATTGCTGTGAGATAGATAGTGGCTAAGAGTTGTGGAAATAACGTGATTAAAGGCTTAAACCCCCAAATGCAATAAAGCGTCCTGTGACCCGCCGGCTAGCCTCCCTGTCGGTAACTCCTGTACTAAGCAGTGTCACTTTTCGGTTGTGGTCCGTTCCCTGGGACAGGCGCACAGGTGCTCTCAGGGATATCCATCCACCTGCATTTCACTGCTGGCTTCAGACGGTTTCAGATGCGTGGCTCGTCGTCACCGCTCCTTGCATTGCTATAATTAATGAATGGTTGTGTGTTGCTGGGGACCACACTAACTAAACTGCACAGTATTCACGCAGCTCGGAGAGAATTGTGTAGCTGTGTTTTCCTGGTATTCAGAAACGAGTCCCGTTGGCTTTAGTATTTTCAGAGGGAGACATTCTACCTCTGACGGAAGTCACCGCATTATCGTTGGGATGCAAAGCAGCCCATGCTTAATTTTCAGGATAAATGAAAACAGACTCGGGACAAGCAGTGATGATAAGCCCTCCTCACATCTGCCAGATGTCTCCGAGGTGGATGCGGGGAGGGAGGGGAGTTGCGCACCCGCACCCCTATAGAGAGGATGAGGTACATCGGCAGATTTCAAACGATCAGATGATTCATCGCTGCTTCTCTAATTATTATTGCCCTGTAATTCTCCTCATTAAGGCTGCTCTTCGGGAGAGGAGGGGCAGGGAAGCCGCGCGCTGGCTCCGCCTCTTGCCCCGGGGGCCGGGGCGGTGCTGCCTGCCTGGGCTGGGCCGCTGGAGCCGGTCAAACTGCACAGTCGCTTCCCCCAGGAGCTGCTCTTTCATCTCGCCGAGGCTGGCGCCTGCAAACAGCCCCATGTCGTCTGCAACCTCCCCCCCCCCCCTCTCCCCCAGCTCCAGAGTCCCACGGACGGAGGAGCGCATATTTCCAAAGTGGCGTAATACTGCCAGTGCGCGCCCGCCAGTCAGCAGCACAGGAGGTCGCTCAGGGGGTGTCGGTGTGTGCTTCCACACTTTCACTGCTGCTTAGGTTTCATCCAGGGCCTCTTCGTCTGGCTGGGTATTGACGGCACACCTCTGAGAAGGGATCTGTGGTCCTTTATTTACCTATTAATTCAATTTCTTAAATAGATTTTTACTCATTTGCTTGCCAAGACAACATTTTGTAGTCTGCATTTCCTAAAATAAATAAAGTCAATGTACACGAACGATATGTGGGGCTGACTTTTTTTTATTGAGCTAAGTATACGTTTCTTGACCAGCTTTCGGGCTTTAAGCGAAACGTGTCACGTTAATTCAATAAAAAGAGATGGCTTTATATTTTTGTGTTATCGTTTTTCTTGCCTCGCGCTCACGTTCAGGAAGATACTAAAAAAAAAAAAAAAAAAAGGTTACACACGCCTTAAAAAATCTGAACTATTTATTACAGTCAATTTTTTAAAGATCTTTCATGCTGCTCTCTTCATTTAAAATAATAATTTGTTTTTTTGTCTGAAGGGGAGACGTTCAGTATAAACCATCGCGTGTTGGAATTCAATTCTGGGGCCTGCGATCTGTCCTGCTGCAAACCCGTCAGATGTTTGCTTTAAACGTATTTAACACACTGATCTTATTCTGAATAACTGCTTACTCCTTTAATTGAGGTAATTTCCTAATTTGCACAGGGTGTTCTTTACAAATATTCTTTGGACGGCCTAATCAGCAAAGTCATCGCGCGCGCGCTACTTGTTTATCGTGAATGTCCTCGCCGGCAGGTTAAAGCGGAATAAAACAAACAGTAGAGAGTTTCGGACCATTCGTGCAGAATCGCTGGAAGATGTGGTCGGGACGAGGGGGTGAGAAAGCCATCCACATCCCCGCCTTCTCCCACTCGTCAGCTGCCCGGGCGGCTCCGTCGGGCTGCAGTCCTGGGTCTCACCGGGCGCAGGTCCCGAAATCGGAATTGCAAGTCCCTGCATGCAGTGGGATAAAACCAGGCCTAGATCAACTTATCCTGAATAAATATACCAGTTTTTGTATTTTTATTATTATTTTAAACCCGTTTTATTTTATTGTAAACCGTTTTGACAAAATACCCTGTTTTGAAAAGCGGTATATAAATACTTTTAAATAATAATAATAAATAAATGGGGCCAGTTCACATTATGACAGGAAAGCGGCTGCTTAGGAGAGGAATTAAGAAGCATAAGTGAAATCTGCATTTGAAATTAGAGCAATAGACGGCGAGACGGAGTCGGAGACGGGACAAGGCCGGTGGAGAGGAGCAGCCACCGTTCAGAGGAGGTGATTATTCGTCTGACGAACTGGGAGTCTAAAGATTTCACTTCACAACCACTGACTTGAAAAGACTTAATAATAGCAGGGATCAGGCTAAATGCCGCGCTATTCCCGATTAACGCCACCCGTTCTGGGCCCTTTTCTGACAGCCGGACGCTGACGGCTGGGCCGCACTGACGGACTGGTGGTTTTTATTCGGGTTATTCCCCTTTCTCGCAATCCTTTCACTGCGTCCCCAGTTAGAAATCTGTGTCTGCTCGGGGAATCCTGCATCTTACGCACAGAAAGAATCAATCGGGTCGCGCAAATGCGAGGTCGGAGGGACAAGGTCGGGGGTGCCCGCCCGCCAGAGAAAGTCCCTGCGACCAGAAGCAGCCTTGAGATGCATTTCCGACTTTGCACATTCACAGCCTGGAAATTCTTTGCAAATCAAGCAAAGAAGGAAGAAGTTCAGCCAAAATAACTCCCTCCCCCCTAAATACATCAGGACGGAAGAAAATTAGAAAATTCCCTCTCGGTGGGAGTGAGGGGGGGTAATGGTTTTCCTTGTCTCCCTTAATAAGACATTTGTGAAAAATCAGAAACCTCTTTCAACAATAAGGGCTCACTTGGTTCCCAGCCTGTACTTTTTGGAATACTGTTTTAATATAATGGTTTCCCAGGAATAATTATGAGATAATTATGGGTCTCTATCATAATTACTAGATAATTATAGAATATAGCAATTATGAAAAAAGCAACAATGCGTTTTTACTCATAACCGTATTGCACTTGGACAAATTACAAATGATTCTAGTTAAATGCATCCACACACTTGTTTTCTATCAGAATTTAAACTAATTTGTGACTGACAAGAGTTAAAAAGTGACTCTCTGCCGTTTCGCATTAATATCGCGGCCCTGTTCAGTACCGCGTTTTCTCCCCACAGGCCAAAAGCTATGAATTGTTTTTTTCACTCGGGTCCTAAAACTCCTCAGGGTACAACAAAACTTTCTCCCACTGAGAGCTTTATAGCAGGACCCTGTCGGGGGTTTCCCACTGATCTCCCTCAGGACCCTGAAAGAGATGTTTGCATTTAAGCGACTATAGGAAAGGTATTTTAATACGGATTTATGTAGAAAGAGATCTCGTAATGTTTACAACTTCGGATCGGAACCAGACTCTCAGATGCAGGTGCACGACCCCGGGATTGCACGGGGAAGAATAAAAACAAACCGGGTAAGCGAGCACAAGTCGTGGACGAAAGCTCCCACGGGGTCAGAGGTACTGGAGACCTTCAACCCGGTACAAGGACTTTTCGTCGACTGTTGATTTAGGCTACGCGTCCTGCCTGTCGTGACAATTTAAGTAGTTTCCCCTACAACAATCTGTAGCATTACATGTTTTCTTATTGAATCGTAATGTTACTGGTCCTTGGGGGCCTTCCCCTGGGTGCGAAAGAAATAAAAACGGTATTTTAAACAGATCGTGTCTTCAGTGGAGGGGATTCTTGTGATCTCTCGGTGATCCTCTGGCTGGCTAGCGAGGATGGATTAGGTATTAAAGATCAACCAACCACGCGTAAAGCAAATTGCTTTTTATTTAATGCATCCTTACGTCAGACAAAATGCATCCCCTGTCAGATAAAAACCCAGATGATGCGCCCACAGTTGACAAATACACATCCTAGGGGTAGCGCTCCCCCCTCCATCTCAGAATATACCTTTAATCGCCCTTCGGACTACGCCCTACAAGTTATTCAGCGCGGAGTCATTAACTCCTCATGTACGTTGCTCTTCTTTTGGAGGGTGGGCGATCCTGCGCAGGCAAGCGCGCCCGCGGTAACCTTACACCTGCACGGAACGCGCCCGGCAGCCAGTGGGCAGGGAGCCGACGGTGACGTCAGGCCGGCCGGCGCCCCTGATTGGCTGCGGGCTGGGGGAGAGCTGGCTGCTCCGCGGGCTGGGAGGCTTCAGTCTGGAGCGGCCGCCGCCGGAGCTCGGCAGCAGCTGCAGCAGCGGCCATGGCTTCGCCCCTGCCCCAGCTGAAGGAGAGCCCGTCCTCGGACGAGGAGGAGGAGGGGGGCCCCCCGGCGCGGCGCCTGCAGCCCCGCGGGGAGCCCGTCAGGGTCTCCAGCCTGCCCTTCAGCGTGGCGGCGCTCATGGCCGGCACCCGCAGCCTGGCCGCCGAGCAGAGCTCCGCCGCCCGCGACAGCCCCAGCCCGCTCGCCCTGTCCAGGAGCCTGGAGACGGCCTCGGTCAAGTCGGAGACCTCGGAGGATGGAGGGTCCTGGGGCAAGGACGGAGGCAGATTCTCCCCTCCGCCAAGTGAGTGCCTTGTTGGGGGGGGCGTAGCGCTACAGCCCGCTCCCTGCTGTCTCTAGTGCTCCTGGATAGTGCTCTACATCTTACTCCCTCTCTCCTCTATAGTGCTACAACTGCCAGCTTTCCGACTTCTGGATAGTGCGTTGCCCCCATCTTTTTTTACCACTTTCTAGTGCGCTACAGCTAACTCTTGTCATCCCAGTTTTACCGCTCCGTAGAGCTCCCCAGCAGGCTCTCAGCCTACCTTCCTCTGAAACACTATAGGTCCAGTTCTTGGTGGGGGGTGGGGAATCCCATGTGTAGTGCTACAAGCTTGACAGCCCTGCCTCCTTGTTCTGCCCTGTGCTGAGTCTAGGAGAGGGGGGACACGTCCAGCACGGCTTTTACTCTTCTCTGTTTTATGAAAGTGCAGTGCCCGTTTGCCCTATAGTGCGACACGCTGTGGTACCTGCGCTTTCATGAGGAGCACTTTCATTTTCGCTCTGCCACTCTACCTGCTCCTTTCCGCCTTCAGATCTTCTCTTTTTTCACGGCTGACGAATTTTGCAGCCAGCTGTCCACATCCGCTCTTACATATTTATCTGCTGCTATACTGTAGCCAGGCAAGGCTAAATAACGCCAGCAAGTAATAGTCGAGAATGTGTGCTTATGAGCAAAATGCACATTTGTCGTGCGATAAATAACATGCCTCGCGCCTTGATCGCTTATCCTGGCATAGATTTTATTCGTTTTTGGTGAACTATACCCTCCAGTAATCAACGTACAAACTTCTGCAGTATCCACGGATCAAAACATGTCGATACTCTGGGTTAATGTAAACGTGTGGCTTTCTGTTTTACAGGTATCCTAAATAATACACATTGTCTCCTATCACATTTGCTAACAAGACAACCTTGAGCCTTCAGAATGTTTGTTATACTAAAAACAGTCATCAGATTGGCAATTCTACGTTTATACTCGAATAATTAGATCGGAAAATGCGATACAGTGATTTATTTCGGTAACACCCAGTAGTTGAGGAAGGCCAACGTTTGATCTGTAAGATAGATTTCCTTTATGCACTGTCCAAAATCATGTTTCATTTTCAAAGTATACACGGGCAACGTGAGCTAAATCCGTATTTTGCAAATATGGTCCAAGCGTCCAACTACAAAATTCCTGTTACTGCATTTATAGGTTTAAAGCATCCAGGTTTAAAGCTGATTAGTTTGTAAATAATTGTATTCCTTTTAAAGTTTAGTTCATCTCCTTCCAAAAGTAGTTTTCTTTTTTATTCCCTTTTTGGTAAATATTCCCAAGGGGAAAAAAAATACTGTGGAAAGCTGACTGATAGAGAGCAGGCATTACCGAATAAAACGACCCAAGCAAAGAAGACATCGCAGGTTTGCAAGAGCCAAGGGTTCGTTTGAATCATTTTCTATTAGAGACAAAAGGTTTGTTGTGTCTGGGTTTTCACCCGGACACAACAAGATAGAAGGGGGGAGGGGGGTGGAGAGGTTAATTGGTTTGTAGTCTTGTCCGACTGCTGCTATAAAGTGAGTTCCAAGCACATTAAAACGCCCGTGTTAATAAACAAGAGAGAAAGAGAGTCTGCATTACATAAACGTTTCAGAAGCTATGGCTAGATAATGATAATATCTCGGTGGCTAGATATGTGTGCGGAGAGTAGGTAATTTGGGAAAGCGGTTACTGCTGCTTCTTATCGTCAGTACATTAAAACTATTTCTGCATCCGCAGCAGCTAAACGTGGCACAGGCCGAGAACGACCTGCAAAGCAACAGGCAGGCCCCGGGGGGTCCAGCAACTGCTTCACCCTGTGACCGTGCTGACCTCGCCAGATCGCGCTTCCTCCGCCACTCTGCTTTCCACAATAAAACCACTGTTTAACGTTACCAGCTATTCCCCTCCTAACTACCTCCAGTTCCCTCTTCTCAGCTCCTTACCTCCTTTGCACACCTGCCTCCCTGTTTTAAAACGCGCTATTCGCTGGTACCCTCCTATAAAAATCATTCCTAGGCGCGAAGCTTCCTCGAGCCCAGCGCTCTGCGGGTAGAACTACGACTTAAACCTTTATTTTTGTACGTTTTCTGAAACGGATGTGCAGACTCTATAGTGCTTTTCTTTACATATGCAGCAAGGTGGGTGTGTGGTAAAACTTAAAGGGTCTTCCAGGTTCTTTTTCCTTCATGTGCGAATTCCCACTACCTGTCACTAGGTAGAAGCTTGCAAAACCATTTTCAATTGAATATGGCAAAATCCAAGAATGGGAGCGACTGCGCAGGAAGGAACACGTCATTGTTTAAGCCACAGTAAACATTCTACCTAAATAGTCAACCTGCAATAAATCCTTAATTATTAAATATGATATGAAGTTATTTGGGGTAGAGTCCAAGTGAAAGGAGGAGATGTAATTAGAAATAGAAACAAATCCGCTTAGCGAAATTAACTATAAGCACTTTCATTATTAGCCGGTTAAAAACTGTCAACTAAGAATTTAATTAAACCACTTGGAAACGGTATGTGCAGCTTAAAGAGGTTTTTTGGGGGGGGGGTTTTTGTTTGTTTTTGTTTTTTAATGGGATAACTTTATTACATTATTGACAGGAAATTTATTACAAATGCTAGTGAAGGTTAATCGACTTTACATAGAGGTCACAGAAATAGCTGGTAGTCCTTACAAAATTTACCAAATTAACATTTTATCTTTTCCTTCCTTATTAAATGAGAGTTGATGTAAAAAGTGCAACTTTCTTTTAAATAATAATTACATATTAAAAGTTTGATAAGTATAACAGTTTTTATTTCATCAACTTGAAAATAAGTTAAACATAAAAACAAATGGATGTAGTTAGTTGTAAGTAAAATCTAAAAAAGTTTTAAAAATTGCAATTATAAAACAATCAGAAAAAAAATGATACAGTGGGAATCTAATTTTAAAGAAAGTATACTGTTGATCATTTTTTATTTTAATATACCTTTTCAGCACCAGATAACTTTGGGTCTTCTGTTTTGGAGTTCATACATTTTCTGAAAACATACACAAAGTTTGTTTTAATGATAAAAAAAAAAAAGTAAAGCATAATGTCTTATTTTTGTCATGATGAATGATGCAACATTTGCTTCAAATTAACTATCCTTAACTTCTGTGGGCAGGGGCACACAGAAGTTAGGGATAGTTTGCCTAATGGTTCATGTTTTTTTTTTTTTTTTTTTTTATGTACAAAATCAGAGAGAAGAGTGCTTAAGAACTATGTTTACCATTACTAAAACCAATGCAAATACATATCACTTTAGCATCAGTTTATTGTAGGATGTTTGCTAACAAAACAAAAAGAAACACAATTCTAGTTTGGTTTATATACAAAGACATAACTTCCTAAACTGAGCTGGTAGCTTCTTGTTTTAAAACATTCTGTTATATTTGAAAATATATCTTTGTGTCAAAATCAGTGTAAGCTTTGGGCCAGTTTTTTATATTTTACATCCTACAATAAATACACTGAAATAGAAAAATCAAAGGTAATCTTCCTGGGTCAATGAGTTTTACTACTGAACATATTTAATAAAAATACTTTTCCACTAATGGCCAACAGCATTTAGAAGTTTACCATTAGGCACAAAACAGAAAATTAATGGAGGAACAGGCCGTAGCATTAAATTGGCTGTACAAATGTTTATTTTCAGATATTTAGCATTTCATTCAAATAACTTTAATTTTTTTGGTTTTAGCTTGGTGCTTTCTGTTCAAGCCTAACTTTCCTGTGATGGGCTATAGTATTTATTTATTTATTTAATTAAACAATTTTATATACCGTCATTTGTAATTACATCATAACAGTGTACAATAACCTTAAACATAAAGTGGATCAACAAAAACAAACATCTAATACAATAAAATGGTCTAAAACATTCACATGTTCGCAATCGGAATACACAATTACGTCTCAATAAAAACTAAGCTTGAATTCTGTCTGTATAGGCTTGCTCAAAGAGCCATGTTTTCAACCCTTTCTTGAATTTTTTTTGACTCTGTTTCGAGTCGTAGCTCGGCTGGCAGGGTGTTCCAAATGCTTGGGCCTGCTATAGAGATTACTCTATAGTACCGTGATCCTTCATAACTACCCAGGTTTTTTTTTTATATTCCCCCGTCTCATCTCAGCCCAACTGTCACAGTGCCAGATCTTCCCTCCAGAACCCCACTGGGTGACACTTTTAGTCTGGTCACTAAAGTGTCACCACAGAACCACGTCAGAAACTCCCTCCCCACCCCCAGGGTCTGGGAGCACGGCTGCAGCTGCATGCCTGGCCCCCCAGCAGGTCCAATGACCTGAAGCCCAATCCCAGATTTGGAAGCCAGGTTCCCTGCATGGCAGTGCAGAGCATGTGCCACTGAGCCCCCAAGCTGGCCATTAATATAATTTTACAAACCTTTTGGTTATCCTTCACGTTCTCAAGCAAACTTTCAGAGTTAAGTGGGGGGTTGCACATTTAAGAATTGCATGCATGTGCACATGCATTCTACATACCTTATGAATTAATGTGTACTTGCAGTATCGCATGTAAATTTTAATAGGGAATAAAGGGTCAGTCTAGAGACATAGTGCGGGCACAAGATCTTTGGTAAGAGGTACACACGCATACATGACAAAACACTTTTACACCTGCTAACTCATGCTACTGAAATTGGACTTGGTTTGTTTTGGGGGGCGAGGTCTGGGTGACCTAGTTGGGGGTTCAGTATGAAATGCTAGAAAGTGTAGGTGAACTGGAGGAGATTATTGGCAAACTGATGATTTCAAGTATATGTGCATCTAAGTGTTTTGAGAATGGTGTACGCATATACTTTAAAATATACCTGCCTCTGCATTTAATTCTGTTATGCATAAATTGTTAGTTATTTCACCCATCAAATATACGTGTGTATTTTTTTTTCTAATGGGTAGAGAAAGTACACGTTCCTTAATTACAAACATATGCATGCACTTTTGGAGCAGAAATATGTGGAATTAAACTGGGCAGCTTCACCACACAGTTTATAAAACACTAGCATACATCTCTGTGCGTCCACTTATGTGTGCATATGGTGTAGTGTGGACAGCTTTGAAAGCTTTGCCATTTGTTAGAATATTTTATAGATTATACATTTTTTTAATTTTGAAAATATTTTGACACAACGTGGAGAAATAAATCTTTTGCAGACTTTCACTAAGAAAAAAATGACTGCAGCCTAGTCAGTTCTTACAGTGAGTTTTATAACTGATGTTCTAGTGACCTGGAGGGATAGGCTGAAGACAGGAGAAAGCCCTTTCTTCGTAGTAAGGTTTTTGTTTTTTTTTTTTTTGCAAGAAAGATTTGATTAAAAGGACATTGTCAAAGCTGATAAAATGGGAATTAGAAAACCCTTGCCTAATAAATAATTTATTCCAGTGCTGTTTTTTTTTGTTATCTATTTAGTTACAGTATATCTTGCATTTTAGCATTTACATTTTTGTTTTTAACATTTTAAGTGCTTCATGATGAAGCGCACCTTTTCAAACATGTGAAAGTTGGCAGCCTGTTTTAGGAATTGTTACAAAACCCCCATTACTGCATTTTACCTAGGGGATTTTGGATGGTGTCGGTCACAGGCATGCTAAATCCAACCTCAGGCTCCTGCAGCAGCTTCCTTCTTGCAGAACTGCGGTGTGGGTAACCATGTGTATGCATGTGGGGTCCCCTCCTCTGATATTTGCGGGGGAGGTGGGGGTTGTGATATCTCCTCCTCCTCCTCCTCCAAAGACACAGTGCCCCGTGGAAGCTTACTTCTGCTGCTGTACTATGAGGGCTGGAAGATGCAAGGAAAGGAAACTGGCCAGCTGGGATCCTCAATCTCTTGAGTCCTCCTGGCCCATTCAGAACCTATTTTAGGGTGGAATATGCCACACTGCAATGGCTGATCTTATTTTAGTGGTGCAGCAGTAGAGATGGAAATTCAAGTACTAGACATTCTTCCTCAGCCGAACAGGTGCTGCCTCAGGTGCTGATAACATTTTCTTATGAAAATAAATTTTGACAGTCTGCCAGATTTTTACTGATAGCCTCATTTTTAAAAATATTTTTACCTACACGTTTTTTATCATTGCCATTTTGTGCCCAGCTGGACTTGTGCTGAGATTCATCTCTTATTATGCACATCAGAGCATAAGAAATACCATACTGGGTCAGAGAAAAGGCCCATTATCCTGTTCCCAACAGCGGCCAATCCAAGTCCCTGACTCCTGGCAAAACCTGAGCACATGGCATCAGAGATACAGGCTCATGGCATTTTTACTAACATGAAATTTAGTTTTTGGGATATGTAATATTTTAATTTTTTTTTTTTACTGCATGTCAGTAAATGTATTGACAGTTGGCAGTCCTAACTACTGCAGTGGTAAATATCAGGGATTTTGAAATTCCCATCGGCGACCTTTGACAGCAAGCACTCTAAGAAATGTGCTTCAAACCGGGAGAGCACATGTTTTCAGAATTTGGATTTAACACAGCTCATTTAACCTCCTTTTCTTTACTTGGCTCTGGTTTTTCTTCTCTTTATCCAAATAATTTCTTTGTCCTGCTGTTCACATACATAGGAGCTCACTTTCCAAGCCTTAGTGCCTGCATTAACATTGCACAGAAATAAAAGTTAATAATAAAATCAAACAATATATATTGGACTAATGCAATACAATATATACTGTGTATATGTATATATGTGTGTGTGTATATATTAGTACTAATGCAATACCTTTCTCAATGAGCTTTTGAGAGCTAATACTCTTCTTAATGTCAGAATTCAAATGAGCAAAAGATGACATTGCCAGGAAATAAGAAATCTGCTTTGAGGTGAATGAAAGGTGGAATTTTAAATCAAAGAAATAAAATCTCTTCCCTCTGGTCTTTGTCTAGCATGGCTCAAGACAATGCTGGCGCTATAGATAGCATCTGCTCTTTATTATTTTTATTTGTTAGTTCTTTTTATTTATTTACACCTCTATATCCAAAGTCAGCTCAAGGCGGTTTAAATAGCAGACAAACGGGGCTGTGTTCCTTCTCTGACCACCGGATTCTAAATGCTTCTGGCAGTGAGGGGCGCCCCAGGGTGCTGTGCCATTCATTGCTCGTGCTGGGCACTTTTGTGCTGTCTTTATAACTGAGCTTCTCTACAGATTGAATAGTTAATGGAAAAAATGTTCATGGTTTTTTTTTCTGCAGTTTGAAATATGATTAAAAATGCAAAACATTTTTAGTTCGCAGTGAAATTCTGTCAGTAAATGGATGACTGTGTATATGTGAAACATACACAGCTATCCAGGGAAACTGGTCAAAGTACCATCTCTGGTATCTTTTGGGGAAACAAGATTTGCATCTTCCTTATATGGAAAAAAACAGATTACCTCATGCTTCCCAATCTGTGATGTCACACATGACATCACATGTGTACATGCCAGGGACAGATCTGATCTAGATTCAGAGGGGCGACAGGTGTGACATTGTCCCAGGGATGCACCAGAAAAGAAATTTGGAGACTTGTAAGGGATCTGCTTAAAGAATGACTTTTACAACATAGGACACATTATAGATATGGCGATACTCCCTAAAGAATATAAATGACTGAATTGGCTAATCAGATTGTTCGGTTAAGATCTTTTAAATCTGCGAAGGAAGCTAGATATGTGTTACTAGAACATGTTCTCTGAAATAGCTTCTCTGGCTTAGGTGCATCAGTAATAAAGCAATAAGTTAATTGTTGTTGTTGAGTCTTCAATCTCCTAAAAATCCTTTTAAAATATTTTTTTCTGGAAAATGATCAAAATATTTAAATTATTTTATTTTAAAAATCAGTTTTAATGTATGTAAATATATAATTTTATACTGAAAATCCTTTTCAAGTCAAGTGATGTACACTATGCATCGGTTCCAATTTCCTGTTTTGGCTGTCTTCTTGTTCAGTATTTAATGGAGCTTTTTTCTTTGTTTTTTTTTTTTTTTCTTTTAGGACATTTGAGTCCCAACTGCACCTTGAGGAAGCACAAAACGAACAGGAAGCCCAGGACGCCATTCACCACTTCCCAGTTATTGGCCTTGGAGCGCAAATTCCGCCAGAAACAGTACTTGTCTATCGCAGAAAGAGCCGAATTCTCCAGCTCCTTGAACCTTACAGAGACACAGGTCAAAATCTGGTTCCAGAACCGGAGGGCCAAAGCCAAGAGACTGCAGGAAGCAGAAATGGAAAAGCTAAAAATGGCGGCAAAGCCTATACTGCCTCCTGGCTTCAGTCTACCTTACCCCATCGGTTCCCCTCTCCAAGCTGCATCAATATATGGGACATCTTACCCTTTCCAAAGACCTGTTCTCCCTATCCCGCCTGTAGGACTCTATGCTACTCCTGTTGGATACAGCATGTATCACTTATCATAAGAGAACATTGCAAAGAAAGAAGGGTGACTTGTGATCACACTTCATATGGTGGATTTTTTTCATGCAAGAATGGAGCAAACTAGGATTGACCGTTTTCCATTTTCTGATGAATTCTGCGTGTGCCAGTGACTTACATTAGGAAGGACGAAGCAATAACCTCCCTTGTATCTTGAAGGCACATGGAAATGTGGACCTCCAAGCCAGACTCTGAATGGAACCACAGCTCTCTTATAGACTCCAAACCAGAAAAATGTTTTTTTGGTTTAGCCAACATAATGTTGATTATAATTCAGGTGTGAAAATCAATACAAAGCATATAGGAATAGTTTAATGCCATCTTGATCTGAAAAGCCAAGGGCTATATTCTCTAAGAATAAATCCTAAGTTTATGTACCTGTTAATTTGGGGTGTAAAGGATTAATGATTTGAATTCTTCATTGAAAACCAAGCTGTAAGTAGAATTTGTAAATAGGAAATGTGTGAGTAATCAAATAGAAAGTATGAAGAGAATTCTGTCTCTCTGAAATGACCGAAGCATGCAAAATTCCACAAATCTATGGTGGCCTTTCATTTTATGCCCAAAAAACAAGAAGGAAGTTGGTCTAGCAAAGCCGTGAGGAATAGAAAACAGAGAAGCCGAAGTCCTCAAAATTCTTTATTGATAAAACAATATTCCAGTAAGTGCCCAACTCAAGGTCTGAGTTTCACCCTATTAAGGGCTGCTTCAGGGGCTGTTCAAGACAGATTCGGATATATAACAAAGAGATGCAAGTATCTCAAACTTCATTCAGACTGACACAAACTAAAGTCCAAGGACATTGGTAGCAGGTCTGTGATTATCGTATTGCAGTGCTCATTCCGATTTGGTTTTTGAAGATGCTTTTAACGTTACGTTATAGCGTTAAGCACCTTTAGTGCACTGGTATCTCTACAGTCGGGACAGAATTTTCATAACCTTCAGATTCCAAGCTATTGACCCGAAACCCGGTGTGATCTGGAGCAAGTCAATATTGAATGTACCTGAATTATGCACACTGCTGCAGGTTAAAAGCATCTTCAAAAAACAAATCGGAATGAGCACTACAATACGATAATCACAGACTTGCTACCAATGTCCTTGGACTTTAGTTGGTGTCCATCTGAATGAGGTTTGAGATAATTACATTGATTTCTGTTTATATGACCGAATCTGTCTTGAACAGCCCCTGAAGCAGCCCTCAATAGGGGGAAACTCAGACCTTGAGTCGGGCACTTACTGGAATATTGTTTTATCAATAAAGAATTTTGAGGACTTCGGCTTCTCTGTTTTATATTCCTTTCACTTTATGCCCCAGGTCTCGTTAACCATTAATGGCCTGAGGATTTTGTCCCATTCTATGTCTGGGGGAAAAAGCTTATTGGGAGGGGGGGGGGGGATTTTAAAAGGCCGGCGCATGGCCTGGTCACGCGTGCCGTGAGCGCATTTTCAGAGCAGCTCGGCCACGCACGTATCTCCTGGTACGTGTGGAAGTGCCAGGCCTGTAAAAAGGGGCGGGGGCTGGCTGGGACAGTGCCGTTAGGCCCTTTCCTGAGGAAGTGCAAGCCAGCAGCAGGCCAGTGAGCAGTACTTACTACTGGTCAGGAGAGCAGGTAAGGTCCGCAAAAAAAAAATAGGGTAGGTGGGTTGGGGAGGAAAGGGGAAAAGGTAGGGGGTAGGGAACTGAGCAAAGGCCTGATCGCATTGCTGTGGGGTTTAAAAATTGCCCCTTCCCCCACCCGTGTGAGTGGGCACTCGCTCACAAATGCACCTGCCGATACAAAATCAGGCGTGGGTGCATGCACAGGTATTGGATTTTATAATATGCATGTGGCAACGCACGTTATAAAATCAGTGCACTCTGGGAACCACTTGCACATGGACATCTGCTTGGCCATTTAAAAATGTACCCCTTAGTGAATCGGATCCCCTGACTTAATGAATTTAGGCCAGAAGGTTGTATGGGAATATTTAACTAAAGGGTCATTTTATCTTTAGCAATGCACTTCATGTTGGATGGTTGGTCTGGCATTGTTGGGATTTCACTTGATATTTCCGGGAGGAAACTTTGGGGTAGGTGGGAATGATGAGATCATTTTTTCTCTTAAAATAACAGTACTCCCAATTATTTATTTTTTTTTAAATAAATGCTTAAATACGTGTCCATAGTGACCGATCCAGTGTCATCTTATGCTTAATGTTTGCAAAATGTAGCAACATTACTAGGGAGAATAAAAGAGTAGCAAGAATTCATTTTGAATGTAATTGAAGTCACATTGTAGGAAAAACCCCACAGAGTAATTTCTTTTGGTCAATTAAAAAGCTTTCATTTGGATCATTAATCTTTTCTTCTTCCCATCATATTCCACTCATCCCTTTGAAAGGGATTACTTGTACAATTTTTTTATATATATTTTATTGAAGAGTTATTTCATATATCTTATTTGTAATTAAATTAAAAATGTCTCTATGTGCTGGTAATGGGTGTGAACTTTTTTTTCTTTTTGTAATCCTCGCAGCATTAATGCAATACATAGACTATCTTTTTACACTTTGGAATCTGGGACACAGGGAATGTCAAAAATATCTTATCACTACTGCATTCCTAATTATAAAAAAAAAAAAAAATCCCTTTCCTCCTTTAAAAAAGTTGGTTACAATGTGATAAAACATGCACCTGTGAAAGATTTGGAAGCTGAAGCCTTGATGATATTGGTTTCAAAATGGTTGCTAATTAGACAGCCATCTTGTTTTGCCTTCCGTTACTGCCCATTCCCTTACATCTGCTTTATATTACGGGATCATAGGCCGGATGAGAGGATAGCTTAAAGGCTAGGTGTGTGCAGGAGGTCGCTCCCTGACCCCTGCTGGACTTTTGGCAAGTCTTGTGGGGGTCAGGAGGGTCCGGGAGTGATCTCCTGCACTCGGGCCATTGGCTGCCAGTAATCAAAATGGCGCCGATAGCCTTTGCCCTTACTATGTCACAGGGGCTACCGGTGCCATTGGTCAGCCCCTGTCACATGGTAGGAGCACAAGATGGCGTGGGCCATCCAGTGCTCCTACCATGTGACAGGGTCCGGCCAATGGCATGGATACCCTGTCACATGGTAAGGGCCATCGGCGCCATTTTGATTAGTGGCAGCCGACAGCCCGGGAGTGGGAGATCGCTCCAGGGACCCCCACTGGACCACCAGGTACCTGTAAAAAAATTTTTTTGGGGGGTGAGGGAAGCTAAGGTATTAGTTTTAAAGGGTCGGTGGGTTTTTTGTTTATTTCTTCGGCCCCCACCGGCCTCGATTTTAATTTCTTCTGCAGGGGCTGGCTGGGCGGCACCCATCTTCATTTTTTTGGCCCCCGCCGGCTTGGTCTCCGGCGGGGGCTGGCTGGGAGGCGCTGAGGAAGATACTGCAGTGCAGGCTACAAGAGACCATTAGCCACGTGGTCGAGACCACGTGACCAGCTAGACTGGCCCACCGGGAGAAGCCCGATCCCCCGATAGGCCAATCCGCCCTACCCTGCCGTTCACCCAGAACAGTGAGCAGCTGGATGTGTTTTGCTTTCATTGTCTTGTACTTTTTTGTTACCGTAGAAAACACTGCTAAATTCCTGTCAAAAAATAAAATAAAATAAAATGTTAAAAGAAGACCTTTAAAGATGCTCCCGGGAGCTCACGCCAGCCGGGGTCCTCGGGGGCACTCCTGCCAGTCTTCTGCAAGAGCCATTTTCAAGACAAATGACTTGCGGGAAAAAGTGAGGGATATTTTCCTTTGAGGACTTGCAAGAGCAGCACAGTCCCTATAAGAGATATAATTTAACAACCAGTTTTGAGTACCTCCTCTGTCAGCTCCTCCTTCCTAAAGTTGGAAATGACCGCCTCCCCACCCACACTCAGCCCCTCCAGGCCTTTACGCTCCACGGGACCTGCACTGCTTCAGAGACACCGGCTCATTCCTAAAGTTGCCCCCTATCCTTGTGTCTCTGTCCTGTCTCCATTTCATTCCTGATTTATCCAAGGCTTTCTTCAGAAGTACCAACGCAAAGGGCTGTATTATTGCTATGATCTTGAAGCCTTTCATTCTGGCCCAGGGTGCAAACAATTCCTGTGTTTGCATCTTCAGTGGAGGCCGAGTGGCAGGGCGTTAACAGCCCCATATCCACTTGCACCTCAGCCACAAGGCCAAGAGGGCTCTGACCACACGAGTGGCAGGGCGTTAACAGCCCCATATCGACTTGCACCTCAGCCACAAGGCCAAGAGGGCTCTGACCACACGCTGCTTGGGACTTATTCTTAGCTACAAAGAGAAAGTGATTGATATAACCAGTCTTTGCTTCTCTGGAGATATGAGGGGATTTCAGAGGAAACAGGTACCTTAGCAGCAGGACAGGATAGAAATGGGTATGATTACCGACTCTTCTTCCATAAAAAAAAAAAAAACAATTCCTGGCTCCTATCTTTTACTTTATGAGCGAAAAGCAGCACATGAGCGCCGGTGGAACTGCCCAGTGAGGCCGGGCAGAAACAGTAAGAGGCATTAGAAGAACTGAGATTCTGCTGTTACTGCTCTTTGGGCTTGCATTTCAGATTTCGGGCCACTCGTCTTATTTCCAGCTTTCGCCCTTGGGATCAAGCTGCCATAGCAAGTCTATTTCGATACACAACCTTTTCTATTTGCAAATAATTAACCGGGCATATTCTGATGCCAGCTCCATTCACGGTCACTATTAAGGATAGGCTTCAACTGGCATCTATAAAAATAAAAGAATTTTATTACAATGTATGAACAAGATAGTTAATGCAAATAATCAGGTTTCCTCATGACAGTGCACAAACGCTAATAATAAATAGTGGTATTTTAAAGGGGAAAGGTCATCCTTGTTAAAGAGACTGGAATGGGTTAACATAACTTGCCTGTTTCAGGATGGCATTGATATAGCGGTGTCACTTTGGATTTGTACCTCAGTCCAAATCTTTTATTCAGAAGGGCATTCAGTAAGAAATCTCTTAACTATTGCAGCGCCATAAATCAAACTCCTATAGGTTTTTCCGCTGCCGAGCTAATACGCCTGTAAGGAATCATTGTTTTTCCAGCCATATAGTCTTTTCTTTCCCAGCTGGCATTGGCTCTGCACTGCTAAAACCGAATCTCTCTGGTCCCTTTCACCAAAGTAGTTGGGGGAGGGAAAACTCTTAAAACACCACCAGAATTCAACCGAGACTGTACAGCAGCTCAGTTCAAGGAAACGAATAATAATACCGTTATTGTAAGTCGAGTCAGGAAGCTGGTAATTATAAAACATTCATCATAATTCGCCTGCTGTTGTAATATTAATCTCTCTCTCTCTCTCTCACACAGATCCAAGCTGCTGAAAGGCAGAGCTCTCTGCTCTGTAGCCCTGAGAGTAACTTGAGCACTCGGTTTGAGTTTTGCTGGAAGTAAAACTTGGTCCCAGCCCGGTGAGAGGGCCGGGCTGAATGGCAGGGACATCCCAGTGATTTGCGCGCCTATAAGATAATAATAACGCACGGAGAAGGCAATGAACGCACAATGCAAAAAAAGGGATGCAGGTCAGAAACATCAAAGGCAGGGGAGAGGGCAAGGCTGCCGATAAGGGGAACCTAAGAGCCGCCCGTGGACTCCGTGGAAAGGGCAATGGGCTTTTGGCCCGGGAAAAGCCTTTGATGTGCCTGCATTTGAAACCATTCTCCTTCTCATCCGAAGAGATCCTGGTGTTTTCCATTACTCGGGAGCCGAGCTTTGAAGTCCCAGCTCCTCGTTTCCGCATTAGCCGGGGGGCGCCGGGACCCAGCTCGGTCCGCCTCTCCGAGCTCTTAATTAGCGCTTAATAGGGAGGGCCTGGCGTTCAGCCGAGGCTCGCTCTGCTTTCTGCAGCTTGGAGCCGCCGCCCCGGTCCGCTCCCTTCCTGCAGCGATGACCTCCGGGACCGGAGGGCTTTCATGAAGGAGACCGAGTTTTTGGGCTTTATTGGACCGCCCCGCAGAACTCCGGTCCGACTTGCCAGCGGCTCGGAAGAGGAAAGGCCCGGTGAGGCATTAAGAAGCCACATCTGCTCTTGACTAGGTAGCCAAAGTGGGAAAAGGGACTTTTTCTAATGCATTCTCTCTTTCTCTCCGCTCGAGCTCTAGCGAATCGAGACTTGGGGGGGGGGGGGAGTTTGAAATGCACTTTTTTTCTTACTGTAAAACCTGGTATCCTGAGTCAGCACATTCACGAATTTAGAAAGAGCAACATTCGTTCAGCTACAGAAAAATAGACCCTTCCCCTACATGAAGCCCACGGGTGGGGCCAGATGTAGTTAAGAAAGGTTGGTCCCCACTGCCCCCTCCCTCCTGAGGTTTGTGACTCACTCTGTAGTTGCAATGGATACAAATTACAATGTCTGAAGGCCTGGCTGATGCCTCCATAACAGAGAGGAGGGGCTGGAAGTGTAACTTGGCTCCAAATCAGCAGAAACCTCCATTCCGATTTGATTCTCATCCTAAGGAGAATTTTTTAAAATATCTGAAAGTTTCTGCTGCCTCCACCACTCCCTCTGGTAGCAGGGCAAATGGCATCCTGTGTGCAAATCTCCCCCTCTGCTCCCGGGGGAGGCAAAGAGTAAGGAAGTCAGAGGATGAGGGAGAATGGATAAAGCCCCTTTCCTCAGACCAGGCATGGATTCCCTCCACCACCCCAGTGCTGGCCTTAGAAATGCAGAAATACACATTTTCTGGATAAAGAAATGTTGCATCTACAGAATATAAAGATGTTTTAATTTTCTATCAATCATATATTCCTGGATCACAAATCAGCAGCAGGATCGAGCCAAAAAAACCTCTCCAACACAAATGACAAATGTCTGAATAATCAAGAAGTAGAGCACTGCCATTAGCTGTATCTGGCAACCTGGCTATACGACATTACAAGAAACAACTCCTAAGGCTTCTACATACAATGAAGAAAAAGCCCTGGCCAGTTCCAGACACCCAACAAAACTATTTTTAAAATCATCTGACAGCAATGCATCAGCAATTCTAGAAAATGGTTGCATGATCTTTTTCAGACGATGTTTTAGCACCTCATAGACTGAACAAAATATACCCACAGGTGTCAGTTAACTTTTGGAGACAAATACAGAGTAAAGAGACCATAAAGCAGGAATAGAAATGTGCAGACAAAAACTGAACAGGAAACTGCAACAAGCCAGATACTTTATGCAGTGCAACATTACCATTCCTCATAAAACATTAAACAACACAATCAAGAAATATGAATCAGAATAGTGAAACCATACAAAAAAAAATAAATTTCAAAACATCGAATAATTTAAAAAGTTATACATGTCCCAAAAATCAATATTTCAAAACAGCAGAAATATCAAATAACACCTAATAATCAAAACAAGAATTTAAAAAAAAAAAGTCTCCTGTTCTCCATACCTGGGATATTTTGATTTCCAGTCACACCAAGATTATCATGGATTGGGGACCTAAGGCCGCACAAACTTTATCTTCTCTCTCACACACAATCATACACACTTGCAAGTTCAATTTCTCTCACACACTCTCTACTATACACATATCCATGCTCTCTCTCACACACTCTCTACTATACACATATCCATGCCCTCTCACACACACTCTCTACTATACACATATCCATGCCCTCTCACACACACTCTCTACTATACACATATCCATGCCCTCACATACACTCTCTACTATACACATATCCATGCTCTCTCTCACACACTCTCTACTATACACATATCCATGCTCTCTCTCACACACTCTCTACTATACACATATCCATGCTCTCTCTCACACACTCTCTACTATACACATACCCATGCTCTCTCTCACACACTCTCTACTATACACATATCCATGCTCTCTCTCACATACACGTACACTCATGTAAGCAGGTTCTCTCTAAAACACACACACACACACACACACACACACACACACACACACACTTTCAAGGCCTCCTCTTTGGGCTGCAGCAGGATGGGATCTGCCATGGTACTGCTTGGTTTCTCCTCCATCACCACGGGATGGGTGATGTTGGTGGTGCCCGGGTTACCCCTCTCAGCTTAGGGTGCCACCCCCATGGATAGCATCAGGCCCGTCTATTAAGAATGCACCCTGCTTAAAATCTCCTGCCCGGAGCACACCTTGCAGCTGGCTGCTTAACATTTTCAGTCTGAGTCAGTGAGGCAGGGCTGCTCGGCCACACCCCGATGTTCTTAGTGATGAGAAACTCTTTCAAAAGCTTTAGCCTCCAAAAAAAGTCAGTGACAAAGAAAACCCTGTATTTGTGTGTGTTTTATCTAACACCAGGTATGGCTGCTAGCCCTGCCGCATGGAAACATCGGGGCTTCCCATGTCAGGCTGACTCCTTTCCTTCTAAGCCATTCCTCTTTTTGTCAACCTTGAAATGCAAGCTCCGGCTATCAATCACCCAGCGGGATCTTTAAGAGCTCTGTCTAATCAAAGTTAATTACTTCTGTCGCACTTCTGCCCCAGGCCTGTGCTGCCTTGCTCAATTACACCCCAAAATACCTGGCGGCCAGAAATACGTAGTTTAAGGGATTTATCTAGTGACAGGCTTGAAGTGAAAACAGATTAGAAGCGAGAAAGCGCATTAAAATGAAGTGAAAGTCCTCTGCCAAACAATAAAATGTTGAAGGTGCACTCATCGGGGAGGGGGGGACTTCTTAACCTCCCCCCCCTCCGGCACACACACACCCCTCACGGAGAGAATGCACTCAAGGGGGGATTGGATATTTGTGAGGAGTGGAGCACTCGTGGAGGTTTCTATCTTGACTACTGCCCATTCTCATAAACCAGTCACAATTCAATTTAACTGTGAATGCTCATGAAAAGATGGGCATTGATAGGTCATGTTCTCTGCATGACAAGCAGGAAACTCTAAAAAGGATGAGCCCCATCAGTAGGGACCCGAGAACAGTATCTCAGGAGAATGGCCTGATCCACTGAATGAGGTTGTGATACCTTCTGATTACTAGGCAATGGTGAATATTTGCATCGGGATCTTCTCGGTTTAGTGAACCCTGAATTTCTTTTCTCTTTCTAGGAATGGGGGGGCGAGGCTGTTCAAACCCTGTGACCTACCTACACCTACCGCTCTAGTGGCTGCTAGGATGCTTTCTAATATGTTGCACCCCACCTTCGGTGAATTCCTTATTCAAAAACGTGGACAATAAATCCAAATAAATAGTTAGGTGAAGTTGGATGAATCAAGTTTTCTTTTAAGTGGGCTGTTTTAATGAGATTACATGTTTTTGTTTCATTGGTTATCTGGTCTGGGAGCTGTCTGCTTTACAGAGGTAAAAAAGAATAATAATAAAAAAGATTAAACAATAAGCAAAACTCAATCCAAAGAGCAAACAGCCAACCATATTCATCAGAAGTTTTGGCCAATAACCAACTGGTAACTGTTTCTAGTTACAATGGATTTACTGACACCAATCTTTAGAATGTCATTGTGACCTTGGCTAACATCAGGATTCCCATAAAATAAACAAGATCTCACTTATCTTGCAAAAAATATTATTTTATTCTTTAGTAGATGGAAGACATTACAACAATTGACAATTCCTGCTCCTTAGCATTTGCCATTTTATAAATACCAATTAAATCAGGGGCAGTGCTAGGCAGAACCTTATCAAAATCCCGTACTGATATCCTGCAGGTAACATAAACAGCTGAGGGAGGTGATTAATGATTTATAGTGCGCATTTTTTATTTTATAAAAATACAAGCCTACACAAATCATTAGGACAAAAAGGAAAAGAGATCTAGGGATAAGATCCAAGATATATCAGAACTATAAAAAAAAAAAAAGAAATAACAGGTAAATTTATATTCTGAAGAATCTATCTAGGAGGTAGTGAAGAAAAAAAACTGTCAATGAATTCAAAGGGGTATGGAATAAACACTGTGGATCCCTAAAAGCTAGGTACATAGGGGTAACCTGCATGGAGCAGCAGTTTACTACCCTTAACAGAGGCATGGGGATAACTACCCATAATCAAGAGCCTTCATGCTTTGACAGCAGGGGTGGGGGTGGGGAAAGCAGAACTGGATACAGGCAACAACTAACATGTGCCCTGACCTTTATGGTCTGGGGTCAGTAGACACGAGGGAAAAAGCACAGGACGGCTTCTACGGCCAAGTCCCAAAGCAAAGAACATCAAGCAGCATTGTCTGACATATAAAAGCTGCTCACTCAATAAACATGTTGCAAGCAGTAATTTGTTATGGGTTTGACAGTTGCTTGGTTTTGATTGTAAATACTACCCTTATCATAAGGCTAAATGCTCAGTAGAATCTATATGGGTAGAAATCCCATTTGTGTGGGTTTAGTGATAGTATACTCCTATCATCCACCTGGCCAAAATGATCAGACAGATGATAAAATGCTAAGAGAGATCAGGGAAGCAAACCAATTTGGCAGTGCAGTAATAATGGGAGATTTCAATTACCCCAGTATTGACTTGGAAAATGTAACATCAGGACATGCTAGAGACATACAATTCCTGGATGGAATAAATGATTGGTTCAGGAACCAACAAGAGAGGGAGATATTTTAGATTTAATTTGTAGTGGAATGCAGGATTTTGTGAGAGAGGTAACAGTGGTGGGGACACTTGGCATAGAGTGATCATAACTTGATCAAATTCAAACTAATCACTGTAAAGGGGACAATATGTAAATCTACAGCTCTAAAACTACATTTTCAAAAGGGAACATTTGATAAAATGAGGAAAATAGGAAAAAACTGAAAGGTGCAGCTGCAAAGGTTAAAAGTGTACAACAGGTATGGATGTTTGTTTAAAAATACAACCTTAGATGTGCAGTCCAGATGTATTTCATGCATTAAGAAAGGTGGGAAGAAGGCAAAAAGATTACTGGCATGGTTAAAAGGTGAGATGAAAGAGGTTATTTTAGCCAAAAAAAAAAAATCCTACAAAAATTGGAAGAAGGATCCATCAGAAGAAAATAAGAAAAAGCATAAGCATTGTCAAGTTAATTGTAAAGGCTAAGAGAGAATTTGAAATTAAGTTGGCCATAAAGGCAAAAACTCATAATTAAAAACTTTTAAAATATATCTGAAGCAAGAAATCTGTGATGGAGTCGGTTGGACCGTTGGATGACCGAGGGGTTAAAGGGGCTCATAGGGAAGATAAGGCCATTGCAGAAAAATTAATTATTTGCTTCTGTGTTTACTAATGAGGATGTTGGGGAGATATCTGTTCCAGAGATGGTTTCAGGGGTGATGATTCAGGTGAACCTGGAAGAGAGAGGCCAGATTGACAAGCTAAAGAGTAGCAAATCACCTGGACCGGATGGTATGCATCCCAGGGTTCTGAGGGAACTAAAAAATGAAATTTGAGATCTATTAGTTAAAATGTGTAACCTATCATTAAAATCATCCATTGTATCTGGAGGGTGGCAAATGTAACCTCAATATTTAAAAAGGGCTCCTGGGGCAATCAAGGAAACAATAGACCAGTGAGCCTGACTTTAGTGCCAGGAAAAATAGTGGAAACTATTCTAAAGATCAAAATCACAGAGCACATAGAAGACAATATTTAATGGAACACAGTCAGCAAGGATTTACCCAAGGCGAGTCTTGCATAACAAATCTGCTTTATGTTTTTGAAGGGGTTAATAAACATGTGGATAAAGGTGAACTAGTAGATGGAGTGTATTTGGATTTTCAGAAGCTGTTTGACAAAGTCCCTCATGAGAGGCTTCTAAGGAAACTAACAAGTCATGGGATAGGAGGCGGTGTCCTTTCGTGGATTACAAACTGGTTGAAAGACAGGAGACAGAGTAGGATTAAATGGACAATTTTCTCAGTGAAAAAGGGTAAACAGTGGAGTGCCTCAGGTATCTGTACTTGGAGCAGTGCTTTTCAATATATTTATAAATGATTTGGAAAGGAATACGACAAGTGAGGTAATCAATTTGCAGATGATACAAAATTATTCAGAATAGTTAAATCACCAGTGGATTGTGATAAATTGCAGGAGGACCTTGTGAGACTGGAAGATTAGGCATCCAAATGGCAGATGAAATTTAATGTGGACAAGTGCAAGGTGATGCATGTAGGGAAAAATAATCCATGCTATAGTTACACGATGTTAGATTCCAAAGTAGGAGCTACCTCCCAGGAAAAAGATCTAGGCGTCACAGTGGATAATGCATTGAAATCGTCAGCTCAGTGAGCTGCAGCAGTCAAAAAGCAAGCAGAATATTAGGAATTATTAGGAAGGGAATGGTGATTAAAACAGAAAATGTATTTATTTACTGTTTTTCTTGACCGACCATCATCAGAGATATCATGCCGGTTTACATGTAACAGGGGATAACGAAGAAGGAAATGAGCAGTTACAAAAAACAGGGTCAAGAGGAACTGGGAGGTGCACGAGGAAACTGCACCTCCCAGTTCCTCTTGACCCTGAGGAAAATGTCATAATGCCTCTGTATCACTCCATGGTGAGACCACATATTGAGTACTGTGTACAATTCTGATCGCCACATCTCAGAATAGATATAGTTGTGATGGAGAAGGTACAGAGAAGAGCAACCAAAATGATAAAGGGAATGGAACAGCTCCCTTATGAGGAAAGACTAAAGAGGTTAGGACTTTTCAGCTTGGAGAAGAGACGGCTGAGGGGGGGGATATGATAGAGGTCTTTAAAATCATGAGAGGTCTAGAACAGGTAAATGTGAATTGGTTATTTACTCTTTCGGATAATATGACTAGGGGAGTCACTCCATGAAGTTAGTAAGTAGCACATTTAAAACTAATTGGAGAAAATTCTTTTTCACTTAATGCATAATTAAACTCTAGAATTTGTTACTTGAGAATGTGGTTAGTGTAGTTAGTGTAGCTGGGTTTAAAAAGGTTTGGATAAGTTCATGGAAGAGAAGTCCATTAACTGCTATTAATCAAGTTGACTTAGGGAATGGCCTCTGCTATTACTGGCATCAGTAGCATGGGATCTACATAATGTTTGGGTACTTGCCACGTAGTTGTAGCCTGGTTTGACCACTGTTAGAAACAGGATGCTAGAGTTGATGTACCCTTGTCTGACCCAGTATGGCAATTTCCTATGTTCTTATGCAGTTACCACCCTTGAAAGAAACATGAGGGCATTATGAACAGAGCGGCAGTTACTACCATAAGAAGCTTGCTGGGCGTACTGGATGGGCCATCTGGTCCTTTTCTGTTGTCATTACTATGTTACTATGAATTTCTACT
Source organism: Rhinatrema bivittatum (assembly GCF_901001135.1). Lineage (NCBI taxonomy): Eukaryota > Metazoa > Chordata > Amphibia > Gymnophiona > Rhinatrematidae > Rhinatrema > Rhinatrema bivittatum. The sequence continues at coordinate 54,126,178 of NC_042632.1, read as the reverse complement.
TTGGTAAGTTAGTATTGAGCCAGGGCCATAAACCAGGAGGGATTAAAATCTCTGTAAAAAAAATCTCTGGGTTTGATTTCTGTTATGTCAAATAATTGCCTAAGACCATAAATAAGAAACAAAGTCATCTTTTCCTGCTGAGGAAAGAGAGCTAGGATTCCTTTGAAGCTTGCTAATGTGATGGAAATAGGGGACAGATTTGTTTTGATTAAAAATGAATGTGGTTAAAGGGGTATCCCATACGTTTATGTGAAGGCTGAGTTGATGTTTAAAAAGACAGCTGCCTTCCTTTGGTTGGCATTCAGCTTTCCTGTGGCGCACACGCTCTCTGCCACTTTGAAGGGTTTGTGGGTATTCTAGAGTGAGTGCATGGAAAATGGAAAGCATAGATAGAATAATCAGTGCACGTGATGTGATAAAAGAGTACAGCACGCACCTCCAACACGTAAAAGCAGAAGGCAATTTCCCTTTAACAAACCGAGCCTGAGAGCATAATTTAATGTTATTCATCTGCTATTCCACCTTTTCTGAAGATATTAGGCATAAGGTTGATTAAAAGAAGGAAAATTACAAACCCCACCTCCTCCATAAAAGGTACATAGTAGTCATCCTTCCACCTCCCTTTAAAGGAATCTCCAAGTCCATCCCTACCTCCAGTAGACTTCTGTTTTTCTTTTCTGCAAGTTTTTCTTTACTGTCTATTCACTTCCATAGCAAACTGAACAGAAAAAGGAGAACACAGGAAGAGAGACTGGAGGATTATTACTTGGAAGGCAGGGAGGTGAATGCCTGACTAATCCTCATTCAGCACTTTCTTTATGTAATTAAGAATGAGTTAATGAGGGAGATTATATAGGACTGGCAATAAAATCTTTCATGTTTGGTTTAACAGAGACTGTGGAAACTTTGAATTAGGATTAAAAACAATTAATTGGATTTTTTGTAATTAAATTTTAGATTATTTTTTTCCTCTTAGACTGATTTCTTACTAAAGGTCTCCATTGCTGTTTGCTCTAGAAGCCCTCAGGTAGCCTGTGGTGCACCTTTCTTTTCTTGCACAGTGTTTTTCCGGTCACAGGTTGATGCAGGGACCATATTATCAGGGTAAAGGGTTTCGCTGTTTCCGTATTTCCAAGACTGGTTATTGCAGTCCCTCTATGCATGGACTTCTGATTCTCCAGATGGCTTATTTCCTTAGACTGAGTTGACTTCTTAGCAGGAGAAGGCTCAGACCACTTCTTATACTCAGTTCCAGATTGTCAGTGATGAGTGGGACTCCTGCATATGTGAGGAGCTCTGATGATCTTCATGCATCTCATAATGGACTGACAATGTATTGCCTAAGTTAGAGTAGGAGCTGGTCTAAAAAATCCCTGATTATCAGGAGTTTGTGTTAATGCCCAAGATTCTTTAGGGCACCTGAACCACATTTTTTTTAAACACAGAGTGCAATTACACGAGAACATAAGACTTGCCATACTAAGATGGACCAAAGGTTCATCAAGTCCAGCATTCTGTCTCTCAAGTATCTCTCATCTCCAAGCTGAAAAACCCTAATCTGCTTAGCCTTTCCATAGGCGTCAGAATGGTGGTGGTGGTCTGCAGGAGCCATGGCCCCCACAAACATTTTCAGCGGAACCTCACTGGTGGCAGGTGGGACAGGACATCATGTCCTTTCCACCGCCACCTGGCGCTGCCGCAGTCTCCTCACTTATCCATGCGCCTGGAGGATCGTGACCTTGCAGCGCCTTGGGCCACTTCCTCTTTCTCAGCTGCTGGCACCTGAATGATATCATCAGATGCCGATAGCTGAGGAGAAAGAAGCAGCCCACACAGCAAGGTCATTTTTTTGGGGGGGGGAGAAAGGGCATATTAAAAAAAAACAAAAAAACAAACCCCAATCCTTCAAATTTAATTAATTGCAATCTCCCTCCCACCCTCCTGACCCCCCCCCCCCCCCCAAGACTTACTGAAAGTCCCTGGTGGTCCAGCGGGGTCCCGGGAGCGATTTCCCCCTCTCGGGCCATTGGCTGCCACTAATCAAAATGGCACCAATGGCCCTTTGCCCTTACCATGTGACAGGGGCTATCAGTGCCATTGGTCGGCCCATGTCACATGGTAGTAGCAATGGATGGCCCGCGCCATTTTTTAAGATGGTGCCTGCCATCCATTGCTCCTACCATGTGACAGAGGCCGGCCAATGGCACCAATAGCCCTTGTCACATGGTAAGGGTAAAGGGCCACAGTGCCATTTTGTTTACTGGCAGCTAACAGCCCGAAAGCAGGAGATCACTCCCGGGACCCCCACTGGACCACCAGGGACTTTCAGCAAGTTTGAGGGGTCAGGAGGGTAGGGGGTTATAATTAATTAAATCTGAAGGGTTGGAGTGTTTTGGTTTTTTTTCAGTTTGGGACAGCCAAAAACAAATTGGCCCGAACCGCGGGAAATGAAATTTCCTGCAGCGGGCCGATAACGAAGGCCGAACCAAAAAGTTCGGCTGAATCACATCTCTACTGCATAGTGCATTAGGGTTGTATTAGGACACTTTCTATCACTCATTATTTCTCATACGTTCTTCTAACTGACTATGTTTTTAATATTTTATTTCTCTGCATATTGATATATTGTTAAATCATATGCATCTTTGAAGAGCCAGGTTTTCAGCTCACGTTTGAATCTCTTTCTTTCTGTTAACAGACATAACATCTCTGGTGGAGAGTTTCTCAGTTTGGGGCATGCTATGGAAAACATTCGGTCTTTTATTTGCGTTAGATATGTACTTTGCTTTGTAGGCACAGTTATTAGCCCTTTATTTTGCGATGTTAGTGTTCACTGTGCTGTGTATGGTTGGAGAGTCACACCTATGAAGCCAGAATTTCTGTTATTGATGATGTTAAAAATTAGCTAGAACTTTACAATGTATTCTGGCTTGTACTGGCAGCCAGTGCAGGCTATCAATGATAGGTTGATATGGTCAAATTTCCTTGCCCTAATAGAAACCTTGCACAGGCATTTTGTAGTAACTGTAGTGGTTTTAGAAGTCCAGAGGATAAGCCTGGTAATAGGGAGTTGCAGTAATCTATATTTGAGAAAATTAGTGTTTTGTAAAACGGAGCAGAAGTCCTGGAATGTTAGTAATGGTTTCAACCGATGTAAAATTCACAAATTTGTTCATGTGCTTTTTCATTATGATGTTCTCATCTATATGTATTCGTAGGTCTCACACTTATTCTGACAATTACCTAGGCAGTGGTTTGTTTCGCTGGAGGCGTTTCTTAGCCATACGGTTTCAGTTTTATTTGTGTTTAGTGTTAGTTTAAGCTGTGCCATCTCTTGCTGTATTGGCTTCATGAATGTTGAGAGCATTGATGCTGTATTTTCAATTGATTTGGCGAAAGGAATGTAGAACTGTATGTTCTCAGCTGATATAATCCACTCTTCTAAAAATGTCTGCTTCACCTGTCTAATTCTAGCTGAGTTTCTATTTGTAGCTTTCCTCCATAATAATGTATCATTCCAACTATGAGATTAAATCAACTTTTTTTCTAATTTCTTCACTTCCTTTCACAAGCTCTGCAACGCTCTTGAAAACTATGGGGCTGTTACCTTTAATCTCTTACTCACCTTTAGACATCCAATCCGCCAGTCTCACAAGTACCTTTGCAAGTCCTCAGAATCAGCTTGTAATCTAACAACTTTGAATAATTTTGTGTCACTTGCAAATTTGATCACCTCACTCATCACGCCTTTTCACAGATCATTTATAAATATATTAAAAAGCACCGGTCTAAGTACAGATCCCTGAGGCACTCCACTGTTTACCCTTCTCCACTGTGAGACATGACCATTCAGTACTATACCCTATTTCTTATGTGTTGATCAGTTACCAATCCATTGCCTTTGATTCTCAAGAAACTTCTAATTATTTTACAATAAAACAATACAATATATCAATCAGAGCATAAAGGTTAATGATTTTGACTACATTAAGTGCCAACCGAATTATTAGGAAACATTTGGTAATACTGTTGCTTACCCTTGGATTTCCTGAGTTGAAGTTCATCAATGTTTATAAAGGGCACTAGAGGTGTTTACGGCATGAACTGACCTCACCAATTCATTTCACATGGACCTTCTACAAATAGCTAACAAATGATGCTGGCCAATGGTCACCAGGGATGGCAAGTTACTAGGGTTGGCAAAATTGAGACTAAAGGAGACTTTATGATATTGCATGCACCTAAAATATGTTGGACTAAGGCATACCTTTACATAACCATGTTATGGCATTTTGAAAGTCATTTATATCAGTTTTAATTTGCTGTTTGTAATTAAGCAGAGCACGCCTAGCAATAGGAACAAGTAGTATTTTAACCAATGAGGCATTGCAACAGGAGGGAATCAGGATGGCTGAGAACTGAGCAATTGCATGGTATTTCAGGCTTCACAACCCAATGACACTACCAACCTTGGAGTAGCCAGGTGAATACCAGAGGCATACAACTCCCCAAAAAATCAAGTGGGTTAATGCTGGCAGGTTGGTGACTACCAGGCCTGGCACTGCCGGGTGTGCAAACCGTGCAATTGCACAAGATGGCAGAAGAAAGGGAGGAGGTTATCAGAATCTTGGTGGCCAGAAATGAGGAGAGGATTTTCCCCTAGAGCCAGTGGCAAGCTGTGTTCTTTTTAAGGTGATCCCGTACCTCCAGTACCTGAATGTAATCTGCTCTGAAGCACCAAAAAGCAGAATATAAACCAAATAAATGCGTTGCTGTGCATGCCACACCTAAGACCTCACATGGCCAGAACTTGGAGGAGAAGGAGCCTGCTCCATCGCTTTTCCTTCCTCATGTGCAGGCCTTGCAATATTCAAAACTGGCCGGGCTTACGTTTCCTCTGCACTGATCTTATGATGTACACAGTGAGGGAGATTTTTAAAAAATACGCGCACGCGTCCATGTGCGCATGCTACCCGGTGCACACACATGGACATGCGATTTTATAACTTGTACACGCATGTTATAAAATTGGGGGTGGCGCGCACAAGGGGGGGGTTGAATTTGGCAATTTTTGCATGGTGACGCATCGGGGTCTTCCTCAGTTCCCTCCCACTCCGCTCCAATTAAGGAGCGGAGTGGGAGGGAACTTTCCTACCCCCTACCCTAACCTCCCTTCCCCTCTCCTCCCCGCCCTCTAAAAAAATTTTCTTTTAACTTATTTCGCAAGTTACTTCAGGGCCCGACCTGAAGTAACTTGCGCGCGCTGGGACAGCGAGGAATGGCACTGTTTCGGCCACCCCCGGGACTGCCCCTTCACAGAGGCCTGGCTCTTGTGCGCGTAACGGGGGTTACACGCGCAGCCGGGCTTCTTCTAAAACGTGCGCAGCTCGCGCAAGACCTGGCCATGCGCGTAAACCTCGTTTTTTATGTGCAGTATTTTTAATTTTTTTTAAATCCAGCCAAATGTGTGTGTGTGTGTGACAGAGAGAAAACAGGTGTATAAGAGAAAGCATGTGTGTGTCTATGTGTGTGAAAGGGAGAAAGGGTGTGTGAGAGAGAAAAATGTGTTTGTGTGTGTGTGAGAAAAACTGTGCTGCCTCCACAACCTCCTCTCCCTGGACTAATCCACCACAAATTCAGGGTGACTAGACATCAAAAGTTCCCAGGTATGGAGAAGAGGGGATTTATTTATTTTTATTTTTTTTATCTGTAGCTGCTTTGATTATTAGGTGTAATATTTCAAAACAGAAGTCATTAAATTTTGTTGGTGTCTGGGAAATTGAAAAAAATGTATAAGGTTTTAATTAGATGGATGTTATTCTATTCATCAGCTGTATCTGGGGACATATTTCTGGTTTTCCTATCAGAAGCAGAATGCGGTGGTCTTGTGTACCCTGGTATAATAAACCCAGAACTGGATCGAGGACCGTTGCCAGATGAAACGGTGCCCCAGGCAGTTGGGGGGAGGTTTCCCCTCTGATGTGGAAACTTACTTCTGCCTCTGCAGTGATCGTGGCAGCAGGACGCACTGGCGCCCCATTTGGGAACGGTCATTTCCATCATAGCTGATGGTCTTGTTTGGACCAATAGATCCTTTTGACTTGGGGTGTTGTGATAACTCTAATTGTACTCTTTGTCCCTGGGCTGGCCCTAACATTAATGTTATCTAATCTATCACTATCAAGAACTAGACAAGTAACGGCACTAATATTCCTCCCACTAGGTTTGCATATTTCACAGTTCTTAGCTCAAACAAAACCTTCATACAAAATATTAAAATATTCTACCAAGAGTCTCTGAATATTTTATTCCTTTGGAACAATGCTCTGTTCTGCAGTTTTACCAAAAGCCACTCCATCAAGGAAGCATAATTCTGAAAAGTTAATCACAGCTTCATTAGTAGTACAAGATCCATAAATACACATTTTTTGTTGACCTTTTATTTCTATGAAAAATAATGAAACATCGTTACCTTGTTTTATTTTGGCTGTTTTCGTCACTTACCATGGGATAGTGTTTTACTTTATATTGTGTTTAGAGCTTCTGATTTTAGGTGTTTATAAATTGAAACTTTGGGTGTTTTATCTTTCAGTGAATTAGGAAGTTCTTTGGGTTATCTAAAATTGGTGTTTTTTTGTGGCATCAGTACAATTGTTGAGTACCTTTTCTGGTCCAGTCAAATATTTATTAATTACATCTTTTATACCACGTAATCCAATCTGTTCAACCTGGATTACAAATTTAAAAAACATAAAATCAACACAAAATAATCAGTGTAAAAAATAAATAAAATAGCAATAAAACAATTATCTTGCACAACTCCCTGCTCATTCCCGGCCTTCAAGCTCCTTCCCCCATTTGTTGTGCATGAATCTTACTAAAGCCCTGCATACACCATGCAGCCTCTCTGTAGCTGGGTTAGCCACAGCTTTCCGTGGCAATGGTATGGGACGAGGAATAATAGGAACCAGGAGGTCAAAACTGCCATCCCACCTATAAATAATTCAGCTTTCAATAATTTTCTAAATCTTAAATTATCCTGCTCTTGTCGCAGCTGTAAGGGAGGCCCTGCAATCGCATGTGACCTTGAGCTCGTTGCACTCAGATGACGATCCTGTAGGGCAATACATGCATTCGTGCAGCCGGGAAGTCGTTAGCATGGGAAAAGGTACAAAAGCAAGGCAGATGATCCAGGGTAGGCAAAGGTGGGGCGAGATAGCACTAGGGGAAGCGATTTTTAACCAATGTTCATCTAAAGATCACCTTTTTTTTCCCCCTCAAGGTGTTTTATTGGGGTTTACAGGTTAAAACCTATAAGCAGAAGCCAGGATTATGCTCAGTCTTTGCCAGCTGAAAAGTTTCTGTGTTTTTGTTTTTTTTTTTAAATAAAAAACACTTTTTGCTGAAGCTTTGAAAGTTGAAATTTTCATTTTATCTTGCACAAGCTTTGAAAAGCAGCACAGGACAGGTTAAACTCTGTGGAGGATTTTCACTTAAAAGCAAGCATGGCCAACTTCTCTAATTGCAACCTTAATGTGCCCTCTGGTGGTAACAGAGGACAATTTCACCTTTCCTGTTTTTCAGCCTTCTTTCCCAAGGGACGCAGGCAGGCTTATGAGATTGCTGTATGTGTGGGTGTACATAATAACTTTTGTGTTTAGTGCCCTACCACACCAGATGTTCGGTTTATATCACGGGGTCCAAGAGGATCCTGACAGGGCTATGGATTTCTTTTGATGCAGGTATACTGCGGATGCCCGCATGTTCCAGAAAGTAGGCTCCATTTGATGTGCATGAATCTTACTAAAGCCCTGCATACACCATGCAGCCTCTCTGTAGCTGGGTTAGCCACAGCTTTCTGTGGCAATGGTATGGGACGAGGAATAATAGGAACCAGGAGGTCAAAACTGCCATCCCACCTCTAGCCAGGGCTAGTGGAGCACTGCTATGTAGACAGGCGGCCATCTGGAGTGGCGAGGTTCTGGGAGTGGAACAGCAACGTCCCCCATGCAGACCCCTGTAGGCATGATGAAGGTGATGCTATCACTGTTGGAAAGAGCAGGCTGCAGCAAAAGGATGGAAATTACAGGTACAGGGAAGCTGGAGTTTTGTGGTTGGGTTTCTCAATAATGCTGGATGGTGTCTGGGTGTAAATCCAGTGACAGATCTCCAGGAAGTTTGGGGTTAGGTTGATTCTATTCTTGATTCAGATGCATCTGGGGTTGTGCAGGAAGCAGATTATAAACTACAACTGATTCAACAATGGAGGCCTTATTTAGATCCGAGTGCCTTTAAGGTAGTGCCTCATATTCTAGGGGTCAGCATTATTGAGAGCTACAATGCTTTATATGTAGCTCTACCAGCTAAGCTTTCTCACCGGCTGCAGATACTGCAGAATGTCGTGGCTAGGGTGGCCGCTAGGTGGCTACAGGCAGCGCTACAAAGAGCCATGCCTCCTCTTCAGCAGGCATTGAGATGAAAGGTCTGGTGCTGGCTTTCCGAGGGGGCCAAGACAGTTACCAGATAGGCAGAGAGCACTCTGCTCTCCTCAGACCTGCTTACTGAACATGGCCACCCTAAAGTATGTGAGATTGGGGTAGCCCTGTTTCCAGACAAAGTTATGGAAGGTTTTGCTCAGGAGATGAACGTTCTTAGGTTCCCTAAAAGGGTTAAGGCTTTTCTTTTTTCCAGCTCGGAGCACAGAAGGGTAATCAGGTTGATAGATTGCTGGGTCTGTTTCTTTGCAGTGATTTATTGGAGTGAGTGTCTGCATCATGCACATTTCTTGATGATTGTTTTCATGCCTGGTTTATGTTGTGTGCATTGATGATTTTTATTGTTACATTGATGTGCAGCACTTTGGGGGGGCTCCTACGGGATTGGGGGGACGTGGTATGGAAGTAAATAAAGATGATGGTATAATTGAATGTTGGAGACCTCCCAGGGCTGGGTGATCTCGAAAGTTCTGAATCGTTGTCATAATCTCTGAATAATTGATATGGAGCCAGTAATGGGTGTCGGATCCTGCAGAGAATTCAACTTTCCCCGCTGACCCCTCAAGTGCTTTCAGGGGTTAGCAGTTTCCTATAAACAGCTTTGATAATTAGGGTTGCGTTTCTTGAGAACAATGAAAGGGGGGGGAGCAGTAATTAGAAAAAACCCTTGAAGGTTTCTCTGTCGTTCAGCGCATTTTGTGCTCCTCCTGGCCCATTCCTGTCAGCAGAGGGCAGGAGCCCCCACGAGGCCCCCCCCCCCCCCAGCAGCTGCACCGTGGTGTGAATGGGGAGGGGAGGGGGCAGTCCCTTTCTGACGTTATGGGGATATTTATTTTTACATCTCAGGGCAGGGCAGAGACTGGAACCTAACCTGAGTCCTCCCCGGCCCCCACCCTGGCAACATTTGGAAATAACTTACAGGTTTGGTTTTGTTTTTTTTTGGGGGGGGGTGGGGGTTCTGTTTGAACACAGAGCCCAGGCCTGTGTCAGTCCCTGTGGAAGGATGGAGGAGGTTTTGGGACGGGGTTCTTAGTCACAGCTCCCAAGATACCAAGCGCCCTCCCCCATTCATTCTTTTCCTTAAAGCAGAGATGATCACAGTTTCTAGATCTGATGGGAAATTCACTAAGGCAGCATTTAGCAGCGAGCCATGCAGTTAAGTGGAACCAGGGATCCAGTCTCCCCCGCCTTTTCGCTTTGGATCGGGCTTCAGGGCACTGCGTGGGGGGCAGACGGCTTTGTGGCTCTGTCTGACATGAATGAGGCGTGGATTTCTGCTTTGCATCAGCTCAGCCTCTGGGTCGCAGTCAGTCCTGCATGGTTGATTTTATGAGTTCGGTTATTAGAAATACCCTTTTAGCATGTTCTCCCTCATCCCAGACCCTGCGCTCAGGCTTTCTCCTCCCCATGACAATGTGAGAGATGCCTCACCCCTGAGCTCCTCTCCCTCTGTCATTGGGGTCTGCCACTCCTGGATACTGGGGCCTACTGGTCCTCCATCTACTGGCCCTCATCTCTTCTGCTGATCAGAGCTTCTCCAGCTCTCTTTCTCTCACCTATGCCTTCCCTCTTCTTCCAGCTCACTAGGGTTGGCTTTTCTCCTGGATGGCTGTGCTTGTCTTAGGATGGTGCTGTCACAGCTCTCGAGGCAATGCTGAAGCTGCCCAAAAGGGTCCTTCCTTTTACCCAGCACCGCTTGCATGCCTCCCTTATCACCTCAGCAAAGTGAACCCTCCAGGGCTTTCAACGTTGAATTACCAAATACCACAGAAGCCGACTTTTCAAAACGAGTAGGGGGTGCTAAACTGAACATGGATAACCCCTCCCTTGTCCCTCTGAAGGAGTTTGCTCAATACTGGGGGGGTGCTCAAGCAGCCGTACAACTGGTACTTATGCCACATACTGCTTGGGGAAAGGAGGTCACAACAGGATTTTTTGTACAAACTGATGAAGAAAATAAATCCTGCACATAGGAAATACATCATCTTGGAAGTGTGCGAGTGCAGTTATCAAGCACAGCAAAAGAGAATTTAGTGAAACATCCACATGATTCCTGATTTTAAAAGCACTGACTGGAAAGGCTGCTGCTACCAGGAAAGAGGAGCAGAGCACCACGAGGCGGCACTCCCATGCTTTACATTGTTAAAAAAAAATAAGAAATTACAAGGAAATAATGAATACTGATTCCACCAATACTTGGTTCCAGCCCAGACCAGGGAATTGCAAGGAAACTGAGAATGGCTTGAGCTGCTTCAAAACGAGCAGATTCGGCAACTGGAGGTTGATAGTCAAAGGGTTCGTCTGAGTAACTTTGAGTTAGCCAAACCAATCCCGAGCTTTGAATATTTCACGCACACGCATATCCCCCCTTGCTTGGCTAAACTTTTTCCCAGGTAGCTCATTATCCAGGCAAAGTTTAGACAGATAAAAAGAGGTAGTGATGGAGGTGATGCTGGGTGCGCGCCTCTGTGTGTGTGTGTGTGTGTGTGTGAGTGAGTGTGTGTGTGTGTGTGAAATTTTTAGCCAGTGAGGGCTGCTATTCTGTGCTACCCACCCAAAAGTCAAGCGGGTAACTTTATCCAGTATCTCCAGTGGAACGCATCCGGGGTGACTTTCCCACTGCCTGCAGACTGTCAACCTCTCAAACGATGTTAAGCCACTTAATTGAAGAGATATCCACGAGACTTCGGTGGGTGTGGTGCTAGCTCTTTTTTTGCTTATGTGGCCCCTCTCCTAGGGGCAGGGATACACTCGGTACCAGGGCTCAGTCCTTACAAAGTAGCACTGAGTTTTGGCATTGATTCCCTGAAACATGGGGAGGGGGAGATATTAGATCTTTTCATGTGGATTTTGACTCAAACTCTGTATAAATTCTCGATGCCAAGAAATAGGCTGCGTACACATGCAGTGTTCCATAAAATAAAAGTTACTGTTCTGCTTGCTCTGTGGGAATTAAGTGGCACCAAGTACATTTGCTCCATGTCACATCCATAGACAGAGCAATAACTCAAGTCCAAAATGATCTGTGTCTGTGGGTTCTTAATCCTTGCTGTCAAAGTGATCTAAATCTGCTTCAGGTTGACCGACCACATTTTATAAAATTTACCATCTGGAGTATTTTGAAAAAATGTTTCTTGCCAAAAAAAAAAAAGTGATTTTCTAAGAACTAAGCGCCGGTCTTTGGGTGTACGGTAGAGTTTTGGAGAAACTGGATCTGAGTCGTCTGTGATACCTTTTTACTGGATAAACAAAAGAGATGTACCAGATCAGGTAGGAAAGAGGTTGGCCACCCAAAGAGGAGGACATGATGCAGGGCAAATAGTTGCATAAATGAATTTAAATGTGCAAATGTATTTACACAGATGCAGCATTACAAATGTACTGTGGAAGACTGACCAAGTAACTTGGATGCCTGCTTAATCTCCTATTTTTTATTAACCACATAAACAGTACAAAACTATAAAAGTAACCAACGTCCTCGCGTATTCTCTCTCACACACACACACACTCTTTTTCCAGCATGCTCTTACTCTCTGGTACAAATAGACGTGCACTCATTCTCTCTGACACACACGTGCGCCTGTGCACTATTCTTCTGTTGCTTATGTACTCACTCAGCACGTGCTCCCACCCCTCCCTCAGCAAGCACTGCAGCAGGATCTCAGCAGTCACGTGCCCCTGGCCTCCTGCCTGTACCCCTCACACTCACTGGCTTTGTCCACAGTGGGCCGACCCCCTCATCCTCTGAGCTCAGGCTGCCTGCACACCCCTGGGCTCTGCTGCTTGTACGTTGGCTTTCACCTTCACTTTGCTATTAGCTGCCGGTGTCCCACACAAGCCTGCTGACCCCTGACCCTTCCCAAGCACTGTTTTAGTGCAGTATTAAGGTAAGACCTTTTTTTTATGGTCAAGCAGGAGATCAGGGGGGCAGACAACAGAGGACAGTCTGGGAAAAAAACAACAAAGTACACCTGGTCACCCTAATAAGGTGTCGTTCCTTTGTACTGGTTCCACTCTACTGTGATTTCATATTATTATTCAAGTTTATCAACACAAAGAAGAGGGATATTTGTAAAATTTATCTCTTTTTTTTTTTTGGCTCTTGTTTATCTTAACTGGCGTCTGCATATCATCCAGAAAGAGTTTTGTGTTACTGCTGTTTTATCACTTTTGGAAGCAGCAATTGGGTGAAAGCTGACAACAGTCACTGACACAAGGAAATTCTGCAGGTGCTCTTCAAACCCTACAGACCTTGTGAAAAAAAACGAACCTCCCAAACCAGATTTGGTTGACCCTTGCCCAAAGCAGACAAATCGACAGGGAAATGTGTATATTTTATACAAATGATAGCAACATTTGTGGTGTTTCCTATCAGAAATGACATTAAAAACCCCCCAGCAAAATGCTGTTTCATTTAGCTTCTGTCGTTTTAGCTCAACCTAAAATGACAGAAGTGAAAGGAAATGTAAACGAAACGAACCTTTCCTCCCCCTGCTTCAAAAGAAATCGAAAAGGAAACAAAGTGAGGGGAACATTTTTTCCATGCACACCTGTCCCTCTCTGCTTCCCTAAGAGAAGTTTTCAGCTTCTGTCTCCTTTTTGGCAGAACCAGGAATTCTCTCTTTACCTATTGTACATCTCCAACATCCCTTCATCCAGGATACTTTCTAAATGCAAAGGATGGGTGACAATTATCAGACTGAATAACACCTTCATTACCATAAGAAATGCTGAAAAGGCAGAAGAAAGAACAAGGAATTAAAACCTTTTTGTGAAGGGGAAAAATGTGGCTATGAATATGCATAAGCACATTTTTATTGTAAAGCAATGCGCCTGGTGTTCTTGATTCCTCTATGACGGGTCCTGTGCAAATGAGCCTGACTGCCTGGAAAGATAATTTGCATACCATTACCCTTTCTGCTTTGTACCACAGGCTTTGCCTGGAAAAGGTGGAGGCGCTCCTGCTTTTGAAGGGAGAACTGAGGCAAACTGAACAATGAGCTGAGAAGTTCAGATGATATTTAAAATTCAGATGTTTTGTAGGCCTCTCATTGTCTCAAACTTTGACGGAGAAGGCAGTTCTGGTGAGGAGGAACAAAAAAAAAACAAAACAAGAAACCTTGCTAAACGCTTCCATTTCTTCAAAGATCGCCCGCTTTTCATTTAATCCGATGGATTGTTCTGGAACTGACCCTTTATGCTTCTCAACGGGAGGGATCGCCTCAGTTTTTCTCCTGTTGAGATCCCTAGCAGATCCTGTGCTGCGGCATCAAGATTTTTTGTAGTTCCTCCAAAAGTTTAAGTGGACAGGACATGCAAGAACCAGGGAGAGCCCGAGCACTCCCATTCCTGGATCTGGACCTCGTCTTTCTCGCGGCGAGGTAATAAGGACCGGTGCTGCGTGCCACCTCCCCTCCCACATTTCACCCTGGCCACGCCGGCTCTTCTGGCTCTCTGGGTGTGCAGATGAGTGCGGCAGCTGCACGCTTGAGTTACTCCAGAAGTTTGCTTTGCAAATTTTAAAGAAACTCGCCCGCACAGCTGCCTTTTGCAAGGCATAACTTGCGTGTGCGAATTTACGCGTGTGTTTAAAAAATAAAATAAAATCCAGACTCCATCCCTACCCACCACTTTGTGTGTGCATAAAGGTATTATGCACTAATCAGGTTCCGCATCTACGTTTATCCACACATCAAGTCATTGTGTTTTGTGTGTGCAAATCGGCTGGAAAATCCACCTCTTAAATATCAGGTTTTGGTGAGAATCCATACTTCCCGTCCACATCTGGCTGGGGCGCCTGTCTAGCACTGCCGTTCTTTTGCTGTCTTCTCGCGCGTTGAAAGAAAACCAAGCGAATGATGCCTGCGGTAATTGGGCCTTTCGGGGTGATCGCTCTGGAGTAAGCAGGACCCCTGAAGGTTATATAAAGTACACGCAGACGAGGAGAATGGAGCCAATGGAATTAGTTCTCAATTATCTGCTATTCCAAAATACTTCCAGTTGCAACAATTTGTCAATGGCCTGCCTAATTAGAATCTTTAACAATACTTTCCAGATGTTAAGATTTTGCGAGTTAGATGAATAAAACAGAGTAGAGGCATCGAGTCCGATTCCATGGGCATGGGACACGAACTCATTCCACAAAACCTTGCCTCAAATGTATCAGCAGCATCCTGGTCACCAAAAATACATTTCCTATCAAGTAATGCCCTGTGCACGCTGTCAAGTAATGTAGAAATGTTTCCTTATCCATGAACTCTGAGCCCTTTCTGGTTACAAACTGCCAGTATTGTCCTTATAAAAGAAACACGGGGTTCTGACCTCTCTCTGGCAGTGCTTTCTGCCTCTCTGAGTCTCCATGGGGGGAGGGCAGAGGCACCAGGTACGATGGACAGGGTCATGCAGCTCTTGATATAAACAACCCAGGCAGAGCTGACGCCAGGGGATAAGGGGCCCAGGGGGGGTCTTTACAATTCAAAAAAGTCACGGGGAAGCCATTTATCCATTAAATGCCAAACTACGCAGATTGTTCTACCCGCATTGTTTGCAAAGGGGTCAGGGTGGGAGAGGAAACGACCTTCAAACTTTTTTAATTTTCAGCAATTTGCTTTTGGCAGTAAAAGGTAATCTGCGGTTAAAGCGGGTACAAATCTCTGCAGCACTTCCTGAGGCTGGCGGCTGCTTTCAAATGCTCGTACTTTCCCTCTGAAAATGGGTGCAAGGTCTGCAGGGAAAGGTCCCCGTGCACGGTGCACAAACGAAGGCCGTTGTGAACATTGTCCGCATAATTATAAAATGACCCCCCATCACTATCCTCCCCCCCCCCTCACATGGTCCTGTCTCTCATCGCGTTCCCAACCCCACACCCTATTCTCCTCCCTCCCTGGTGGGATGGGACATAGATCCCATCGTGTCTACTCTAGGAGAGGCCGGAGTGATGAAAGAGAGAGGGCTCCCAGAGCCAGGTACAGGCAAAACACTACAACTCCCAAGGTGCACAAGGGGGTTAGGGGAATTATGGGGCTTTGGAGGTGGGGTTTCCAAGGGTGGGGTGGGTGGAAATCTCGGGGCCATTTTTAGAAGCCCGAAGGAGAAAAGGGGAGGTTCTTTCACTAGTGGGAGGCCTCCCAAACAAGCAACCGAATCTGGGCTGGCAGAGTTGAAAGTAACCGCGTGTATTGAAAGAGGAGGCCGTGGCTAAAGTTTGCAACCAGTGGTGATTCTACAATGAGGCAGGGTGAGGCGGCTGACTCAGGGGGCAACATTTTAGAGCAGTAAAACATGTCCCTCAAAATGGCTGCCACACGTTGCTGCCAGAATCATATTTACATGTTGGCGGCATTCCCACTGCCCTTGCGATGGCCAAAATAGGAGGAGGCCTCCAATTGCCACCAGCAGAGCCCAACCCGCTGGTGATAGAAGAAAGAGAAGAGGCCGTGCATGCTGCTGGTGGAGCCCAATCCACCGGTGGCAGAAGAAAGAGAAGAGGCCCTGCGCGCCACAGGTGGAGCCCAACCTGTCAGCAGCAGAAAGAAAAAGAAAAAAAGGCCCTGTGGACGCTGGTGGATCCCAAACTGCCGGTGGCTGAAGAAGAGAAAACTTCTCCAGTGTCCAAAGAAGAAAAAGGTCAGAGGCTACCAGCAGCCAAAAAAAAAAAAGAGAGAGAGCATGTGTGTGAGTGAGGTAGAGGGGAGTCTGTGTGCATTGTGTGTTTGTGAGAGAGCATATGCATGGATATGTATGAGAAAGCATGTGCATGTGGGTAAAAGAACATGTGTTGTGTGTGAAAGAAAATATGAACATCTGTATGTGAGAGAGACAGCATGTATGAGAGCATCTATATGTGTGTGAGAGAGAGAGAACATAAGAGAAAGCATGTGCATGTGGATAAAAGAGCATGTGTTGTGTGTTTATGCGTGTGAAAGAAAATGTGAACATCTGTATGTGTGAGAGAGAGAGCATGTATGAGAGCATCTATATGTGTGTGAGAGAGAGAGAACATAAGAGAAAGCATATGCATGTGGGTAAAAGAGCATTTGTTGTGTGGTTATGTGTGTGAAAAAAAAATGTGAACATCTGTATGTGTGACAGAGAGAGCATGTATCAGAGCATCTGTATATATGTGTGTGTGTGTGAGAGAGAAAAAAAGAGAGAGAGAACATAAGAGAAAATTCACCTTCCCTTCCCCCTTCCCAATTCTACCACCCTCCCCTACCGCAATAATCCACGGAAAACTCAGGATGACAAGAAATCGAAAGTTCCCAGGTATGGAAAGTGGGGATTTTTTTTTTAATCCTTATTAGTTTTTATTATTGGGTGTTATTTGATGTTTGCTATTTTGAAATATTATTGATGTCTGGGAAATGTAATACATTTTATGAATTATTCATTGGCTATTTTGAAATAGTCTTTTTATTAGTATGATTTTACTATTATGCTGTTTATTAATGTTTTTTAGTCTTTGATTTTATTGTTTTGAGGAATGGCTTTTCCATTTTTCCATTCTTGCTCTGCATACAGTCTGGCTTGTTGAGGTTTGCACTCTAAGGCCTCTCTATTCTGCATTGGGTGAGGGTCTATCCATGTTCTGCATGTGAGTCAGAGGGGGGAGGTATTCTGCCTGTATGTAGTTTCTCTGTAGGCATCTATAGCAGGCTGGCTTCTTCTGCTTTCCTAATAGGAGGTGTATTGGTGTTTAAGGTCTGGTGTAATATCTGCAGCATTGCCTTTTCATAGTTAGGATTTGTACTGTTTGAGGGCTGGCAGCTAGTGCTCTTTATGGGGGTGTTTACAGATATTGTAATTCAGTTTATTCTGGGCTTTTCTGCATTGCTATAGGCCTAATCCCATAAGCATTCCGAGTGTGTTTCTTGCAGGCCTTTTCTTGTAAAACTGATGATTCTAAATGCAGAATTTGTAATTATGCGTGGTGAGGGCAGGGGTGCATGGGCATGAGGTTGCAAAGCTCGCCAGCCTGGACAGAGTGTGCCAAACAAAGACCCCAGCATTCACCCACCTCCCACGTCTCCTTTCCCTTTAGCCTGTTTGCTGCTGTCTTGCTGCTTTCTCTTATGACTTTCATTCCTTGATTTTGAAAACAAATATTCTTAGTGCAATCTCAGACCCATATTTAGACTATAAGCCCAGTGCCAAAATAGACATATCCGAAAGTTGACCATAATGGCTGTAAAGAATGAGCCTTGAGTGAGGTCATTTGTCTTCTGGCTGGACAGTAAGTGTTAGATCTAAGCAGTTCTCCAACAATCTTATAATACCTGGGGGGATCCAATTGCTGTTGAAGGCAACCATTTTGTGAGAGCTACTGATTTCAGCTCATCCTGACCCCTAGTGGTAAGTAGGGGAAAAGCTGGCATCCTTCAACCTCCAACCTATTTTCCGGGTCTTCTATCAGAGGCCCCTTTGGCATCTATTTTGAATATTCTGTGACTGATCAGTAACTAAGCAGAACAAGTTCTGGAAGTGCCAGTGGAGAGCACATGCTGGACTGTGCTCGGACTGCCCTGTGTTAAGCAAATTTATCTGGCTGATTTTCTGATTGGAATCGGCCAAGAAAACAGTTAAATAAAACATGTTGGCGGCACTGTCACCAGACCGGAAAATAAACCTTTTCTTCAGTTCAGCCATGATAACTTCTCCTTTCTGTTTTCCTCTTACACAGAACTAAAGGTCAGCAAACAGGCTGTGCCAATACGATCTTCTCTTTCTGTACTGCGATGTCCCCTCATGAGCTCCAAATGTACCAGCAGCAGATCATTGCTTGAATTACTGCAGAGGTGCTTTAAAATCTGCAAACAGGTTTAGTGAAAAGATTGGTTGTTTTTGCTGGGCAAAATCTGCAGTTTCTTCTCTCCTTTTGCCTTTCTCACTCCTCTTGCAGAAACTTGCTAAAAAAAAAAAAAAATCCTCAGCACATGTAATGAGTAGAAAAACACCCAAACATGTCCTGCAAGGCCCTCTCTCCCCTACCAGCCCTTGTTTGCTCATCTTTATGTCTATATTTTTAAGTGCACTGAGAGCAATGAACTACTTTATTAATTATTTGCCCAATCAATACCAACCGTAACCACTAGATGGCACACAAAACATTTTATTCAAGCTATTGCAAAAAACGATGTCAAGCTCGTAAACTCTCAGGATTTTAAATACCACCTAGAATGCTCCCCGTACCTATTGTTCAAATACAATTATACCTGTGATATTATCAAACTGTCAGCCCTGGCAAGCGGTTTGAGTCAAATGTAATTTATAAAGGTTTTTGGAGAGTTTGGCTTAAAAAAAAAAATATCCCCTGAATAAAACATGAGGGCATCATTTCCATGCATGTCAAAAGCTGGGCTATCGCCACAAAAATGGCCCAAGCAATGCATGGAGGTATTTAAAGGATGTATGCTCTGTGAGAAATTGGTATCACTAGAATATCAGACAGCACCAACCTCTCACTGCTTCATAGTTATATGTATATACGTATTATATGTCTGTATATATATATAAGAATGGAATTTCCAAGGCCTGCTCTAGGACTCTTGAGCATCTGGACAGTGCACTCTATTTCTCTAGGAGCACCTCTCCGCTCCTGGAAGCTTTCAAAGCCATGTACTCAGATAAAGCATGGTTAGCTGTACGCCCGTGCTTCCATAGGGCCACCCCTGGATTTGTCAGAGGGCAAACATTTAGGGTCAGCAGGCCGTCTAACTCTGTTTATTCTCATTCAGCAGAGAACAGCCCTCTGCTACCTGCAACAGACCCTTACAGGAGGTAGGAGGAGAAAAGTGTCGAGGGGCAGCAAAATCCTTAATCTGTCCCTGCATAGGGCAGGAACCATTCATTGAGTTTAAAAGAGGCATTCCCTGGGGGAGAAGGAGGAGGAGGCGGCATATACGTTTAGCTGAGTTTGGAAGGAGGTACCCCTGGAGGGATACATACCCCTTTAGCTTGGTTAAAATGAGTGTTTCCACTTTCCAGGAGGAGGGGGACATATTTATTGCTGGGTTAAAAAGAGGTGCTCCTGGAGGGGTGTGCAGGGCGAAGGTTGGATCAGGGCATAGAAACAGCATGCACACATGCTCGCTGCCTAACAAATCTCTACTCCTCTTTGCCGTAAGTGGCTCCGTTTGCGGCCCTACCTGGCTGCTCTTCAGCGCCCCCACAAGGGTTGGCGCCATAGGCAACCACCTAAGTTTGGCTGATGGACGCGCCGGCCCTGCCTGCTGGCCCCCAGAACCTAAGTGGTCTACCTGCAGGAAAAGAGGCTGGTATAGGTGAAACCTTAGACCAGCCAATCTCCTCCAGTTATCCATGTGGGTCTATGGAGTTACCCCCATAGGCTGTGACAACCTCACCACAGCCACAAAGGTTCACAGTGCTTATAACCTCTAAGGTCATATCAAGGAGCCTCCAAACCCACGCTATCAACACAGGACATATAGCACTCCAGGACCAGTTAGTGGACCACTCCCTCTAGAATTCACTCTCAGAAGAGCTATACCTATCTCAGAACCACTTCTGTTTCAGGAAGCAGGTGAAAGCCTGCCCTTGACCGCAAGCTGCACATACTTGGTCTATAATCTACCACATGTGTCTGACAGACACTAGCAGGAGACTCAGCTTCCTTGGCAATCTCCTTTACAGAGACTTATCTATCTTTCTTGTCTTCCATTTGATTTATACCAATGTTTATTATTTACTGTTGCAGAGATTACCTATTTTACCTATTTAATGTGGTATTTTATTGGTATCGGTGTGTAATGTTTATTGCACCAATGCTATTGTCTATATATGCATGCTGTTTATTAGCTGTCTGTGCTTTACTTCCTCATCATGATTTAACCTGCTATACACTGTCTTGTGTGAATCTTACTTAAATAAAAAAGGTGTTAATAAATCACAAGCAGATTGTGATAAATTGCAGGAAGACCTTGTGAGACTGGAAAATTGGGCATCCAAATGGCAGATGAAATTTAATGTGGATAAGTGCAAGGTGATGCATATAGGGAAAAATAACCCATGCTATAATATAACACATTGAAATCGTCGGTTCAGTGTGCTGCGGCAGTCAAAAAAGCAAACAGAATGTTGGGAATTATTAGAAAAGGAATGATGAATAAAACGGAAAATGTCATAATGCCTCTGTATCGCTCCATGGTGAGACCGCACCTTGAATACTGTGTACAATTCTGGTCGCCGCATCTCAAAAAAGATATAATTGCGATGGAGAAGGTACAGAGAAGGGCTACCAAAATGATAAGGGGAATGGAACAACTCCCCTATGAGGAAAGACTAAAGAGGTTAGGACTTTTCAGCTTGGAGAAGAGACGGCTGAGGGGGGATATGATAGAGGTGTTTAAAATCATGAGAGGTCTAGAACGGGTAGATGTGAATCGGTTATTTACTCTTTCGGATAGTAGAAAGACTAGGGGACACTCCATGAAGTTAGCATGGGGCACATTTAAAACTAATCGGAGAAAGTTCTTTTTTACTCAACGCACAATTAAACTCTGGAATTTGTTGCCAGAGAATGTGGTTCGTGCAGTTAGTATAGCTGTGTTTAAAAAAGGATTGGATAAGTTCTTGGAGGAGAAGTCCATTACCTGCTATTAAGTTCACTTAGAGAATAGCCACTGCCATTAGCAATGGTTACATGGAATAGACTTAGTTTTTGGGTACTTGCCAGGTTCTTATGGCCTGGATTGGCCACTGTTGGAAACAGGATGCTGGGCTTGATGGACCCTTGGTCTGACCCAGTATGGCATTTTCTTATGTTCTTATGTTCTGTCACAGCTTGTCTTGGTGACTAGCAAATGAGAACACCTCTTCTGTTTAATATGTTTTTTGGAGCTCTGAACCCTACATGATCCGCTTCAACCTAAAAGTCCTCGCATTGTGTCCGATCAGTCACTAAAGGTTTTTTTTTTTCCATTCGATGAAGGGCAGATGGACAGAGGAAGAAACCTGTCTCAGTACAAACTGGCATTTTAATCATTTAATTGCCAGCAACTCAATCTGGGATGCATAAGAGAAGCGGCAGTCTGTACAAACTTTGCAGGGAACAAAGCCACTCTTTCCTTTTGTGCACTTGTCAAGCTGATGCAAAAATAGGACTCTGCCATCACAGCACCGCTTGGCTCTGAGAAGAAAAGCACACAAGTGCCTGAGTTTCAGACAATTACAAAAATCCTGAAATGGACGCTACCGTGGCCCTTACCTGCAAACACATAACTCATATAACTCTGTCTTTCTCCGTTCGCTGGGATCAAACAACTTTTTTGGGGGGAGCACAGCTCAGAGAACATTTCTTTTTCTCCTTGAAGGTTCTTCCTTACTGATGATGGGGAAGATGCACTCCAACTCCCCTCGGCTGTTCTGTGCCCAGCAGTGGGAGAGAGTAGAATAATAACCACAGGGCTTGAAATGCATGCATTTATTTTGAATGCACCCAAGGGGAGGGAGGGGGTCCTACACCATATTTTGCCTGCCAGATCCCATGTCCTTTTTCATACTTTGTTTTTGGCACTGAATGCTGGCCATCTAGAAGCCTTCCAACAATACTTCTGCTATTTGGCTATTTGCCATTCTGGCAGTGCGCAGCCGATATAAGGAGATTGTTACCTGGTCCTAAGCCTAGCCATGCCGGCTGTGCATTTGTGGAGCCCTAGGATCAGAAAGGAGAGAAATCCCGCAAAGGCTGGAGACTTGGAAGAAGCGGCAGCCCCTGGAAGCTGCACAGTGTTAGGTGCACATCTCAGGCTTCATTCCTAGGAGAGTCCAGAATTCTAACGGAGCATGAATTAACTGAGGACCATTCTCAAAAGCCATTTACATGGCTAAACAGCAGTTTTTATGTTGGAAATCACCCTCCTCAATATAGCTAAGCGTACACTTTCAATTGCATTCAGGGCCTGATTTATTAAGCCCCTTTCCTGAAGGCACGGGATGGGGAAAGCACCTTAAGAGGAGTCATTCCCAGGAGCCTGTATTGGTTGGGAGAGGGAAATAACACACATAGGTAAAATTCTCAAATCTCCGTGTGTTATTTTCAGTGATAAAAATACGCATAGAGAAAGCAAGTGAAAATGTGTGCGGGTCTTTTGCATCCACAGTAAGTACCATTGGCTTTGAAAATTAATGCAAAGCCCACGAGAGAAGAAAAACCGCAGGCTTTTGTTGCGGTGCGGTCAGATTTAATATGGTCCCCAGTATGAACTGTAAAGCTCTTGCTAGCAATGAATTAATGCTATTTCTAGAGAAAAATTCTCAGCTCATCAGTGTGGGTTTTGTTTTTGTTTTTTTTTTGGAAGAAAGTTTGCTTTGCATTTCTTTGGTGAAAGGTCCTGCCCTGGTTCAGGTCATGGAGATTTGCATAAATAGCTTCTTCAGAACAGCAGGGCAAAGTCCTGGGCAGTGCCGTGGGTTATTCTATAGGGCATGTAGAGTTTGGGATGAGGGGAAGGGGGTGTGCAGAGGTACAGAGGTAATCCAGCTGGCATGGGGGTGGTACCAAGAGTGTAAGAGGCTTGGATTTTGGACTTAATTACGTGCCCTGCAAGTCATCTTTCCCTGGGGCAGCTTGTATTATTTTACCTTGTGATTGGCAGCCGACATTGTTTCTGCCTGTGCAACCCATCCACATCTTTTCTTTTTTATCCCATGCCAGGCATGCACACGTCGCTCTGATTTTCCAGTCCAGTCATGCCGTGGGTTAACACCAGAACCGGATCAGCCTGTCCTAACCCAAAACACTTCATGCAAGACTAATGCAGCCTCCTTTCCAAGACTCCTGCACGGGTAAGTAGATAACTACCTCCCCATCCCCCATCCCCCACCCAGGATTTTGGGAAGGATATGGTAATCCTACAAAAGAGGAGATTCTCATTAACCATCTCTTGCCTGCAGCCGGGTGTGGCATCCTGGAGAAAGCAAGCACTGGGAAGATAAACTTTCACACCTGATATTTACAAAACCGTCTGGAACAACTAAACACACTGCTCTGATACCTTGCATATTATGAGGCATTGATCCAATGAAATTCTCAAAATTCATGACTAGGGCACATCCTAAAATGCTCTGTCTGCCAAGTTAAATAAAATACGTTAAAAAAAAAGCCCCAAGAACAAAACACGTGTCGGGATTTGGATCCCCCCCCTATGTTCTTAAAAGTCGGCATGGACAGGACATTAAAGGTTAAAGTTATTGGGAATGGTCATGGGATGGGGGGGGGGGGGGGAGAAGAGCATCACGCGGACATGGTGAGCCCAAAAACCTTCTTCCCTTCGGAAAGCAGGATGGAAACGGAGCCAGCTGCTCGCCCTACCTTACCCTGGCCTTCACAGAGAAATTATAAACCCAGAGAGCCCCCCGGGGTCAGGCATTAAATGATTGCTGGGAGCAGCACCAACGATTCCCCTGGTCCAGGAGGGCTTGCGTTTCCAGCGCATTGTTCCCGTAGTGCACGTCCGATCCAAAAGCAGACAAGCTTTTTGTTATTTAGCTTTTTCATCATAATTACTCCCCAGCAAATGATCAGAGGCAGGGAGAAAATTACCAGTAATTATCTTTATTGCCAGCGTGATGGCTCAACACAAAGTAATTGCAAGTGCATTCAGGTTGTGTAATTCAACAGTCTTTTAAGAAGTATAAATGTATAATAAAGCAAAGGCTGCTTGCAGCTTCAATTTATTCTAATTGTTAAGTGCCTCACAAAAGTTATTTTGAAGCATCTTTCTATGCTTGCAACTGTTAAGAGAGAGCCGAAAAGTATTCGGCCTGAGCCTCTTTAATCTATTCATCTTGCTGGTCTAATGACAAACTAGGTTGTCGGGGCTTTGAACGGCGGGGGCGCCTGGCTGGGCAGGCATTTCATAACCTGATTACAGCAGAGTCATCTTTTGCCACAGCGCTGCAAAAAAAATCATTTTCACTGCCATCTGGGGGTTTGCCACTGCTGCTCCTCCTTGCCCCCCTCCCTCCAGCCCACGTCCCAGGAGGGGGGCTAAATCTTTGCATCTGACTTATAATCAGGTTCACAAGGATGATCAGCTTAATAGCGCCTAACAGAAAGGGAAGATGAAACATTGCTTTCCAAATGCCCCTTGTAAAATGCTCATTAAAAGCAGTTGTGTGTGTATGGTGGAGGGGAGGTCCCTGTTTTCTTTGCATTTCATTAAGTTTCATCATTCCAAAATGTACAAGAATATTGACATTATCCAGATCAGAAAATGGTTGGATCCCGAACAGCTTCAGAGATCAGACAATGCCCTGATGGCTTGGGTTTTCAGCTGCTTCTACAGCTATTTGAGATCTTTTTGATGTTGTGTAAAATATTTTGGCTCTGTAAAAAGGGAGCAGATAAACGACCAAAGTCATTTCCTGAGCTGCACACCTACCTGTATGCACGGAGGGTAATTTTTAATAGTCTGCGAAAGTCAGCAAGGGGGAAAGCCAACAGTCACTCAACAGTGCATGCGTTCCTATTAGGCCAACTAGGTGGTCGCCTCGGGTGCCGACCATTAGGGGGTGCCAAAGAGCAGCCATGTGCGACAAAGAGGAGTAGAGATTTGGCAGGCTGCAAGCAGTGCACATCCTGCTCACAGCCCAGAGAAGAGTACACTTGGCAGGTGCAAATGAGGAAGGAGGGGGAGGGTTGCAATGGGGGGGGGGGGGGGGGGGCGCAAGGCAGAAGGTTCGTCTAGGGTGCCTAATAACCTTGCACCAGCTCTGATTTGGAGGAATGTATCTTTGATCTTTGAAGGATACTAATAAAACAGGAGAGTTAGGGCATCCCAACAGAATCACCTGATCTAAAAAATTCCAAATTATCCCTATCAATTGAAAAGCAGGTTGTTAAAACAAACAAAAAAAACAAGTTAAAATGTCTGTATGCCAATGCCAGAAGTCTAAGAAATAAGATGGCAGAGTTAGAGTGTATAGCAGCAAATGATGAGATTGACATAATTGGCATCTCAGAGACCTGGTGGAAGGAGGACAAACAATGCGACAGTGTTATATCACAATGATAGGGAGGATCAACTTGGTGGGGGTGTGGCACTTTGTCTGGGAGAGTATAGAGTCCAACAGGATAAAGATCATACAGGAGACTAAATGCTCAGTAGAATCTATATGGGTAGAAAGCCCATGTTTGTTGGGCAAGAGTATAGTGATAGGAGTATACTACCGTCCACCTGGACAAAATGGTCAGACAGATGATGAAATGCTAAGAGAAATCAGGGAAGCTAACCAATTTGGCAGTGCAGTAATAATGGGAAATTAATGTAACATCAGGACATGCTAGAGATAATTGGTTCAGGAACCAATGAGAGAGGGAGCTATTTTAGATTTAATCTTAGTGGAATGCAAGATTTGGTGAGAGAGGTAATGCTAGTGGGTCCACTTGGCAATAGTGATCATAACATGATCAAATTTGAACTAATGGCTGGAAGGGAGACAATATGTAAATCTACAGCTCTAAAACTAAATTTTCAAAAGAGAAACTTTGATAAAATGAGGAAAATAGTTAGGAAAAACTGAAAGGTGCAGTTGCAAAGGTTAAAAGTGTTCAACAGGCATGAACATTGTTTAAAAATACAATCTTAGAAGCAAAGTCCAGATGTATTCCATGTATTAAGAAAGGTGGGAGGAAGGCAAAATGATTACCGACATGGTTAAAAGGTGAGTTAAAGAGGCTATTTTAGCCAAAAATCGTTCAAAAATATGAAGAAGGATCCATCTGAAGAAAATAGGAAAAAGCATAAGCATTGTCAAGTTAAGTGTAAAACATTGATAAGGCAGGCTAAGAGAGAATTTGAAATTAAGTTGGTCGTAGATGCAAAAACCCATAATAAAAACTTTAAAAAATATATCCAAAGCAAGAAACTTATGAAAGAGTTAGTTGGACTGTTAGATGACCGAGGGTTAAAGGTGCTCTTAGTGAAGATAAGGTCTTTGCAAAAAGACTTTAAATTAATTATTTGCTTCTGTGTTTGCTAAAGAGGATGTTGGGGAGATACTGGTTCTGGAGATGGTTTGCAAGGGTGATGAGGCAGATGAACTGAACCAAATCACTGTGAACCTGGAAGATGTAGTAGGCCAGATTGATAAACTGAAGAGTAGCAAATCATCTGGACTGGATCGTATGCATCCTAGGGTTCTGAAGGAACTAAAAAATGAAATTTCAGATCTATTAGTTAAAATGTGTAACCTATCATTAAAATCATCCATTGTACCTGAAGACTAGAGGGTGGCCAATGTAACCCCAGTATTTAAAAAGGCCTTCAGGAGCGATCTGGGAAACTATAGACCAGTGAGCCTGACTTCTGTGCCGGGAAAAATAGTGGAAACTATTCTCAAGATCAAAATCGTAGAGCATATAGAAAGACATGGTTTAATGGAACACAGTCAACATGGATTTACCCAAGGGAAGTCTTGCCTAACAAATCTGCTTCATTTTGTTGAAGGGGTTAATAAACATGTGGATAAAGGTGAACTGGGAGATGTAGTGTATTTGGATTTTCAGAAGGTGTTTGGCAAAGTCCTTCATGAGAGGCTTCTAAGAAAACTAAAAGTCATGGGATAGGTGGTGATGCCCTTTCATGGATTACAAACTGGTTGAAAGGAAACAGAGTAGGATTAAATGGACAATTTTCTCAGTGAAGTGGAATGCCTCAGGGATCTGTACTTGGACCGATGCTTTTCAATATATATATAAATGATCTGGAAAGGAATACGACAAGTGAGGTGATCAAATTTGCGGATGATACAAAATTATTCAGAGTAGTTACATCACAAGCAGATTGTGATAATTTGCAGGAAGACCTTCTGAGACTGGAAGACTAGGCATCCAAATGGCAAATGAAATTTAATGACAAGTACAATTTGACTTCTGTGACCTAACTAGCAGATGTAAAAATGTACAGATAAATTTGGCAATGAATGCATGCATAGCACTTACAAAATAGCAACTTGTGCATGTACTTCCGAATGTTCCCCAAAATGCCCCAATGCACCCCTTTTTTTCTCTGTTAACGTTTGCATGCTGCACTGCACAATATGTTTCTAAAATAGTATGTACGTGCACATACTACTTACTCACCTCTGTGCTGACTTTATGAATGGAAACCTTTAGAAATTGAACTCCTTTAAGGAGTATTCAATTGTATTACTGCACATGCCACTTTGTATTTGGCAGTGCTGCACTTAGCACACAGTCGGGCCGGTGCTAAACCATGCACTGGCTGCCACGCACAGTTAACCCGCGATTGGACATGCATCCTTATCCCCGATGCAAAATGGGGGTTAGCGCATCCAAAGTGCACATCCTATCACACGCATAGGCAATAGCGCTTATCCCATGCAAACGCATGTTGATGAGGCTCTGATCGATTCCTCCTCCAGCGCACATTTTTGCTCTCAAAAATTAACACCAGTTCTGGAGCTGACCCTAAGTCTTGAGAAGCCCAAAAAAGTGTACAGAAAAGCAGAACACACTGCTTTTCTGTACTTTCTCTGACTTAGGAAAATGGATGCTCATGATATTGACTGATGGTCACCTCTCTCGCTGCCGAGGAGGTGCTAGAGGTGTGCAATGTCCCCTAGCACCTCCTTTTTACCGCGGCAGCCCATTTGCATGTAGCATTGGGCGCCCTGGAGAGGTGGATTGGCGAGCATTAAGAGAGCGGGTGCTCACTCATGAGCATCCCTTTAAAGTGCACCGATATTGCATCGGCCTGAGTGAGAGCATGAGAAAAAGGGCTGTTAGAAACTGCCCACTCACCACGCATTCTCTTGAAAGCCTTCCCAGGGAGGTTGGGGTTAGACCTGGAGAAGGCAACAATGCAGATGCTTCTGACCAGAAAACGTATTCTCAGAAAAAGCTAGTGCCCATGCCCACTGCCAGTCTCCGCGAGCACTTGTTCCTTGGACAATTTTGAAAGGAGAAGCAGATGAGTAACTTCTTTATGACAACTGGTGCAAATTATACAGAGATCAGCATCTGCCTGTGCAGCTTTGAGAATTGCTCTCAGTCTGCAGAAATGGGGCTCAGTTTTGAAAACTGAATTTATTCAGAGAACATTTAAAGGGAAGTACCAAGCCAAGGTGGGCCTTATTTAATCAAAAGTTTTCTTTTTCATGGACACAGACTGGGGAAAAGACCCACAGATGCACTGGCCCAGCTATGCTTCACTACCAACCAAAGTCGTCCATTGACGCCTCTAATCTCCATTTCACAGCTGTGCTGAGTGCTGGGACCAGCCCTAAAGAAACTCGGCTGCAGGGTGAATTTAAACTGAGGTCTTCTCCACCTGAGGACGCTGTGCAGTAGGTTCTGTTTTATGGCACATTCACTGTGTGTAGGGGCATTAGGACCTACCGGTTCCTACCCAGATATTGGCATCAGCACTCATTAACAGCATTGATCATTAACCTAACGAGCAGGCATCAAAGAGCTGGTTAGTTTTCCTATAACTAACTTTACCTTTATGTTTGTGTCTTGAAAGCAGAGAAGGGCCAGAGCGATTTGTGGAAGGAAGCAGTTACATTTCACATATCACGTTTGAAGATCGGAAAGCAGAATCCAGATTCTTACAGGTTTACCCCAAATTTTACTCCACTCAATCTGAACACTACTTGAAATCTTTCTAACTCCAGTGTAATAACTTTTAAGACACAGAAAAGAGAAGCTTGCCAGCTTGACCTCTGAAACTTGTAATGAGTTTGTGCCTGGGGAATTTTAATAAACCGTGTACAAACTATAGGCTCCATCGCATGACGTTCTGGGTAATTTTGGCTTTTACTGTCAGGAAGGGTCAGGGGCGAGCAGCTCATTTTGGGACAGAAATCAAATGTGACACAAGTGATGCTGCATGCGGAGCTGATTAACATTACCCTCCACGATAACCTTGCGGAGAGACTGCTCCTCGCTTGCTTTATTAACGCACCAGCCCAACCTTTGCATCTCTTTGTGACGTCACCTGTCTCATTTAGATAATAAAGAAAGTTGTTGTTTAATAAAAGGAATAATTTATTCTTTGACATTTGAGTCACACCAAGTAATGAAATGGAAGCTATTTTCCCCTCCCTCTGCACTTCTCTCTAATTAGATGTAATAATCCATGGGACAGTAACACTGTCATTGCGGCAGAGGAGGCCATTAAAACGCGGCAAATCGGAACGCAGCGTCTTTCATCTCACACTCATGGAATGCTCTGTCACTTGAGATCAGAATAATCAGTCCTGCTTTACCTGCCTTCTTCCTTCAAGCTAGATCCAAATTAGTTTTGTGCTCTTTGGTGCTGCCACATTTAAAGGGAAATTGAAGTCAACTTTCTAGCAGTTTGAGGCGGTATCGCCAGCTCTTGGAAGCAATGACTCGGTTGTGTTTGGGCAGAGGGGTTGCTTAAGCCAGAGGGATGCAGATCCTTTCAGATGGGTAGAGAAACTGCTTTTCAAGGACATCTTTAAAAGCCATTTACTCGTGTAAATTAGATGGTTTTGGGCGGGATCAGAAAAATAATACGAGTAGATTTCATTTTCAGTCCTATACGTACTTTTGCCTGAATTCAGGGAGGGCAATTTTTTCTGGCCAGTTGACCCACGTAACTGGCCCCCTCTCAAGATGCAGTGGTGATATCCAAGATGGCCGACTTGAAAAGAGACGAGTGAAGTGGCCATGCACCGAGATTTCTGGTTCTAGCCATTCTTCTTCCAGCAAGTGGCTCTCACTTCCTCCATGCCTTCAGTCAGACGAAGTCAGGCTGAGGAGGATTTTAACTGACTGGAAAAAAAAGCCTTACTGATTGGAATGAAATCTCATCTCAGAAATAGTCCTTGGGATCTCAGCCTTTTCTATGCCAGGGACTGCTTAGCTACCTTTCTTAAATTACATGGTCTAGGTTGCAGTGCTAATAAACTGAGGGGAGAGGAGAGGATTTACTGGTCTTTAACCTCCTGAGTCAGCCCTGCAGCTGGCCCGTGTCATTTTAAGAAGGTAACTAAGCCAATTTAAGAAAATCGTTTTCCAGAAAAAAAAGTTGTTCTTACGAAAAAAAAACCACTCTCGTTCTATCTCTCTCCCCTTCCCTCCCTCTCTTTCCCTACCCCCTTGTCAGCCACCAGCTCCTCACTAAAAAACCTGCTCCCACTCTCTCCTGCCCACAACACTATTACAATTAATACCCTTGCCTGTGGACATTTTTCCTAGTCTTGCCTTCTCTTCCTCCTCCTGCAATCACTGTCACTCCATGGACCTGCAAAAATGGTACCGGGGACCAGTGCTGGTCCACGTACCAATGGTTGAGAAACACTGCTTTAGAAGATGCATTGAAGCAAATCCCTGGCCATAGCTGACTTTCCATATTAAATGTTCATTTTTGGAAAGGAGTCTTCTTGCACTGCAGAACTGCTGGAGTAAGACTGACTATTGCATATTAGAAATTATCAGTGTAATATAGGATGTGAATTTTTTTTTCTAATGAATTGAAATAGTGTACGATATTTCTAAATTCGTTATATATCCGATAAAAAAAGAAACGATCACTGCCCCCCCCCCCCCCCCCCGAATTTTCGTAAAAATAATTTTTCGATTTAGTGCACGCTAACGGGAGTTTGCGTGCACTAACTCCTGTTAGTGCGTGTACTAACAAAAAACTATTTATTTTTGTTACTTTTTGCTATTTTTTGTTAGTGCGTGCTAACTCCTGTTAGCATGCACGAACCCGAAAACCAATTTTTCACGGAAAAAACAAAACGGAGATCTGCGGGAAAATAAGATTTTCCCGCGGCCAGACAAACCCGAAAGCGGGAACGATTGGGCACCCAATTCACATCCCTAGTGTAATACATTGTAGATGTTCTTTAGCCAAGAACCAAGCATTTTGCAGTGGAATGTAAGTTCTAAAACAAGAAGGAACTAGACTCTGGAGAAACAAAAGGATGCATTTGTAGAATTGGAACACTCTTTCCATGGAATTCGTGGAATTCATGAGAAGCATAGGATGGCCTATAACAGTATTTCCCAACCAGGCTAGTTTTCTGGCTAATCGCAAAGGCGTGGAGGTGTAGCCTAGAGGCTGGAGCAGTAGCCTATGTCCCAAAGAAGCCAGGATTCAAATCCCACTACCATTCCTTGTAACCTTGGGCAAGTTGCTTCACCCTCGCTTTCCTCAAGTACAAAACTAGATTGTCAGCCCTCTGGAGACAGGGAAATACCTATAGTACCTGAACATAATCCACATTGAACTGCCTGATAGGCAGTATATGAAAAAACAAACTTGTACCCATGCATACAAGAGGTTTGCATATAGTGGGTTTCCAATCTATGCAAATAGGTCACATGCAAAATGTGGTCGATACATAATTCTGTTGTTGTAATATTCACTAGTGTTATAACATCAAAATAAACAAATTCTCAAAGAATTTTATAAATGTGCAGGCTGAGTTAAACATTTTTAAAAAGAACTTATGTGCATATATTTATTTGCTTTGAAAATGCTCAGGTAATTGCATCTCACTGTGCATAAAATAACTCACACAGAGTTACAGTTTGTAGAGCGTTGACCGAGCCCAAGGCCATTTTAGTACCTGCAAACTGAACTGGCCACTGTCAGCTACAGGTTGCTGGGCTTGATGGACCTTGCTCTGACGCAGTGTGGCAACTTTTTATGTTCTTATAAAAGTCATTTATGCACAGAAAACCATATTTTATGCATGTACATGGATTTAAAAAATTCAGCCCAAAATGTATGTATTTAATCATCTAAAGATAAGACTATTGCAATGACAGATTTGATCACTATTTGTCCTTCTATAGTCCCTATCCCAAAGTCCTTTGCCAATAACATGGTCTCAAACCTAATCACAACCCTACTAGCCTTGTAACATAGTTTTTGAGTTATACCCTTGGTTTGTTAATCAGTTTCTTGATCCTAGTTCTGTATTCCCTTGTTCAATGTAATTGCACTCTATGAGGCACAGTTTTCTGGTTCAATGTAAACCGAATTGATTTGTAACCTTTTGCAAGAAATTCGGTATATAAAACTGGTAAATAAATAGATAGATAGATAGATAGATAGATAGATAAATAGATAGATAAATAGATAAATAAATAAATCTGAGAAAGAGATAAAAGAAACTAAGTACAGGTACAAACTTAGATTGTAAGCCCTCTGGGGATAGAGAAATACAGTGCCTGAATGTAAACCGGTGTGATATCTCAAATGAGATCGAATGTCGGTATATAAAAATAATAAATAAAATAAATAAATAAGTGGAAAGGAAAGAGAATAGAAAAACAGCTGCTGAAATCAACCACTTATCTAACTACATTTTAGTTTGTTTTGACAAATCTACCAAAGGTAAGTCAGGAAAAAACAAACAAACCTGAAAACCAAAAATATATATAAGGTAATGCATTTCTTGAGACAAATTTTCAGAAAATGTTCATTTTCCTCAAACTGAAGTGAATGATGAGAGTTACAATGAAGAAATAATTACTGGATCAATGCCCCAGCCCTCTCGATACGGGAAAATCGAGAGGGCTGGAGATTTAAAAATCTCTTCACGGAGTAGGAACAATCCATGGTTGCTCCTACTCCACCACTGCCATTATTGGAAAGGCCATTCATAACCAAGGCTGCTGCCACCCTTAATTTTTACTGTGCAAAAATAGCACCAGCCATTTTGTATGGCTGAAAAATAAACAATGGTGCCAGTCTTGCAGGCCGATACAGTAAAGTGCGCCAGGGCTAGTGCACAGTTTTACACAATTTCTGAACATTTGGACGTGTTTTCAACGCGCTCCTATTACCCCTTATATAGTAAGGGGTTTAGCACATTGAAAACACGCGTCCAACCCTCCCGGAAACTAATAACACTCAGCACATGCAAATGCATGTTGATGAGGCTATTAGTTATTCGCCTGGGATACTGAAAAAAAATGTGTGGCCAATCCGCACATTTTACACTCAAAATTTAGCGCCTCTCCAAGGGCAGGAGCTAATTTCTGAGCGGCCGGGAAAAGTTTTCAGAAAAGAAGAAAATGCTGCTAATATCCTAGCGATATTAAGTCGGAGGAACCAAAAAGGTAAAAAAAAATAAAAATAAAAGTAAAATAGTGCCGGCAGGTCAGGTTAGGTAAACAGATGCTCAATTTTACGAGCGTCCGGTTTCCTAACGCATGGCTGTCGATGAGTTTGGAAAACGGACGCTCGTAAAATTCAGTGTCTGTTTTCCAAACCAGCTGACAGCCAACTCTCCTGGGCCAAGGAGGTGCTAGGGGCACGTACGGTAATTGCCCCAGCGCCTCCTTTTAGGGTGATCCCTCATTTGCATAATGTATCACGTGCCCAGGAGAGGGGCCTGTGAGTGTGCATTCAAAAAGCGACCTGCGAAGCGGACGTGCTTTTTTTTTTTTTTTTAGCATCGGCCTGTTGGTCTGCCCGCAGTAGTGGAGGAGGTGTGACTGGGGAGTCGCTTCTGCCCCGTGAAGAAATGTTCAGAGTAAGAGGGCGTGGGCTAGGAGTAAGGAAGGAGGAAGGGCCTGAGAGTGCTTTATTTTTGACCGAGGACTTGTTTTGTTTGTTAAATTTCATTTGGGTTTTATTTTTCATTTCAAAGAATCAAAACAAACACCAAATGAAATGAAAAACAAAAAATAAAACCAAACAAGCTAAAACAAAAAAAGAGCTGTGTACATCTGTAATGATAATCTATGATGTGAATCAGAGTGAGGGGTGATCTAACAATCTGACATTTCTTGTGTGAGATGTTGACCCTCTAAGCTGTGGAATTTCAGTATAGGATGTGATTGCCAAATATCTTTTGCTTGTACATGTTTCTAAGTCCTGAATTTGGATTAATGGAACCCTTGTTAATAATTATGTTGGATGAATAATGTTTCATTACAGACGGGGCCACTAATCTTCTGCCTCCTCCTTTTTTCCATAAAAGAATTTTCTGTGAGTCATATATGATGCAAATGTCCTAATGATTTGAATTATAGCTGCAAATTGATAAACAAAACCATTAAAAGAAAAAAGGCAAAACTTTTACTGTGATTTTAATAACAGCGGGTCCCCATTGTATGTAGAACCGCAGGTAAGCTACATCCACATAAAATACTCAGGATCCTCCCTAGCTGCCAGATTATAAGGTGTGGAGCTATACGGAACAGAGGGACGTGATTGGCTAATAGTTTTTTATTCCTCTATAATTATCCTAGGAGTAGCAGGAAAGGAATAGATTATACTTTTCCTTACTTTGTAAACATAAAGCTTCTGGTCTTATATTTTATTTTTAGTGTGATTATGAAGAGCTGGGTGTCACATGTGTTGTGTATCATTAAGTGGTGGGCTTTGGCTGCAATGATGGTACTAACAGAGCTATCCCTGACCCAATGGACCTCACAATGACTGTGGCATTGTAAAAGTAAGCTAGGCAGAAGGGTTAAGAAATGAGACCCAAAAGTATGGAAAAGGAATATTTTTCTACGTGCATTCATCAAATGGATGATGATAATCACAACTCCAATGATTATAGATATGAAGATACAGATACATACACACATGTAACATCTTTATAGAAAGGTTGATATAGGGTCAAGTGGACCAAGCCAGCAGCTGAAAGCAGCACACAAGATTCTGCTGATCAGAAGTAACATCAAACCAAAGAACCAAAATCTTCAATAGTAAAAGTTTGGGTTATCTATCCTCTAGAGGCATTTTCTCATTCTGTGGCTCCTGCAGAACTTTTAAGGCCTTTGATGTACATGTTACCAAAGAATCTACAGTTGATTAAGTATTTTTGCCATGGGCACAAAATCGGAACTCTTCAGTCCATGGATAGAGATCTCAATATATCTACATGTTCATAAATAGCTCAGTGAAACAAGATCCCAATACACTTGACTGAACAGGAGTGCCAACCTGCAATCTTGGAGGGCTATAAGCCAGTCAGGTTTTCAGGATATCCACTATGTATATGCATGGGATAGATTTGCATACAATAGAGGCAGTGCGTTCAAAAATATCTTATGGGGTGAATTAAGATGGCTACCTGAAGGAGGACGCTTACTTATTGGCTCCCTGATTCCTGGTTTCTTTATTGCCGATATGCCCCCGAAATGCAAGGCCAGGGTTTTTTTTCAACAGAATCTCCTTGCCCTCTAGTGCAGCCGCTAATATCGTCCTTCATGTTTTCTGCTCAAGAGATGGGTGGTCAGGTCCCTTTTGTGATCCTCAACAAAGGAGCATCAATTTTGCTGGGGGATGAGGTGTCTCTCAGCACCTGTCAACAGGATGTGCCACCAACTTTCAGGCTTGACCCCTCCCAGTTGCCATCAAAGGAGCAGGTTGAACAACTAATCTCTGCCGATTCGCTTGTGGGGCCCTTGGAAGGATCGGTTCTCGCATCTGCAACATCCTATACACCCAATACCTCTACTCATATGGAAGACATATTTAACCAAGTTTTTGGAGTGCCTTTGTCATCTGGCTCAGTGTCAGTTGATGCAGTTGAAAGGAGCCCAATCAACAGAAGAAATCCCAAGGTTGTCGGGGAAGCCAGTGGCTATTACACTAGACTCTCTATGGGTCTTACTGTCTAAGCTTGGTCAGGTTATGACTATATCTTCCCTCAAGCTGGATTCCTATATTAGTAAAATTGATTCTCAGGTTTCTAAACATGATTCTTTATTAACAGAACATACTCTCTTGTAGAAATTAAGCAAGAGATTGAGGGTATACAAGGAGTGCAATCCATTCTAATTCAGGAGCCTTGTCTCAGAGACTTGAAGTGCTGGAAAATGCTTCTAACCTTAACCTTAACCTTCGAATTTTGAATTTCCCTAAATATGGAGAGATTCCCTTAATTCTCTTAAAAGATATCTTGTGGATGTTTTGCAATTTTCTCAGGAACTTATACCTCCTATTAATAAGGTTTTCTTCTCGCCTGCCTCTCTGGTTTCCTCCAATGTACAAGGTCTCCATTACTCAATTTGACTCAAATGTTGGAATCTTCTGAGGTCAAGATCATTGAGAGATCTACTTTTGATAGTTACTTTTTTTTTTTTTTACTGAAATTGATTTGAGCAAAGTTATGCCTGCTTTATTCAGAAATACTGATGTTGCTTTTCATGGTCATACTGTCAGAATATATCTTGATTTCTGTAGAACAATGCAAGAAAAGAGAAGAACCTTTCTTGCTTTGTGTCATGATGTCATAGCTTTGGGTGTAACTTTTTTATTATGTAACCCTGTAAATGTCTGATCAAATATTCCAATAATTCCTATATTTTTTTTCTCTCCTTGCCAACTTAAAACCTTTCTAAATGCTAGGACAGGTATTATTTCATCATCCATTCCTATAGTTGGTCAATAGTCCTATGATTGTTAAGAGCTTTGAGACTTCAGGCCTTATTGTATTTCTTTTTTCCTGTATATCTCCTGGTTTCCTTATTCTTTTTCTCCCCATTGCCTATAAGAGTAAACTAATTCGTTATTATATTTACTTTATTTGCACTACTGGAATGATTACTTACTATTTTGTTTACGGTACTATATAAAGTTTGTTCAATTGTATAACATGTATAAAAAAATAAATTGAAAACATATTTTTATGCGTATTCATTAGGGATATTCTGAAATCCTGACCAGTTTGCAGGATTGCAGATTAACACTGCTGCTTTAGAAGTTTCATACTTCAGATACAGGCTGTGCATGCAGCCACCTCAGGAGCAGATTGCTTGGTAGCCAACATAAGGAGGGGTCATTTTCTTCAGTTAAGGTTTGCTTTACCCATAGAAAACTGCATGACCGATATGCATGTAAGCTCCATGTGTCCCAGAATGCCACAGCAGTGTCAGCAGAAGTGGGGGCTCTTTTTCCACACCTTTGCAATTCTCTTTTGCCCTGGCTACTTGGTGCATTCAATTTGGCGACCCAGGCAATTGCCCGAGTCACTTATGCCTAAATCCGAGCCTGCTAGGGGTGCAGGAATTCTTCCAGTTTAAAGTTAACGAGGCCTAGTGTTGTTCCGGTCGCAAATCTTGTGAAAGGTTTGAAAAATGGGGGTGAAAAAAGAAATCCATTTGTTTTTCACCCGCTTTTTAATTCTCGGCTCAGCTTTCGGTCACCAGGCTTGCTCGCTGTTAACATATCGGCCAGTAGGTGGGGAAGTTGTTTAAGTTTCGTGAGATCTGAGCGGCTGAGCTGAACTATTTAATCACAAAAGACCCAGAGCTAGTTTTTTTGGAGGGGTCTATTGTTATTATTTTGTTTAAATAAAGAAAAGTTGGATGGAGATATCTTTCTATTTCTCACCTTATAAATAAATGATTTTCCTGTTTTCTCAGTCTATTCTCTTAACTTTTACATTTCTTTTACTTTTAAGTACCTTATCCAGTACTTTACATTTTGTAAAGTCGATTAAAAGAGAACAGAAATGAAACGAAAAAGCACGATGCATTGTTGGCTTCTAATTTTCCTCAAAACAGTTAAGAATACATTTTGATACCACGGAACTATTGGAGGGGTTTCAGTATTTTTCATCCTTCCAGACCCTCCCTGCGGACAAACCGTAAACGTGAGCCAGGTCGCTGTATCAGCGCGACGTTGGCAATGTATCATATTGGGCTTCCTGCAAATAAATATCCAATGTCTCTAATTACACCATCAGACATTGCAGCAGCTTGAGGGTGCTGCCCTGGGGTTCAGCAGCAGCGTGAGGGTGCTGCCCTGGGGTTCAGCAGCAGCGTGAGGGTGCTGCCCTGGGGTTCAGCAGCAGAAGCTGTGGCCTCATCGTATGCCCCTTTTATGCAATTTGACTGTTAAGCACTGTAATTAGCAAAACAGCAGAAAATATACTGAAACCTCGTAATATAGTAAAAAAAATAAATGTAAATTTCATTTTTATACCTGTAAGCAATTTATTGTGATTTCCATACAAAGATAAATGCCTCGGATGTGTTTCTGGTGTGATGTAAGCTGTGTGTAGCAATGCATTCCACTCTTCCCCTCCTCCACCCAGAAGGAGCTACGAATGCCCCTCCACAGGGCAGGATCCAGTGCACCTTGGGGAGGCGAGGTGCTGCATCCCAGGCTCCTAATGACAGGGAGTTTGCTTTGCAGTGGGATCTCGCTGGGGCATGCGAGCTTCTCACTTTAAAGCAGGTTTCGGGCTGTGCTCTCTTTCCAGATAAATAATAATAATAATACATGTTTTTTTTATTTGTTAACTTTTATTTCCAGTAAATATTAAGAGCTGGTTGCTGTTGCCTGGGCTGGTGAGGTGCAGAATATCTGGAGACGGAATGCAAGAAATTGAAGACAATAATTGTTCTCAGCTTTACGATTTCTCTTCATCGTATCTGGAAAAAGCTGAAGTCCCCGGAGGCAGTCACGTCCCCGCCTTCAGTAATAGGATGGCTCTGATAAAGGCCAAAAGTAACGTTCCTCAGAGCCACTGCCTAACCCACTGGAAAGGAATAGCAGGCATGCTCTCACCAGAAGCTCTTTGTTTTCTGGCTACAGTGCCTGGAAGTACTTGTAGGCATCTTCCCAGACGAGATAAACCTTCCCAGCAAATGTGTGAGGTCACGCTCTGACCTCTTCAGTTTGCTGGCTCTTGTAATTGTCACCGCTCATGAATCTGCACAAAAAGGAACTTGTATTCTCAGTCTTCTAATGCTTAGTTCCACGCCAAACTCTTTCCCATTAGGAGGGCTACCATGTTTTTCTGATTTTCATATCGCCCACCTGGAGGTTGCTCAGTAGGGAAAAAAAAAGAATTAGATGCAGCTCTCTCCAGAGCTCTTTCCAACATTGCTCATTGGCCCAGCATTGGCTGTCACTGTCAAATCCGTGCACAGTTTTCTTTCTGCAACCGAGTCTTGGAGACATCAGTCTGGCTTTCTGGACCTTTTTTAAGCTAGCTGCCTTAACCATATCCTCCGGCAATGAATTCCAGAGCTTAATTGTGCATCAGTGAGAGAGAATTTCCTGCGATTTATTGCAAATGTGGTACCTAATAACTTCAGGGAGTATCCCCATGTCTTTGTACTTTTACCTATTCAATTCCTTTCATGATTTTGTAGACTTCTATCATATCCCTAATTCATTTATTGTCTTTTAGTGAATTATATATTTATGAGAAATTGTAATTTTTCATTTCTCTTTATGTTATTGTAATGTAGAAATTTGAACCGTAGAGATGGACTTTGTCTAATCAACGGTATATAAAAACTGTTTAAATAAATAAATCCCACCTCAGCTGTCTCTCTCTCTCTAGGTTGAACAGCTCTAACTTCTTTAGCCTTTCCTCATAGGGGAACTGTTCCATCCCCTTTATAATTTTGGTTGCTATTCTCTGCACTTTCTCCAGTGAATCAATATCTTTTTTGAGATGCGGTGACCAGAGAGGCACACAGCCTCACCATGGAGTAATACAGAGCATAATGACATTTGCTATTTTCCGAGATATCTAAATATCTTATTCATTACAGATATCCTGAAAATCAGAGAGAAACCACTGCCCTAGATACTCCAAGGCAGGCACTAGACCCATCACATGGGAAGTAAGGCAGTACAGGTATTTGAAGCAAACGTAGCAAAAAGCAACAATCAATAGCAGTTACAAATGCAGGGTAATTTTGTAATATCGTGGAAAACCTAGGCCACACCAGTTTTTAGAGGGAGTGCACGTGCATACGTTCAGTTTGAAAATGAATCCAACGGCATGTACCCACATAAGTTACATCTGCTATTTGGAAATGGTACATTTCCTGTGTGCTTTATAAAATGGAATAGAATGCACATAAGGGAAGACTCTGCCCCCAGGATCACCTCCGCACGTTCCAGGTAAACTTAACATATATATGCAAACATGACATGTGCCCATCAAATTACCTGCAAATGGGATGGGTAGTTTTATAACATTCTCCCCCCTTTTCTGTGTGTACCAGTGTGTTTTATGCCTGTTAGTGCATTTGCAAGTGACCCTCTAGATGTACGTTAACGACTGAATGAAGGCGTGCAATGCTTACAGATGGAGAAGGAAGTGGTTATCAATTACAGAATCCAGTTCTGTATGATTGCTGCTGACTGATCCTCAGCACTAGAAGGATTTGCTGTATGTCTGAACATGACCTTGGCATTATTAAGTACTACTACTAATATGCAGTATTTTATCAGGTAAATTCTTATGGAGGTGCCTTAGTAACCTCTCTGCTTCCCTTCAGTAGAAGCTCATTGAATTAGCACTCTGTAGCTTATTTTTATGATTTTGTCTTGCCAATGATACCAGAAGAATTGAGGATGGGAAGCAAAAGATGGCTGACTCAGTGCTTTAATAATGAAGCGAAACATGAGATGTGTGACTGACAATCCTGGTACATATAATGGCTCTCTCCAGACCAATAAGAACAGGGATGATGAACTCTGGTCCCCAAGTGCCATAAATTGGTCTGGTTTTCAGGATAGCCAACTATGCAGATTAGCCTGGCTCTTGGATCAAAGGCATGCAAAGATATACATTATATATATAATATTGATTGTGGAAATCCTGAAAGCCAGGCCTATCTGTGGAGCTAGAGGACCGGAGGTTGCCATTCCTGAGCTAGTGTATCTATTAATGCAATGAAGGAGAGAATATATTTTTAGTTTAACTGCATAGCGACATTGCTATTATCTTCCTCCGCTAACACAATTACCCTCAAAGCTGACAACGGCTCTCCTTGAAGTAATCATGATTAAATCTAGAAGAACAGCCTGTGAATGCACTTGGAGGTGCAAGCCTAAACAGGAGATAATTGCCTTTGAATATGGGGCTGTCCGGCACAGCGCATAGTTTAACCTGCAGTTGTGAATACATTTTTGCGTGTAAAATGTTTCTGCCAAAGCAGTATGAAGTTTTGCCTACAAAAAATGTGCACACAACAGTGTGCGTACGGGTCAGTATCCTTTCATGCAAATCCCATGCTAATGATGGCATTAGCTATTACCCTACTCATATCATGAAAATTAATCAACAAAAAAGCCTCATGCACAAAATAAAAAATTAAACCATTGAGGAAATACAAATTTAATAATAAAAAAAATGAGATTAATAGATGTGCTCTATACCAAATAATCCACAGGCTCTTGCCCGCAATGAGCTATAACCAGTATCATACAGAGGAGCACTTAGTTAACGTCACATACTATTTCCCATATCCTAATAACTATAATGATAACTTTTTAAAATTTTTTCTAAATATCCATGCTTTATTAATCTCATAGTCTTTTAAAATTCAATGTCAGAAAAGGTTAAGTTACTTATCTTCTGTTGAAAAATTTCTCTAGTTTTAAACTTCATAACTACTACAGTGTTTAATTATCAGTCCCGAAAATGCTCCCAACATTGACAATGTTTCGGCACTGTCATGCCTTCTTCAGAGAAAATATAAATATCTACAAAAAAAACCCAAACCACAACAAAGCTGAAAGATATTTTAAAAATTTAAAAATATTTTCAAATTATTAAAAAAATGAATTAAAATATATATCTAAGCACCACGGTGGAACATACCCTCTTATCTGGCTACAGCGGCTCATAGAATGGACTGAAAAATGGCAGAAAACGCTCTATTTGTCTTCCCACCCATCTGCATGAAACCACTACCCCCCCATGCAGAGAGAGGCGCTGGCCTACCCTGGGTTTTCTTAGTGCAGGAAACTAGTCTGAAACGGAGTAAAGTTTCCAGGGTTAATGTCAGGCTATGGGCGGAAGTTCTGGTGCTGGGACCTGTAGTTGGGATTTATGCTCTGAAAACATTTTTTGTGCACTTAAATCATATTTTTCTTTGCATAAGAGGGAGGGGAAGGCAGCTTTTCCTCCTGCTTCCCTTTCCTCCGGTGCTGGATCTCGTGCCCCTCCCCATAAACTCCTTCACCCCTCTTTGAAAAGGCTTGGCGTGATTTTACAACTCCCAGTCCATTCGCATAGCCTTCGCTTACTTCATGGGGAGTTCATTTGTCTTTCCGCTAGGAGTTAAAAACCTGAGCTAAATTTCAGTGCAC
The DNA here is from genome assembly GCF_901001135.1 of Rhinatrema bivittatum. Lineage (NCBI taxonomy): Eukaryota > Metazoa > Chordata > Amphibia > Gymnophiona > Rhinatrematidae > Rhinatrema > Rhinatrema bivittatum. The sequence continues at coordinate 54,083,625 of NC_042632.1, read as the reverse complement.
AGTCTTATTGGGCCCATTATTACATTCTATTTATGTAATTATACAGTTCTGATTTTTTCCTTTTTCCACAATTAATCTCAAAATGGATTATCATGAAAATTATAATTAAAATTACAGTTACAGGTGCATCACAGTTTATATCAGGACAGGAATGAACACAAACATGAGGCTTTATAATATAGAGATAGTTAGAGATATGAGGCAGACTGCAGTGGCTGTCAAGGGTATAGCAGAGATAAAAGTAATAATCACAGATTCACTTGCTGGATTAGCGAGAGCCAGGAGAGAGGTATAAGAGTGGTGCTTCATGATGTGGTCTTACGACCAAGCTCAGGTAGTCATGTGCTAGAAAGGCCCATGCTTAGCATAGGAAGGGACGCTCAGGAATGTTCCTGGCACTTTCTTTTTTTTTTTTTTTTTTATGGTGGTCTCAAAACTTTCTGCTACTTTCTTCCCCAGACTCTCAACATCTCCCGCCCAGCTGTAGCCTTCCTCGGCTTCCTCCACCCTTTGCTCTGCTATACTCTTAGCAAGGATGTTCAAACTTCTTTAAGATAGAGTTGCAAATTAATTTGTTAAATCCTTGGATAGTTAGAGGACCTTCTTTCTTTTTTTTAAAAGGAAGAGACGCTGTTCACAGGGAGGGTAGTTTTATAACAGCCTGCCTAGGGCTGAAGTCCACACGTGGAAAGTATGCGTGGACTTCTGCCCTGATCATCAGTGGACTTGCGTGCCTAAGTCTGCACTGAAATCTGTTTCCTCACCCTACACCTCTTTCAAATACCCAGGAAACCACAGGTGACCTTGCTTCTGTGCTTGCTCTTACATGCCTCCCCCCTGGGATAAATTTTCCAAAAGCCCATATATGAGGGCTGCGTCCCTGGGCCCAACCTCATCCCGCAGAAGTGCCATTTCAAATACGTTTCCTCAGATCTGGGCCCATTTGCTTTTTGCGGAAATCTTCGCCACCGTCACTGAAGCTTGAGGTGCGGGTAATTGTTTCCTCCCCTTGTCTCAGGAGGGTTCATTTCTGATAGGTGGTTGAACACAGTTCTGTTGTGGCAGGCTGGCAGTGTTTGTCAACCTCGCATGCAAAAAACTGAGTAAATCAATAAATATAACTTGCATTTTGTGTGTGAAAGGAAAAATGTGCAAGACATAAGATAAATCTTATTTGAGATCAGATGTAGGCTAAAGAAGAATTTGTGTCCGTGATGAGTTTTCTAACGACTTATCAGTCAAACTTTCTTAAGGTAAATGAGGGTGAAGAGATTCCCCTCTCCTCATATGTGTTGGAGCCTCACTGACCCAGATCACGAGGTTTATCACCCAACCCAAGTCCTAGAAACATGAAGAGGAGGAATAGCTGGGGCCATTCCACTTCCTCTCCAGCTGATTTCTGTTTGATATGATCTGACCGCACAGTTGTCTTGGCCCCTGGGGCTGCTTCACAAACAAGCTGTATTTCCTTAAGGGATTTATCCTCAGGCACAACACTGAATAAATAGCGGAGCATTATTGTGCTCCTTTCTTACTGCGGTCTCTCGCATCTGCTTGCTCTGGGGGAATGCATGGCTGGCCACCTACTGATTGACGAGAGCCTTCTAAAGCCCTGATGCTTTCCATAGAAAACACAGAAACATGACAGCAGAAAAATGCCATGCGGCCCATCTCATCTGCTCATCCAATTTAGCTTTACCATTCCCATCACTCCCTCAGAGATCCCGTGAATTCATCCCATGCTTTTATTTTTAATTCAGACACTGTTTTTTTTTCTCCACCACCTCCACTGGGAAGCTGTTCTATGCATCCACCACCCTCTCGGTAAAGAAATATTTCCTAAGATTATTCCAGAGTCTACCCCCATTCACCCTCATCCTATGGCCCCTCATTCTAGAGACTCCTGTGCATGGTAACCTCTGAGGACTCACAATGCCACTTTTGTACTTCCTTCTATCGGTAACATATTTAACACATCTTATTGCCTTGTTTTACCGTATTTGCTATTTTTACTTGCATTTGAATTTTTGCATTCCTGACTACTTTCCTAGCTTTCCCAGATATTGTCCTCTTGCTGTGATCTTAGGTAGTTTATGAACACTAATCTGTTTTTCCCTACCCTTTCAGCTACTTCTATAGAAAACCACAGCTGCCTCTTTTTCTTCTTCCCTTTATTTATTTTTCTAACAAAAAGTTTAGTTGCCCTTATGATATCTCCTTTTAGTTTTGCCCAGTGCTCTTCTACTTACCCCAAGATTTTCCCATCCAGCTAAGGACTCCCTGAGGTACTCCCCCAGTTTAACAAAGTTCCCCTGCTGCTGCCTCCAGCTGCTTGCAGCCGTAGTATGTGAGTGACAAAAGCCTGCCTGTGACTGTAAAAACATCACTTGCCTTTCCCTTTCTGGCATTAAAATGGGATCAAGATCAAAATTCAGGATACAGTGATATCTGCTGCCTGTGAACCCGCACTATCTGCTGCAGATTTGGAACTGCACTGAATCACTTTCTTCTAGGTCATTTAATAGAAGAGGGCTTTATTTAAAATAATTGTTCCCTTCTTCAAAGACCATGCCTCCCTCTTTCATAGCATTGATTGCCTCTACAATGCTCTCAGTTACGGTTAGCTTACAACACAATGAAAACCTCGTTTTTTCCTGGGCCAACTCAGATTCACCTAAATTCTTAAGGCAAGTTCCAACACACACACACACACTCTCTCTCACACACACACACACACACTCTCTCTCTCTCTCACACACACACACACACACACACACACACACACACTCTCTCTCTCTCTCTCTCTCTGGAATGCCTACAAATTGGGAAGCTAGAAATATCTGCTCAATGGGAGAGATTTTTACACCAAGGGACCTAGCTACCTAATTACAGAACTAGGCAACTAGATCCTGAATGATCCCTTTGAACATCAGCCTCTGTGGATTCAATTCATCCAGGTGTTAGGAGATTTCTTGCAATCCAGGGGCTTTGATCATTTTCTTGAGTGATCGTAATGCAGAAAATGGTTCATGGATCACAACTCTGGCTTAAATCGTTTTACTCTGCACTGCTAGGTGCTTGGGATATCCCTGGCAGGTTATCATGGACACCCTCTGCCACGGGACTCTCGTGTTCCTCGATTAAATTATTATCATTCCATGTATTTGTCTCATTCCATTTGCATCCCAATGCAAATTTGCAACCACAAATAAAAATCATCCAACAATAATAATCTCTGTCCAATACAATACTGCCCCATGCTAACACCCACAACCTTTCTTCTGCTCCAATTTAGTAGCTAGCACAGACAGAAAGAAAAGTAATGCACGGTACCCAGCGGCTGGGTTAATAAAACACATTTGAATCAGAAGGAGAGCAAGTGTATTTCTAGTTTCAGGGTGGACACAAACGTTGGGCTGAACCGTATGCTGCTGTGTTATGCTGCCATCTGTTTTTTTCAGCTTTTCCTTCTACATTTTATTCTCAGATAACCAGTATCTACCGTAATGCTTTTTTTCCTTCGTCCCAATGCAGCACCAGTTTTCTCTTTGGATATTGAATTTTGCTGATTTGGATTTTAGTTCCCAAAGCTTTTTTGTTAAATCCAGATGCAACCTGTTCAGGCAGTTTTATACATGATGTGACCTTTCAGAGAAAACTTTCAGGGGGTAATAGTGCATTAGAAATAGAAATGTAATGAGCTGGAAGTCCCTGAAGACATATTCAAAAGAAGAGTCAGGGTTTTGTCGTGTGCTGTAAAACTAGAAATACAATCACCCAGCTAACGGGTGAAGTCACCGACTGTCCTGCTCCAGCTCCCCCCTCTCAGGATTTCAGAGCCGCACTCCGGACACTGAACCTCTCGGGGAAGGTGAGATGGGATTTGCTCACAGACGTGCAGCCTTTGCTGTGTCGGCAGTTCCAAGAGGGACTGGCAGCCACCGTGTACGAGCAGCTTTGAAACCGGTGGGCAGCACTCGCCCTTCTCTCTGCAAGGCGGCCATGGACTCATCAGCGCCTGGAACCCAACCATTCACTTAGGACCAGATGTGGGGTCATGGGCTCACGTCAATTGCCTGAGTGAATAACCAGGTAGACGGAAATTAAGAAAGCCATTTCCCCGCTCCCAGGAGCGTTTTGTATCAATGTGGGCAAAATTACCCACATTTTAGATCAACGGGGGTAACTTTAACCTCATTGAGGGTGGGCAAGAATTTAAGCCCCTATTTCTGCAGGTAAAATCATTTCTCTAAATAAAACAAAGTTTTAGCCACAGAAATGGGAGCTGGGGGTTCTTGCCCACACTCAATGCAGGCAAAATTAGCTGCATTTATTTACAACGCGGGAAACGTAGCTAGCACGATACGATCAGCGAGACTAAGTCAGGTGAGAGAGCGTGCACTGTCGATAGCGGGAACCAAACTTTGGAATAATCTACCAACAGAATTGAGATTAACAACAGACAAGAAAAAATTTAAGGCAGACTTAAAAACCTGGTTATTTAAATGCGTGTGCATGGAAAATGGACAATAGGTTGCAAATATATATTTATAGACTCCAAATGGCCAGGTACAGGTTCAAGTGAATGCTTCAGATTTTAGCCACAGGCAGAACTGATTTTACGTTAAGTTTTTGTGATATATAAAAAAGCCTTCACTAAAGAGTGTGGAGGGTAGAGAATGAAAGTACAGGGTAATACAGATGAGAATGAATTTACATCCTACATTTAAGAAGTAATATCTCAAAGAGATAGTAACTCAATAATATACTTGGACTTGACCAACATTACTCAAATAATGATTTTATTTATGAAATTGTAACCGAACTTTATTGGCACCTGTTAGAATGTACGATATCCTACATTTACTTACCTTAGTCTATGTGCCTATTTGTAAACCGTTGCGATGGTATATAACTTAGCGACGGTATAGAAAAGTTTTTAAATAAATAAATAAATGTTGTTCTTTTTATTTTGTCTTAACGTTTTAGCCCTGAATAATACATCGAGGAATAGCTCTATTATTTTAATAATTTTAATCTCTACTCTTAACAGTTAAATACCTTATTAATGTGCTTTTTAAATTTTTAGCTGTTATCTTTTATTGGATGTATTTATTGTATTTCTTATTACTGTTTAAATTGTAAACCGCTGTGAAGGCTAACGCCAAGGCGTCGGTATAGAAAAACCAATAAACCATAAACGATAAACGTGGCCCACATTGTTAGGTGGTGGAACTGAGGATGGGGCTGTGATTTTATAAAAAGCAGGCACAATTCTCTGTCTGAATGTCCACATAGAGGCAGGAGGATTATATTTGTAAATAATTTACAATAAGACAAAGAATAAAAAACAAAAGGAAGAGGTGAACCAGACCCTTGATCTGCTTCATGCCGGTCTCAGATTTAGAAATCCTCACACAGATTTCAGTTCGGCTTCCCAGAAATGTGAGATCTCGCCTCCTCCATGAGGCCCTGTCATATCTTTTTTTTGTTTATTGACCCTTATTAAAGCAGATGAGGAAGAGAAAGTCTTCAGAAATGAACAGCCTTCTGTGGTTCTGGGAAGCTGACATGATATCCTGTTGTGTTGTTAGTCAAAAAGCAATTAAAAACAATTCACAGAAATTGCAATCAGAAACCCTGACAAACAAGCAAAAACAAACCCAGCAGTAAACAGAAACAACGCTGAAAAATACTCCAAGGTCATGCAACTTGTTAGACTGAAGCAGATTTTGGATGGAGTGAGAATTTGCAGCTCCCTCCACCACCACCGCTCCAGTCCCCCAACTCTCCTGAGCTCTGCCACAAGTAACGGCGCGGCCAGAGGCAGCCACATTGTTGACAGCGGTGCCCATGAGCCCTTGGGGCATCTCTTTAAGACTGTTTGTAGAACTGCATGCACACGTCAGTTTTGGGAATAATTGAATTTTCACTCCATGCACATAATCCTGCTGGAGCTGTCATCTCCTTACAGCTTTTCATGCACCGAGGCCTTGAAGCAGCAGCTTGCAGTGTATTAGAAGGAAAGACATTTTGCATTTGCTGACCGGTAGCTGTGGTCCGAGATAGCACTTTCAAAAGAGCCACTGGATAAAATGATTCTGGCTGAGATTGTGGCTGAGATTCTGGCTCTTCCTGCAAGCATTCTCAGAGAGCTAAGAACTAGAAGATATAACAACCCCTGTCCTTTGGTTCTAATGTATTGTTTCTCTGCCTTATCTATCCAAGATTATAAATTGCCTTATTTATATGTTTAAAGCTGAGACTAGTTAGTTTGTTTTTTCTTATTACTTAGATCAAGTGTTCTGATTTGTTCCATGTAAACTGCCCCCCGGCAGTAGTTATTACTGTTAACTGTGAACCGGAGTGATATGTATTGTATACAGGAACTCCGGTATATTGTCGCAATGAAAACACCTCAGACGGTCTTCAGGGTGAAGCGTGCTCTCCCAGGCTTTTGGGAAGGCTGCTCTTTTATTGTAAATGATCTCATAGCATTTGATATGATACATACGTCACATGTTTACTGCTACAATATTTCCACATAAATGTTTATGCTGACCTTTTACTACGTGGGTGCAGAGAGGTGCAAACGGTCAATCTTCAGGCAGGGAGGGGGGAGGTCATTAGCTGGTCATGAGGCAATGGTACTGAGCTATCTAGGTGTGAAAAACCACATAAATGCTAGTAGGTCATAAACTAAGCTGGTGCTGCAAAGCTTTTGCTGCAAAGCTTTTGCCCTAGATATGTTCCTTGCAGACTTCCTGTTAGCTATAGACAGGAAGTATGTTTGCTTGCTAAAACTTGCTGCGGTCGGAGCAAAACAGTTTCTTTACGCTACGAGTAGGTTTTAGACATGGGACAGATGTTGACCTTCTGAGGTGGCGTGCCATCAGTCAGGGAAGCCAAACACCCAACCCCCACATCATATAAAAACCATCAATAAATGAATGAATGAATGAATGAGGCTCCTCCTCTCTGAGCCCTGGTTTATGGCATTGCACTTTCTAATGACTTGGCCCCCGGATCTCCTTACCTTAAAAAGGATGCCCTGGTGGTCCAGTGGCCCCCAACATTAAAGAGACTCCTTGGTATCTAATGACTTGGCCCCCGGATCTCCTTACCTTAAAAAGGATGCCCTGGTGGTCCAGTGGCCCCCAACATTAAAGAGACTCCCTGGTATCTAATGACTTGGCCCCCGGATCTCCTTACCGTAAAAAGGATGCCCTGGTGGTCCAGTGGCCCCCAACATTAAAGAGACTCCCTGGTATCTAATGACTTGGCCCCCGGATCTCCTTACCGTAAAAAGGATGCCCTGGTGGTCCAGTGGCCCCCAACATTAAAGAGACTCCCTGGTATCTAATGACTTGGCCCCCGGATCTCCTTACCGTAAAAAGGATGCCCTGGTGGTCCCAGTGGCAGCCCGGATTGCCCCTTGGCTCTGGGGTAGTCAATGTCATTTTCCATAATGGTGCCGGCCTGCCTTTGTCCCTGTCACATGATGGGGCAAAAGACCAGTCGGCATCATTTTGGAAAATAGCACTGACTGACCCAGGGCCTAGAGGGCACTCTGGGTCACCACTGGATCACCAGGGTCCATTTTTAAGATAAGGCAGGGTGAGGAGGTCCCTAGACCACTAGGGATTCCTTTTATGTGAAAGCGGGGGCTGGGGGGGGGGGGTTGATACTTGGGAGAATGGGGGGTATTTGGGTTGGGGGCCAGATTTAAACAAAGGGAATGGGTTTAGGAAGGGGGGCTGGGTGGCATTGCACAACACATTTCCATTTTTTAAGTTTTTTTTAAGGCTGCATTGCTTTGATAGGTGATAGGGGTATGGGGGTGTTGCATTTTGGGAGGGGGGTAATTTAAGGCTGCTGCAGGCCCTTTAAGAAGCATCTGGGTGACATTGGATGTGCATTAGCATCCCGATACCCCCGGGATCAGTTAGCTGCAACTTTTTAGTTTTAATGAAAATAATGTGGCTTGCTTTTTATGAGGCAAGCTGTGTTATTTTATTAGCATAGGATTACCTATGCATTTGGAAATTGTATGCATGCAAATGCTTGCAAAACAGCTAATTTTAATAGGGGATAGATTTTTGATCAAAATATCACATGATATCATGTATATCGTGTGATATCACCTCAATATGTGATTATCATGCTGTTTTTTTCATGTAAAATTTCTTATCGCAGATTATTAGACTGTGAACCCTCTAAGGATAGGAAAATACCTTTAGCATTTGAATATAATCTGCTTTGAAATGCTGAAAGGTGAAATATAATAGAGGTCAGCATGCATATTTGCAATATGCATGTTGACCTCAGTTATCCTCATTGACTGTCACACAATTGTTGGCATGCTTGAAATCACAATGGATGCAGAAGTCCCAGAGTGCATTGCTGTACATGAAAACCGAGCTGCAGTATTTTACCTAAGATACTATTACTTCACATTAGATAACATTATTATTTTTTAAATAATTGTTAATAACATATTAACCTAGCAATTGCAGAAAAAGACCACAATGGTCCATTCACTCTGCCCAGAGTGATTCATCCATATTAGGAAGATGTACACACAAAATCCATTTTATGCAACCTAACACCACCTCTGCTTTCTCACAAGGCATTAACCTTAACTCCACATTTCATATCCTATCTTTTAATCAATTACCAACCCACAGTAGCACATCTCTTTCTATCCTGTGACTTTTTAATTTACAGAGTGATGTTTCACGTGGGACTTTTCTGAAAATCCAGGCACGCTCTATTAGCCAGCTCACCTTATCAACCTTCAAAAAAATTCTAATAGATTAGTAAGGCAAGATTTTCTTTTGCTGTATCCATCTTGCTGAAGACAAACTTATCTGGTTAACTTTGCTGACAGGCTAGCCACCAAAAACTGACCCCATGTACTCGTAAATTCAGCTGAAAATAGGCACCTGACTTAGGCCTAGATTCATCATTTTGCTATAAATTTCACATGAATAGTGCCCGTGATGAAAAAAAGGGGTGCATTTCCTGAGAGAGAGAGAGAGAGGGAGAGAACAAACCTCTTTATAAGGCTCTCATATTAGTCATCTATTTATTCCACTATAGGAGGGTCAGCTAGTAACTCGAGGTGAGGTTTTGGTGGTGGTCTAGGGTTTTATATGTGCAGGCAGACGTACGAACAGCACAGTACACATCAGTGAAGATTTGACATGATTTGGAGTAAGGAAAGATACACAAAGATGAGATTTCTACAATGAACTCTCGTCCTAGCTTGTTATCCTGTGCTATCACTCTGGGTGCTATTAAGCTAGGGTGAGAGTACATTGTACAAATCTCATCTTTGTGTATCTTTCCTCACTCCAAATCACATCAAATCTTCACTGATGTGTACTGTGCAGTTCGTACATCTGACTGTGCATGTAAATTGGCCCCCAAACCCATGTAAATTGGCCACCACCAAAACCTCACCTCGAGTTACTGGTTGACCCTTCTATAGTGGTATGAATAGATGACTAATACTTGTGCCAAACACAATGGAATTCCCATTTCAGGCATATCACATAGCTTAACGCCAGGTAAGACCCTTATTTTCATAAACTCCTCCCCTTTGACTGCATTTTCAGAATCTGCATAGGCATCGTGTGAAGCTAAAGATAATGCATGCATTATGGCGTTATCATGGGCGTTAGAGCGATAACGCCATAACGCATTTTGATGAATGACCCTGTTAGCTATCTAACTTGGCCTCTATATTTAGGGACTCAGATCTTTTTTAATATTTGCCTTTTAGTAAACAAGTTTTCAAAATTAGCATTTGATTTTACAATGCGCAATATCTTGACAAGAGCTTAATCTGGATATTGTATTGTTCTGACAAGTCCCACTGTGAACAAGAACTCATGTTAGTGGTAGCATCTATATGAGGTCACTGAACTTTGCACACACTTTCATAACTAGCACATTCTGTTATTTTCCTACCAGGATTTCTATACAAATAAGCTTGTTAGAAAAATAACACATGCAGCTCTGCTGCAAACCTTTTTTTTCAAAATCTTTAACAGTTACATCTCATCAAGGTATAATTAAGGTTTATATTAAGTCATGTTTGCAAAGCTGTAATTGCAAAGTTATACTGTGTGATCTTAGCTGATGAACTGCTTTGCATAATTTTACATCATAGCTCCTAATGTACAAGGTTCTACATTTGGAGTCACCACTGAAAAAGGATCTAGGCATCATGTTCACTGTGTGGCAGTAGCCAAAAAAAGCAAAAAGAATGCTTGGGATTATTAGGAAAGGAATGGAGAATAAAACACACTATCATATTGCTTCTGTATTGCTCCATGGTGTGACCTCATCTTGTGTGCGATTCTGGTTGCAATATCTCAAAAAAGATATAGTGGAATTAGAAGGGTGACCACAATTATAAAAGGGCTAGAATGATTCCCCTCTGAGGAAAGGCTAAAAAGGTTAGGGCTCTTCAGCTTGGAGAAGAGACGGCTGAGGGAAGATATGGCAGAGGTCTATAAAAATAATGAGTGAGTTACAATGGGTAAATGTGAATCAGTTGTGTACTCTTTCAAAATGTATAAAAACTAGGAGACATGTAATGATGTTATTAAGCTACACATTTAAAACAAATAGGAAAAAATATTTTTTTACCAAATGCAAAATTAAGCTCTGGAATTCTATGCCAGAGGATGTGATGGAAAGCTCTTATAGCTGGGTTTAAAAATTGTTTGGACAAGTTCCTGGAGGAAATGTCCATAAACCATTACTAAGTTGGACTTGGGGAAATCCACTGCTTGAATCTAGGCCCTCCCTAGACAAGGAATGAAGGGTGGAAGAGCCTATAGCAAGGAAGGGGGAGGAGCCCAAGCACAAGGGAGGAAGGGAGGTTATGAGTCATTTGACCCAGAACAGCAACTGAGGAGACAGAAAAAACAAGCCCAGAGAGCCAAAGAGAGGAGGGAACAGGCCTGCAGATCACAAACAGAAAGTAAGTTTTACAGTGGCTGGGCTTGCTTCTTTGTTGAGTGTCTTCCGGAGTAGGCTAGAGGGAAGCAGAAGCACAGTATTACTTGCAAAGTCTCAGCTACAGCTGGGAGGTGGCAATCATGTAACCCCAAGCTGAAGCTCTGAATATTTGGGCTGGAAAAGCTTTGAGGCCCTTAAAGATTGTTCCTTGTATTTAAAAGGTTTGATTTTGTTTGCTAAAGAGGTTGATGAAAAAACCTGTGCATGGGGCTCCAGCCAGAGTCTGAAAGATTGTTCCTTGTATTTAAAAGGTTTGATTTTGTTTGCTAAAGAGGTTGATGAAAAAACCTGTGCATGGGGCTCCAGCCAGAGTCTGAAGGATTGTTCCTTGTATTTAAAAGGTTTGATTTTGTTTGCTAAAGAGGTTGATGAAAAAACCTGTGCATGGGGCTCCAGCCAGAGTCTGAAGGATTGTTCCTTGTATTTAAAAGGTTTGATTTTGTTTGCTAAAGAGGACTGTGCTGGTTGATGAGAGTGGCCTGTGCATGGTGCTCCAGCCAGAGTCTGAAGGATTGTTCCTTGTATTTAAAAGGTTTGATTTTGTTTGCTAAAGAGGACTGTGCTGGTTGATGAGAGTGGCCTGTGCATGGGGCTCCAGCCAGAGTCTGAAGGATTGTTCCTTGTATTTAAAAGGTTTGATTTTGTTTGCTAAAGAGGACTGTGCTGGTTGATGAGAGTGGCCTGTGCATGGGGCTCCAGCCAGAGTCTGAAGGATTGTTCCTTGTATTTAAAAGGTTTGATTTTGTTTGCTAAAGAGGACTGTGCTGGTTGATGAGAGTGGCCTGTGCATGGTGCTCCAGCCAGAGTCTGAAGGATTGTTCCTTGTATTTAAAAGGTTTGATTTTGTTTGCTAAAGAGGTTGATGAAAAAACCTGTGCGTGGTGTTCCAGCCAGAGTCTGAAGGATTGTTCCTTGTATTTAAAAGTTCTTTGCTAAAGAGGACTGTGCTGGTTGATGAGAGTGGCCTGTGCACTATATTTCCACCAGGGCCTGGGAGGGCTGTGTTACTTTGAGTTACATTTATTTTTTTAATCCCCACATTGTGCTCTTTACTGTCTGTCTGGTGTTTGCTACATAGAAAGGATATTCCATTGTGAGTAAGTGCAATTGAGTTGGCCTGGACTGGAGCTTGAGATGACCTTCTGCAGTGCAGAACTACCTGGGGATGAAGAGACTGTGGCTTTTTTGGGGTTTTTTTTTTTTTCCTATTCCTAACAATGAAGTGATCCAGTGAAAAAGACAGAGAGAGAGAGAGAGGACAAGAGAGACTGGGAACATCACACAGTCCCTAGCACTCGCTCAGAGATCCTCTGCTTATCCCAAGCTTTCTTGAATACAGATAATGTCCTTGTCTCCACCACCTCCACCAATAATAAAATAAATATTTCTTCCCCTTTAACCTTCATCCCATGACCCCTCGTTCTAGAGCCTCCTTGCCACTTCCTCTGCATGGAAACCTTGGATATATTTAAATGTCTCTCTTATCCCCTATCTTGCCTTTTCTGAAGGATGTACATGTTTAGATCTATTCCCCATATGCTTTAGGATGAAGACTGTTGATCGTTTTAATAGTCACCCCCTGGACCAACTCCACCCTGCTTTATAGCCTCTTGAACTACAGCTAACAGTGGGGAAATTGCATTCACAGAAGATTGTTTGGTTCCTCTGAGTTTAGGCTTGGTGGCAATGGGCCCACAGATCTAGTGGGGCAACCCGATTTTGGCTTGGTATGGGAAAGGTTTGCTCTGATAAGCTCAGATTGGATCCCCCCAGTCCACAAAGCCTAGGTCTCTATCAGGTCTTCGTCAGTGAAATCCACCAGAGAAGCCAGATTTGATAGGACCTGCTCCTCCTGTTCCTGGTTTTCAGCCTCCCCTCAAACCTGGTCTCCCCGAGATGAGGTCACAGCATTTGCCAATGTGGCGTCCATGCACCTTCTCCTTATCTTCTGTACAACCTGGCACTGGCCGTTCCTTTTTAAATCAGAACTGGTGGGATAAGAGCGATGGGGGGGTTTGGTCCTGGCCCTTCCTATCTTGGAGACCCCTGAATACGTGGAAGCTGGGGGAGGGGTTCAGGAGTGTGTGGGGGGAGGGGGAGGGGTAGCATTTCTTTTTTCAGTTCAGCAAACCAAAAATACAGAAAAACACTACGAAATTAAAGTAAAAGAGAGAGAAATCTCTCTCGTGCATCTTCAGTAGGAATTTCCTGAGGTCCAGGCCGGTTTGTGGCCCTGCAAGGTTCCTGCTATGTGGAATGTATTGGTTACATGAACATGTGTCAGGGTTTACAAGCTGAAAAGTTCAGGCACTGGTAGTGAATTAAACATTTACTGTAAAATGCATTCAGATCTGATTAAAAACTGGTTTCAATTTCAGGAGCTGCATAATTTTTTTTTTTTTTTTTTATCATCTCATGCACTGCTTAATAAATCTGGGTGCAGGGTCTGTGTGTACATGCTGACTTATGCACACTATTAAAAAGGACCCTCAAAATGAACATCCCATTTTTATAAAAATCAGCCTTTTAACATTTTGCGTGATAGAAAATATTCATCAAATAGGGGTTGGAGAAAATTCTCTCTCTCAATGCATAATAAAGCTCTGGAATTTTTGTTGCCAGAGGATGTGGTTAGTACAGTTAGTGTAGCTGGGTTCAAAAAAGGTTTGGATAAGTTCTTGGAGGAGAAGTCCATTAACTGCTATTAATCAAGTTTACTTGGGGAATAGCCACTGCTATTAATTGCATCAGTAGCATGGGATCTTCTTGGTGTTTGGGTAATTGCCAGGTTCTTGTGGCCTGGTTTGGCCTCTGTTGGAAACAGGACGCTGGGCTTGATGGACCCTTGGTCTGACCCAGCATGGCAATTTCTTATGATCTTATTTTCCACTGTTTGGCATCCAGAAGCTGAACTAAATTGAGGCTTAAATAATTATTCATAGTTTTGTATAGCTGTGCTTAAACCTTCTCTACTGTTGAATGCACATTCAAAAGAATTTTTTCTGGTTGTACCTCTCTCTTTTCTTTTATGATATTTTGGGATTGTTGAATTTTATTTATTGTCCTTTTTGAGATTGGATTTCAGAGTTATAAAGGTACCATGAGACAAGGCTGCCTGTCCACTGTGTGATAGAACGTAATGTACTACAACCTAAGGCAAGTCCTTTTTGCAGGGCCATAGTGCGCATGTCGCTAGTAGAAAAGGGCTGGAAGATTTTCCCGTTACTAACAGGCATATATTTTTTTAAATAATAATTGATGCCATTTCAGATCTCAGTGTTCATACAAATCAAGCCAGGGGGAAAAAAAAGTTTCACAAACTGCTGTGAGTAAAAAAGAGAATATTTATAATTGCACCTTCTATTCCATGTCCTGGATGTGTCAGATAACTAATCCCTGAAGAAGGGGAGTCTGGGACAGCACCTTCGGGGGTATTCCAAATGCTTGCGGATGGAGAAGGGAAGGCATGCAGTCTCCAGCAGGCTGGCATCCGTTACACAAGGATCTGCATCATTTATTTAAAAACAGCCCTCCAGAATTACCTGCTTTGTGCAAGTCTATAATTTACACAGCAACAATAGTCCTGCTTCCTTCATTTGCCCTACCTCATTAGTGCTGTAAATCTACCCTGTCCAGCTCTCCTAGCAGACCTTTCTTTCTATTTGCCTGACCTTTGTTGCAGAGTAAATAAAAAGCTCCATGACTAATGCTATCTCACTGTGCAAAGCCAGAGAAACAGCTACAATCTTGTCAGGCCCAAATGTTCTGCCTTCTTCCCTCTCATCTCCTGCTAAGTGTTAATTCTCTCTCTTCTCAGTCACCTGAAACCATTCCAACAGCGCTTCCAATGCATTCAGAGTCATATGATACCAGAAAGAAATAAGTGATTGATCTGTAAGGATCAAGCAATAGTTAGCACAGCATATTGATGATGGGATTAATTTTCTGCGTTATTTTAAAACATGCTAGAGCAAAGACAGCTTGCTATGTATTTACTTGATAACATAAAAATATTGACTGTTTTGGGGAACATGATGACATCCAGAGATAATATTGACTTATGCATGCACCTTCTTACAGTACCAGTCAGTCGCTACTTTTCCTCCTAAGGAGCCAATATTTTTCAATACTATCTACATTTGTAATTTCTTATTACGTATAGAGTGCTATAAACACTAGAGATGTGAATCGTGTCCTCGATCGTCTTAACGATCGATTTCGTCTGGGAGGGGGAGGGAATCGTATTGTTGCCGTTTGGGTGGGTAAAGTATCGTGAAAATCGTGAGCTGGCACACTAAAACCCCCTAAAACCCACCCCGACCCTTTAAATTAAATCCCCCACCCTCCCGAACCCCCCCCAAATGCTTTAAATTACCTGGGGATCCAGCGGCGGTCCGGAACGGCGGCGGTCCGAAACGGCCTCCTGCTATTGAATCGTGTTGTCTTCAGCCGGCGCCATTTTGCAAAATGGCCGCCGCAAAATGGCGGCGGCCATAGACCAACACGATTCGACTGCAGGAGGTCGTTCCAGACCCCCGCTGGACTTTTGTCAAGTCTTGTGGGGGTCAGGAGGCCCCCCCAAGCTGGCCAAAAGTTCCTGGGGGTCCAGCGGGGGTCTGGGAGCGATTTCCTGCCGCGAATAGTTTTCCGTACGGAAAATGGCGCCGGCAGGAGATCGACTGCAGGAGGTCGTTCAGCGAGGGTTCCGGACCCCCGCTGAACGACCTCCTGCAGTCGATCTCCTGCCGGCGCCATTTTCCGTACGGAAAACTATTCGCGGCAGGAAATCGCTCCTGGACCCCCAGGAACTTTTGGCCAGCTTGGGGGGGCCTCCTGACCCCCACAAGACTTTCCAAAAGTCCAGCGGGGGTCTGGAACGACCTCCTGCAGTCAAATCGTGTTGGTCTATGGCCGCCGCCATTTTGCGGCGGCCATTTTGCAAAATGGCGCCGGCTGAAGACAACACAATTCAATAGCAGGAGGCCGTTTCGGACCGCCGCCGTTCCGGACCGCCGCTGGATCCCCAGGTAATTTAAAGCATTTGGGGGGGGGGTTCGGGAGGGTGGGGGATTTAATTTAAAGGGTCGGGGGTGGGTTTTAAGGGGTTTTAGTGTGCCGGTTTTCCTGCCCTCCCCCTTCCCCCGATTTACGATTTTTTGACGATAAATCGGGGGAATTGGTATTGTATCGTGGCCCTAACGGTTTTTGACGATTTAAAATATATCGGACGATATTTTAAATCGTCAAAAAACGATTCACATCCCTAATAAACACACACAGATTTTGGGAGATAAAAGTACACATTATGTAAGATATATAAAATTTATACAAGGAAGACAAAAAACATAGAGGCTGACAAAACCCCAGATATGATTTGTACTCTAGACAAATAATTAACTAGACACACAGGTGGGGATGTGACCCAGGAAATACTCTGTGATGGGGTTTCTAGCAGAAAGCACAGAAGTAATGGGTTTGACGTGGGAAGCGGGAAGGAAGCCCTGGTGATTCAGAGACGGGATGCGGTAAAGGAAGTGAGGAACTGGAAAATTCATCAGGAACCAATGCGGACAGAGAACAGAGGTGACCAACACAAGGATTGGTCCAGTCAGCAGCTCCTGTTTTTCCCACACTGAACTTTAATTCTGCTGAAAATCAGATCTGGCCTTGCCAGTTGCCATAGGCTGTTTTGATCAATACAATTCTCAAAATGGAGGGACCGTTGTAAACTTCTTCCTGCAGATATACTGCAGGATACGTTGACAGAGGTCCCTTAAGTGGCAATCCATGTAAACTGAAATGCTGTTGAAATGCTACTATACAAATTGGGTCAGGTGACACTCAGCAGAAAGGTATTTTTTCCCCAGTGACCAAGTCAGTAGTCGCATGCATTGTGCTACATTATTCCAGGCTGATATTTCATGCAGGCTTTTCAGCTTACAAGTATTGGAACTGAGCCCATCTATTGCCACAGGATGTGGGAGGCCTGGAGTTGATATCTAGGTCAGGCTTCTCCTGCTTGTGATGGTGCCGCTGATATAGTGCATTATCTCCCAGGAGACATGGCTGACTCAAGTATTGCTCTCGGTGCAGCATCGGGATGTGCAAAGGAACCCTTGTGAAAGTACATTTATTAAGGAGATGAGTCAAAACTTTCCAGCTCAACTGCATTTTAGGGATATCACCTGCAATTCTACTGTCTCTTGCTTCCCAGAAATCTTCAATAAAATCTCCCAAAATACATCAGAATGTTTAGTTGTTGCAGGCAAATTTAAAACCATTTTGCTTGATGGGTTGATTAGTTTAGTTTTATCTTTTTCATCCTAATTTGAAAAATCTGGAATGTACATTCTTCCAGCCAGTACTTGAACATAAGAAATTGCCATACTGGGTCAGATCAAGGGTCCATCAAGCTCAGCATCCTATTTCCAACAGTGGCCAAACCAGGCCATAAGAACCTGGCAAGTATCCAAACATTAAGTAAGATCTCATGATCTTAAAGACCTCTATCATATCCCCCCTCAGCTGTCTCTTCTTCAAGCTTAACAGCCCTAACCTCTTTAGCCTTTCCTCATAAGGGAGCTGTTCCATCCGCTTTATCATTTTGGTCGCCCCTCTCTGTACCTTCTCCAATCGCAACTATATCTTTTTTGAGATGTGGTGACCAGAACTGTACACAGTACTCAAGGTGCGGTCTCACCATGGAGCGATACAGAGGCATTATGACATTTTCCATTTTATTCACCATTCCCTTCCTAATAATTCCTAACATTCTCTTCGCTTTTTTGACCGCTGCAGCACACCGAGCTGACTATTTCAATGTATTATCCATTATGATGCGTAGATCTTTTTCCTGGGTGGTAACTTCTAATATGGAACCAGCATTGTGTAACTCCGGCATGGGATATTTTTCCCTATATGCATCACCTTGCACTTGTCCACATTAAATTTCATCTGCCATTTGGATGCCCAATCTTCTAGTCTCACAAGGTCATCCTGCAATTTATCATAATCCACTTGTGATTTAACTACTCTGAATAATTTTTCATCTACAAATTGGATTACCTTTCTCGTTGTATTACTTTCCAGATCATTTATAAATATATTGAAAAGCATCGATCCAAGTATAGATCCCTGAGGCACGCCACTGTTTACCCTTTTCCACTGAGAAAATTGACCATTTAATCCTACTCTCTGTTTCCTGTCGTTTAACCAGTTTGTAATCCGTAAAGGGACATAGTCTCCTCTCCCATGACTTTTTAGTTTTCTTAGAAGCCTTTCATGAGGGATTTGTCAAACATCTTCTGAAAATCCAAATACATTACATCTCCTGGTTCACCTTTATCCACAGGTATATTAACCCCTTCAAAAAAAACAAAGTAGATTTGTGAAGCCAGTCTTCCATTGGGTAAATACATGCTGACTGTGTTCTATTAAACCATGTCTTTCTAGATGCTCTGTGATTTTGATCTTTAGAATAGTTTCCACTATTTTTCCCAGCATTGAAGTCAGGTTCAATGCTATATTTTCCCGGATCACCCCTGGAACCCTTTTTAAATATTGAGGTTACATTGACCACCCTCCAGTCTTCAGGTACAATGGATGTTTTTAATGATAGGTTACACATTTTAACTAATAGATCTGAAATTTCATATTTTAGTTCCTTCAGAACCCTGGGATGCATACCATCCATTCCAGGTGATTTTAGTTTGTCAATCTGGCCTTCTACATCTTCCAGGTTCACAGTGATTTGGTTCAGATGAATCATCACTCTTGAAAACCATCTCCGGAACTGGTATCTCTCCACATCCTCATTAGTAAACACAGAAGCTAAGAATTAATTTAGTCTTTCTGCAATGGCCTTATCTTTCCTAAGAGCCCCTTTAACCCCCTCAGTCATCTAATTGCCCAACTGACTCCACAGGTTTCTTGCTTCAGATATATTTTAAAACATTTTTATTATGAGTGTTTGCCTCTACAGCCAACTTCATTTCAAATTTGAAAATGCTTATGATTTTTCCTATTTTCTTCAGATAGATCCTTCCTCATATTTTTGAAGGATTTTTTTTTTTTTTTTTTAATAAAATAGCCTCTTTCACCTCAACTTTTAACCATTCTGGTAATCATTTTGCCTTCCTTCCACCTTTCTTAATGTATTGAATATATCTGGACTGTACTTCTAAGATTATATTTTTAAACAATGTCCATGCCTATTGTACACTTTTAACCTTTGCAGCTGTTTGTTTCAGTTTTTTCCTATTTTCCTCATTTTATCAAAGTTTCCCTTTTGAAAATTTAGTGTTAGAGCTGTAGACTTACATATTGTCCCCTTTCCAGTCATTAGTTCAAATTTGATCATATTATGATCACTATTGCCAAGTGTCCCCACCATTGTAACCTCTCTCACCAAATCCTGCATTCCACTAAGAACTAAATCTAAAATAGTCTCCTCTCTTGTTGGTTCCTGAACCAATTGCTTCATGAATCAGTCATTTATTACATCCAGGAATTTTATGTCTCTAGCAAGTCCTGATGTTACATTTACCCAGTCAATATTGGGGTTTGTGAAATCTCCCATTATTACTGCACTGTCAAATTGGTTAGCTTCCCTGATTTCTCTTAGCATTTCATCATCTGTCTGACCATTTTGGCCAGGGGGATGGTAATATACTCCTATCACTATACTCTTACCCAACACACATGGGATTTCTACCCATATAAATTCTACTGAGCATTTAGTCTCTTGTATGATCTTTATCCTGTTGGACTCTATATCCTCCTGATCAAAAAGTGCCACCCCCCACCAAGTTGATTCTCCCTATCATTGCGATATAATTTGGACTGTGATATAGCACTGTCCCATTGATTATCCTCCTTTCACCAGGGCTCTGAGATGCTAATTATGTCTCTCATCATTTACTGCTATACACTCTAACTCTCCATTCGCACTTAGTCTTCTGGCATTGGCATACAGACATTTTAAAGTGCGTTTTTTGATCGTATTAACATCCTGCTTTTCAGTCGATAGGGATAATTTGGAATTCTTAGCTCAGGTGATTCTTTACTTATAGGTACATGGATTATGTTTGCTTTTATTTGAACCTCTCTGTTGGGATGCCCTAACTCTCCTGTTTCATTAGTATCCTGCAAAGATACATTCCTCCGACCCATGCACTGCTGAGTGACTATCGTTTTCCCCCTTTCATTCTGGCTCATCTTCCTGTGTCCAAGTGGAATTCAGCACAGAGAACAGAAGCATTCCAGAACTACAAGGAAGGTACATTTGTATGTATTAAATGGAAGGGTCTGAAATAAGTTTATTACTGTTTTGGAGCCAAACCATGACAAAAATTAGATGGTAGTCCAACAAGGAGTAACAACGCAAGAGAAAAAGAAAGCTCAGTTTGATGCCCTAACCCTGAGTCTTTTTAAAGGGTCTAAATATTGCTATTATGGATAAAACTAGAAATTTAAGTAATATGACTGCTATCTGCTGGATTTCTTGACTACAGTTCACATTATACATTCTTCTGACTTTATTACAAATCTGTAGTTATAACTACATCTATCCATAGGCCTGATTCACTAAGTCTTTTCTTAAAGATCGGAATGGGAGAAAACCATTAGTGAACCAGAACCTACGGCTTTCTAAGGCTCTCTAGAGTTATCTCATTTCAAAGCCCATGGCTAAAAAGAAAAGCCAGGAAAGCGATAGTTAATGTGTTCATTTATGTTTAATGAGAAAAGATATATTTTCAATTTCTAAACTGAATCCTGAAAGGTTGAAGTGGTTGAACCTAGGAGGGGAGGGGCACAGGGGTTTGGGGGTTTTCAGGTGAATCCGGTTTATTCACATAGATGCTTGGGCAGTTCAATTGTCAACTATTTCTGTAAACAAAATGTCAAGTGGAAAATATCACATGTAGTTGAAAATTGATGAGTTGCATATCACCACCACAGACAGACATTTTTTTTTAATTAAAAATAAAAACGCTACATCTTCATAAAAAAAAAAAGAATTAAAAAAATTTAGCTATTAAACGTTTTCTGTAAATTTATTATAGAAGGGATTGAAGTCTAATAATTGAGGTTTAAAAATAAAAATACCAAAACAAAAAGCACTACTTTTTAAATTGATAATGGCTTATGGAAGAATACAGTCATAGTGTGTGTTAGGTTTTCGCGATATGGACTGTATATTTTTCAAGATGCCTTTCCAGAATGTTACACTCCATCTTGAATGCTATTTTCTATGTAGCCCTAAAAAGGGAGAGGCAGGTGCTTGTTGTGTAAAGTGTAAAAACTTTCATTAGTTTTGTACTGCCATGGAATCTTAATGACTATCCAAGAGAATAAGAACTCCGAAACCATGGCAACCAGAGAAATCCAGTTTTAATTTCCCATAACTGACCAAAACTCCACAGAGGGTACTAATGCCTTCTAATTAAGCTAGAATAGTGGTGAATCATTCAAAGAGTGATAAAGAACTTTTGCCATGGATTATACTTTGCAGGAACTATTTCTCGCAAAGGATCACCCACAGTGAAATGGTAATCCAGAGATTTTTATGGCACTGGAAATTTTTTTTAACAGCTATAATATTAAACTTAACAGTAAAGCAAATGTCTGTTATTTTATCTTCTGTTAATATCACTTTGCACATTCTCTGTAAATGCTGCTAGGTAGGAAAGGAAAACTAAAATAACTAGAAGTTTCAGTTGTCAAACTCTGATATGAGCCATACAAAGGCAGACTATTAACTGGCAGACGAGCCACACAGAGGCACACTACTATCTGGCAGATCTGAGAGCAGATACCTTGGAGAATGGTTATACTGAATGGTGTTGGAGTAATTTAGAATTCCGGGAGACCTCTGGATGGTGACACCTCCGGCTGAGATAACACAACAGCAACCGATGGGAATTGCTGGACTGAGACTCCTGAAGAGGGATAGAGCAAGGCATGTCATGCTCCATCCATCTTGACCTTTAGATGGGCCTGACCTGTGTGAAGAAGGAAATGGATACATTGAGATGCCTTTTTCTGGAAACTGTTGTCCTGGCATCAAAGGCAGACTAAGGATTGCCTTGGTCAAGTACTTCTGCTTTTGATTATGTAAAACAGTTGGAAAGCTCTTTTTTCCTGCTTGAAACAGGTCCCCATGGTGGAGTGAAACTCAAACAACCTAGGGTTGTTAGTTTTTCTCAATGCTAGCTGATTCCTTGAGCAAATGTTTTCTCCAGTGATAGAAATGATGCAAGTCAAGTGTTTGTCTGATTGAGTAAGCTTTGTTTGATTGGCCGTTTCAATCTTATGATGTTTTAAATTTGTGTTTATTGCTTTAATTATTGGATTTATAGTTTTGTTTTAACTTGCCTTGAGCACTAGTTGGCAAGGCGAGTAACGTGAAATAAATGAAATGAATAGTGAAGAACTTTTTTCCTTTGTGGGAGCAGAGAATATGAATGGCTTTTTTTTTTCCACTTTCTTGATCTTTAAATATTTAGGGTTGTTTATTGCTCATGACACCTTTCTGTGGGCTCTTCTAACTATACCCATGACGTTTTGTTCACAGATCCATATTTGTTTTGATGAACCAAGCATTTTTCTCCTGCTTTTTGAATTTTAGGTTGTTACTACTATCAATATTATTGACCCATAGCTCACTCAATTATTCTATGTTAGCTAATAAGAGTGCAGGATTTATGCTCCATCATTGCAATCACAACTGTATAATTTATTTTGGTAGACTCAGACCTATAGTGTCCTATAACTTTTACATATTCAAGTGCAGTCAAACTTTGGGGCAAATGTAGGGCAAAAAAGTGCAGAAAATATCTACGCTGAATTATATTTCTGGAGAGGGGTTTGGCCAAAATGTGAGTGATTTGCATCCTACACGGCTTCAAGAAGTTACCATGTCCTTTGGCCTGTATTGGAAAGGAAGCCAAAGAAAAGAATGCAATTGCTGGAAGAAACATAGGAGTGGTGCAATTACTTTGTAGATTACAAATGCATGAGGTCCCTCCCAGAGGTCCATTTGTTACAGTCTTTGAGATAGAGCAACAATCTGTTAATGCATCAGGCTTTGAACCAGCTTGGAGGAAACACAGATACAAATTGATCAGGATTGCTATACCTTTTGGATTTCAGGGTGTTGTGTGCTAGCTCTCCCTCCATGCCTGTGAACTCCCTGCAGGACTCTGCACTGACCCTCTTTTTAATATGTATCCAGATTTTCATATCCTTGCGTTCATTTCATCACTTTTTATTCGAGGTCATCAAACCACTTACCACATCTTAATTAACAGATTTATTGCACGTTTGCCGGGAAAGCTTTTTGCAATGCTCTAGCCCACTAGAAAGGATCTAAGTTCTTAGAAAGCCCATTGTTTAGGCTGTAAGCATCCCTGACTTGCTTCAGTCTCCTTCTCTGAGGGAAGGGAAGATGAGTGGGGGCGGGGCAGGCAAAGACAAGTAATATAATAAAGACGGTAGAAAAAGACCAGACTGGCCCACCCAGTCTGCACAGTTGTCATTCTTCCACTCTGGGTAAGTTTCCGTACTCAACTCAACACCCAGCTCCCGCATCACCCCTCCAGCTAACTTTCAGCCTCTTTCCCACCATTGTTCTGTGCTCTCCCTATCAGTCCCGCCCATGCCCAGAATGCCAGCACTGCCACTGCCACAGCCACGCTGGTTCCGGCCTTGTCATCCTCCTCCTCTCTGATTCTTACGAGGGCTGTGCAAGGAAAATGTTTTCGTTCTGGCTCATTTCGCTTGGGTTTTTCTTTTATTTCGATTCATTGAATGCTAATTTCATGGTTTTTTGTTCACTGAACCAAAATAAACATTAAAACAAAAAGAAACTGCCGCCCCCCCCACACTTTCCATGGTGCCAAAACATTAAAAATGACCCCACCCCCTTGGGTCTTTCCCCACCCCCTGAGGTATCTTGCCCCTTCCAGAGTCACTCCTGCCCTGCTGGGTCCAGGATCCAGAATGGTAAGGGCCGTTTTGCTGTAGGCCTCAGGGCCAGGAGTGACTTGGCAAATTTGTGCAGACTCAGGGGTAAGATATGTCATTGGGGGGGGGGGGGGGTTAATGTCTTACAGCTCTCCCTAGAGCGCCCCCCTCCAATTTTTTTTTGGGGGAGGGGGTGAGTTTCATTTCCTTTTTAAACAAAACAGGTATTGTGTTGCTTTTTTTCTTTTAAAAAATGAATGCACAAGAGCAACTATGAATCCAACCCCCAGGTCCCCCTTCTATGTCTAATTAATTTACCTAAATTATAGGGACCTAAATTGAAATGCCAAAAATTTAGCGACCTTTGTTACTCTGCTAAATGGCTTTGAAAATTGTTCTCTTTGTGTATTTGAGTGTGGACGCATTTTTTGAACCGACTTAGAATCCTATTTTATCGCTTTAAGAGAGAGCAAATCTGCTCTGCTGCTGCCTTTCAATTTGTCTTTCCCTCATCTCTGGAGAATTTGTTACTTTGCAGAACTTGTGGTCCAGGAGACCCATTAAGTCATCGTGATAGATGAATTTACAACA
This sequence comes from Rhinatrema bivittatum, assembly GCF_901001135.1. Classification (NCBI taxonomy): domain Eukaryota; kingdom Metazoa; phylum Chordata; class Amphibia; order Gymnophiona; family Rhinatrematidae; genus Rhinatrema; species Rhinatrema bivittatum. Next base: position 54,059,034 of record NC_042632.1, on the reverse strand, counting down.
GTTTCTCTGCGTGGATTTGCTTACAAAGTTATTTTTGGATTCGGCAGTGTGGTTGCCATGTTAATTTGCTTGAATAGGCGGAAATAAAGGTGCGGTTGCGTCATTATATTTATAGAGCCGGCATTATGATATTCTGAGCTTTATTTTCCATTACTTTCTGAATAATTCCTACCATTCTCTTTGATCTTTTGATCGTCACAAACTGAGGTGAGGATTTCAATGCATTTCCGACAAGGACTCCAAGATCCTTTTCCTGCATGGTGGCTCCTAATGTGGAGCTCTGCATCGGTTATTGAGAGGCCAATATTCAAAAGCCTTTGTAGTCATGCGCACCAAGGCTGTTTTTGAATATTTCCCCTCCCATCCCTGACTGCATACGTTTAGAGGCAAATATTAAAAGCCCGGCGTGTGCCAGAATCAGGAGATATGGGCACAAGTTGGGCTTGTGCGCACCCACCAAATTTTAAAAGCTGCCCAAATGCCGCATATCTCCCATGCACATTTGGGTAGGGCATGGGCATGGTCAAGAGTTGTGTGTGTAAATACGAGCTTGAGCCTGTAGCCTGGTCCAGTGACGTGAAGTTTACTTCTGCTAGGAATGAGGTGTTACGATGTCTTCACTCCGCCCACCTTACCTTTTTTGAGACTCCTCCTGCGGTTGATGGACGTCTGGCTGCCGCGGCATCTGCCTGCCGTCCCCTCCGGCGTCCCTGGTCCGGCTTGGGTGCTGCATCCCGCCATGTTGTCCAGGTACCATAGGGCGCGCGCACCGAGCGGCCCTGTTTCTTATTCTCTTTGGCGCGAACTTCAGGGGCGCCCCCCTGTGATGGCGTCACGCATCCCGGATACAAAAGCCTACACTTTTTGCTAGCTAATCGAGTTAGCAAGGGATCTCCTTATGGATGGGATTCGCTCTCCATACCTAGCTACTCTACCTCTCCAACTTTTGGACTTTATCCTAATGGGGTACCCGCTCCTCGGGGGCCTCTCTCATTTCTTTGAGGTCGCTATCAGGAACCAGTACTCACTTCTCGAGGGCCCATGTTCCCTGACTCGCTGCCTGAACTTATCGCTTCTGCTTGGAATAAACCGCTGCCTACATCATCAGTGAGTTACCAACTTTATTTCCTCAGAGCTGTTCCCTGGAACCAGGTACTCGCTCCTCAATGGCCTGCGTCTATTCCAGCTTCTGTGTTACCTTCTGGGAGAAACCGCTGTGTGAGTAACTTTACCAACGAGGCTGTACACCAGAACTCTGTGTATGCTCCACTGTACTCACTATCTCAGTTTTCTCCACTACAGCTCAGCCATAGAGTATCCTGATGAACCCTAAGCCCAGCCGGGCTTCATCTCTACTCACTACTGCCAGCTCTGGTGGCTTCTCAACTCTGTCTAATAAAAGATATAACTCTGTGTTTTGTGTCCCAAAGCTGAGCCTGACCTGTGGCCCCTCACTGGACTCCCCCCCCCCCCCGTGGGCGTAGTCAGCTGCCACAGTGTCCAAGGGTCCACCCAAAACCTTACAAACAATAACAGGTATAAGTTAGCGTATCCAGATGTTGACCAAACTTAGCTTGCACTCTAACCCCTTAGCCCTCTCACCTTACCCTCCTCTTATCTGCCTCTCCTCTTTCTCCCCTTTTCTTCCCCCCCAAGCAAAGTCTCCAAATTACAGTGTTTCTTCCCTCTAGCAAAGACCCCTAAATAGTGTGTTATTAGTTCCCCTCCTCCACCCTTAGCTTATCCTTCCCTGTCCCCCCCCCCCCCCCCCTTCTATCCCTTTCACTGACATCAATGGTCTGGTACCTACAAGCCCACCTGTACATATATTGTCTATTGTTAATTTATATTTCGAATGTACCTATACAATCTCTCTTTCTCTATCCTTCCTACTGCTGTCCTCTCTCCTCCTCCATTGCTGCTCCCCCTTCCCCATTCCTGTTTATTGTATTTCACTCTCTTGTTAATTTGTTACAATGTAAACCGGCAGGATGTTCCGACCAATGTCGGTATATAAAAATCAACAAATAAATAAATAAATCGTCATGTCAAGGTCTGAAACCTTATATTTTAATGATGTAGTTTGAAGAGTTCGGGCACGGTCTACAGTGTCTGCCCTTCCATAGATAGCAATCAATCAAAGCGCCTTTGTCAGCTTGCTTCTTAGTAGAAGAAGGAAAATAAGTCACTCAGACACAGGACTGTAGAGAAATTTCCTTTATATATTACAATTAGCTTTATTACTTGGGTTGATAAACCGCTTCAAAACTCCCTCACTAGAGTGAGGACCAAGTAATTTATGCCGGAGTGATGTACTGCCAATAAAGATAGGGAACAACTCAAATGCAGCAGATATTGTAGTGAGACAGGGGTCTGAAATATCTGTGCTTTTCTGTTCATTGTAAAATTAAATACTGAAAGTAAAGGTAATGTGTGACTAAGAAGTGATGTCACTACTTGGCAAGCATCATTGTTAACACTTCTAGAGGCCAAAAGTCAACTGCTAGCAATGGAATCTTCTTTTGTTTGACTTTTGTTTCTCTATTCTTTTGTCTTCGTTCCTTCTTTTTCCTTTTCTGCTATTCCATGTGATTGGCCTCTTCAGTTTGTAATGCTCACACTACGTTCTCATGGATTAGAGAAGCATGAACTTCTTAAAATGCAAGAGATTCACGATTTCCATTTCTCCATATCTTCTTTACTACTTTAGTTTTCTTCAGGAAATCATCATTCATGGCATCAGGTAGTAGGGATTTGTGCAGCTAAATTTTCAATTCGGTTCATTTCTTTCTTTTTTGGGACGTTTTTGCCTCAAATTAAAATTTTTGAAAGATTTTGTTTTTTTCATATAAATTCATTATTATTCATTTAAGAAAACAGTGCATGCTTTTTTTCCCCCAAAAAATTAATTTTTTTTAGAATTTTCAGGGCCATTTTTATTTGTTTTGGATTTACCAAAACAAAATAAAATTAGCTGTTTTCAGTTTGGATTACCATTCATTTTTAAATGAATGTACATTCTGTTCAATATCTGTAATGAATAGAACTACTTGCAGTTTCAAAAGAAGGTGAAAGCAATCTTGTTCAGTCAAGTTTATCTGGTTTACTTTAAACTAGAAATTTGTTTTAACTTTTTGTAATATGTACATTTGTTTCCTGTTTTAAATATTTTATTGTTAATTTTATGTATGTTTTATTGTAATCCATCTTGAACAAATTGGAAATGACAGAATACAAATTGTTGAAATAAATGAATAGCACACTAGATAGAGATTTATCTTTTTCTATACATGTAAGAAAGAGAAAAGGAGCCTTTGTTGACCAAGGGAATACAGTGCAGCTCCCTACAGAATTATTACCAATGCTATGCCTTAGTCAACTAGGTGCTGTCCATACTCATTATCCCTCTTTGAGCAAAGGGTTGTTAATGCATTGTACTTCACTTTTCTCAATGCCACTTTCCACTAGAAATGAAGGCATGGTATATAGACTTGGAAGAGGGGCAGCACTGGTTTGCACACCTATAGCATAATGACATAATGCTGCATGTAAGAACTATCTTTAACAAACCCATAGGAAACTATACTTAGCCATAGGCATTATCCTCTTGTACCTGTTTTAGGAAATCCTCAGAGCTTTCAACTCATCCTAATATAGATTAAGACCCCCTTATTTTATGAAAGTCGCCTTGTCTTTATAGAGTTTCATGGAATCATTCTTAAATACTGTAGCAGGATTACTCCATTGAAACGCTGGCATTTTCATCTTAAATAATTCACCTTATTCAGAAATCAACAGGTTGGAAGGTCTAAATCATGGATGCCATAAAATGAATGCTTTTAAGGAACTTGATAGGAAGAGGAGTAAAGCACCCAGAAAAGAAAAAAAAGAACAGAAACAACAACAAAAAGGCATTATATGTGCAGATTAAGTGTGTCTCTCCAAATATCTCATGCTTGCTTGGTTGAAGCCTACAACCATCAGGCTTTAAGGTGATATACACGTGCATTTCCTATTATGTGAGTTTCCACAGAAGAAAACTGACAAAGCCATCAACCACTATAATTGCACCAATTTTTGCTTCAAGTCAATTATTTTAGTTAGCATTAATTTTCAAGGACTTTACTGTACTTTAGCTTCAAGTATGCTTAACTTGATAACACAGAGCTGTACCTTTTTAAAATCAAGCACTGAAATTGCAAGACAGTTTTGTTGATTATTTAGATGTATAAATACTTGGAAACAAATTACATGAACAAATATAGATATGCAAAAACCATTTAGCTTGCTTATTCAGTCAATTGATTTAACAAGACAGGGAGGCATCATCTACACAAAAAATGCAAACCAGCAATTTTGATGTGGAGCAAGGGTGACTAATCCTAGTCCTGAAGAACCGTAAACAAGTCTGGTTTTCAGGATATCCACAATGAATATGCATGAGACATACATATCTGCATGCACTGCCTCTATGGCATGCACTCTGTCATGGAAACTCCTTAATATTGACAATGTGTTCCTCCCTTTTGTTTTTTTAAACTGTATAGGTAACCATCATACTAGCATTGAAAGCTTTCTAGTTTAAATAGCTTATTGACTCTCAAACTGCCTTATGTATAATAGATCAGCTTCAGTTAATAGCCCATTAAAAGCAAAGCTTATTTTGATAACCAAGAAATAACTTTGTGAAAACTCCTTAATATTGGCATTGTGTCCCTTTTGACACGGGTCCATGTTTCGAACTTAAGTTCTGCATCAGGGGCTGGTCAATAATTCCTATGTCTGTGAAAAGAAGAGCAGTGGGAAGCTCCTTTGATAAAATGGAACAAAAAATCCATCAAATCAGCTGGATACTTGATTATAAGTCCCACATAGAAAGCTATGTAGATCCTTATGCACTGCAGTGCAAATATGCCACAGTTTTATCAGGAAAGATGATCATTCCCGTTGATGGGGTTGTGCTGATGGACATGGTACCATAGGGATTTCATTCATTTATTCTATGCCCAGACATAAGAATTAGTGGCCAGCCTCTGATGCAGCTTTATATTTTAGTATTGATATGTGTTGTGGGTTTTATACATTTTTAGTATGTTTGTTTAATATTTTGATGTAAAATAAATATATTTCTGTTTTTGTATATCTTTTTATTTGAATTTTAGCATTCCTATATATTTTTTTATGCATACCTTACAACATATTTTCCCACTGTATTAATATTCTTTCCTGCTCTTCTTGGCTGTAGCAGTTTTCCTTGGCTTCCCCTTGTTCTTTGAATTGATTCAACAAACCATCTCCGAAGAAAGTTTTTTTCTAATTTGCCTCGGATATTTGAAAAATCTGAAGTGGATTGTATCAAATTGGCAAACTTACTTTGGATTTTTTTTTTTTTTTAACATCCGAAATGAATGTTTTTTGAATTCTATAAACATTTTTTCTTTTAAATTTCTCCAAAATTTTCTAGTAAACGTCCAGCAGATTTCCACTGTATTTATAACAGGGCTGATGTCTAAAACTCTCCTGGGCTGAGTTCAAATGGTTACACATCTGGGGTGGGTGGGACAGATGGAAGAGATTCCTCTGGCACGTAGGTGGTTGGAGTTCAGTCCGGCGGATGGGCCAGAAGCCAAGATATTGTAAGTGTGACTCTTTTACAATTCATCAGCATCGTCTCCAGGCAGGTACAAAATGCTGGCCATGCATTTATGGGCATTGATGCAGACAAGGCACAAACGTTTTGCCTATGGCCTTTGCCCCTGTTTTCAAGGGAAAGTACACAAGGGCGTTTACTTAGAAAACTGCCCTGGGTGCAAACAATATGGGCAACTGGGACTCTATGGCCTCCCTTGCACCGACCTTCTTTACTATTCCCCCACATCCCACAAATGAAAAACGAAATAAGGCGCAGCTTTATTAAACCCAAACAAAAGCGATCACCCGAGCCCAACTCTTTAAAAATTCACAGCTACCCCGGTAGTCATCCGCCTCTCCCCTAGCAAGATGCACTACCCCCCAGGCCCCTCCCCACCCCTCCAGTGAGGGCCCCCACCACGACCCAGCAAGGAGTCCCTCAACAATGTGACTGAACCCAATCACATCAAAACTACGCGGTGTACCCAGCGTCAAGAACTCCGGTCCACCCTATCCCCAAGTTGCAGCAAATAATAATATCATAGAGGGCGGGCGGGAGGGAGGTGACTAATCACACTGGATGACATAAAAGGCGGGCTAAACCTTTGGTGTCCACCCTTTATAGCAGCCCCTAGGGAACCACCTTTCTTCCTTGCTCACTGCGATGCCACAAATCGGGGCCTGAGTACAGCCACTGAATGGTTTGAAATCCCAGCACGGCAAGACCACCCCCTCCCTCCCCTAACTGCTCTCCCTGACCCCTCATCACAGACCCCTCTCAGGTGCAGGCAGGCCAAGCCCGATGCCCACATTATCCCGGGCATTCGTAGACGTGGCTCTGCCTGCCCCGTACAGTGCACAAGGACACACGCAGCTGCTTTTTGTGGGGGTTGAGCATTACTGTAAAAATGCACGCACCTACGCGTGTACTGTTCCTCAGTCAACCTCAACATCTCCTCTCAATGTGGGTAAAAGTGCGGCTGTATGGAAAGTGGGAAATGTTCAGGCAACTAATTCATGTGGGTAAAAAAAAAAAATGTATGCAGTTTAATTACTTTGAAAATTGTCCTCATTATATATAGAATTTCATACAAATGTGTGTGTGCATGGGATTCACACATTTATCTATCCATCTATTTCTTCAGAGACTCTCTCACCTTGTCTTACACCCTCTCCTCCACTTCAAACCAAATGCTGTGGGCACCAACTATAACCACCAACTTTTGTTTGCAAAGTTTACTGCTGTGGCAGAATGAGTTGTGATAAATAATGCACACCAATTACCTCTGTGGCCAAGCCCTCAGTTCTTTCCAACTTGTTATAAATTTATAAAACCGGACCGCTGCTTCTAATCTATGACCATAAAGAATGACTGCTCCTGTTCGAAAGAGCAATGAGTCTGTGTTCTGAGTCGTTTCCAGAGGGTGAAGTTGCAACTGGCGGCCCTGCTTCTTCTGACGCTTCCTATTCCCGTCACCCCGAGCGGGGGCAATGAGTTTAGCTTTCTGTGCAAATCTAGAAGCACTTTGCTTTTTCCTAAGTTGTAAAGCTTAAATAAATTGTTTGCCTGTTTTGTTTTTTTTCTTGTTGATATGCAAAGGAAGCAAATTGAAGGAACAAAGTGTGTGAGCTCCCTACTGGAGTATTAAGCTGCTAACGGGAGGGTCTGTAACCGCTCCCAAGCTGTCGATGTTCCATTCATGCGTCGTGTCAGTAACTCGTGGAGGCAAAATGCTTTCCTGAGCAGCCCCCCAGAACCTCCTTCTACCAGTTCAGTGCCAAGCTTGGGGAGACCGAGCGAGCAACATCTCGAGTAGTGGAGCGTCGGCCCTCTCCAAGAAACGGGAGGCAATCTCTTGCCCTGGAAGGGTAGGGTGCTCGCTTGGCTCTGTTCCTCTGTGCTGTAGGTACTGCTTCAATGCTTCAGATGCAAACAAAAAAGCCAGAAAATAAATGTACTTAGTACTTTAAAAACAATCTCAGCTGAAATGCCCTTGGTATCGAGGATTTGACAACACCACCTTGCAGCATTTCTAACTGTTTAGATAATTACGTTGTCAAGAGTTACTTATCATACACTTAACACTTTTAATACCCATTTATTACGAGTTCATCTAACTGCTATTTAGAGAATAATGCTTTTCCACATCACTTGATGCCATTCAGATTCTGTAATAGCTGGTTTCTAGGATATTATGCCACAAGGCCTGAAAGAATAATTGAATGTTGCATCCAAGACAATATGTTTGGTGATGCGCTGCGATTAACTGGCAGGTTTAGGATGGTGGAGGAGAAGTATCAGTATTCATTGTTGAAAGCAGCCCAAAACTGCACAATATATTTATGAAGCAGCTGGTGGGGCGTCTCAGTCATTCAAAACTAGCTTTTGAATGCAAATTATTTCTTGGGCCTCAGGATATGTTTTTGAGATGTGCCAAATTATGCAGGCCTACCATATGGACAATTAAAAAAATAAATAAATAATAAATGTGTGAATTGCTGCGAAATACATATGGTCACTAGTCAGCGAATGTGAGCTATAGCCCATATTCAACCACAATTGTGCATGGTTAACTATAACTTCATGATACTGCAGCCTGAGAGGCGTCAACAAGTCACAGTCAAACTGGAACTAGGTGGATTTCGTCCTGGTTTGATTTGAATTTTCAAATTTTAACCCATGCCTAATGGACAAATCCATAACTTGTTTTTCCCTGATGATCTAAGTGAAATTTTAAGGGAATCTGAAATGGATATGAAGCAGATCTGACAAAATCTATCTTGGATTTTTACGGCTTTTCCTTCAAAAAAAGGTTTAGTAAATTTGTTGAAGATTTAGTGCTTTTGATTCAAGTTGGTAAAATGGTTTGAATCTTATTTTGCAGAAGTTTTCACATCTCTACTTGTTATGACTGTGGTCAGTTGGTCACTGTTCAACCATGGCCAGAGTAACTGAGCCTGGCCAACAAAAGGCATTGCCTAAAATTGCTGAGAATATTCCCAACTGAGATATTATTTTCAGTGTTTGGTTTACATATTCAGAATATCACATGGGGCCCTGATTAAATAAGAGCAATGCCCCATTTTTTTAGGCGTGGGCTCAGAGAACACAATTGACAGCAATACTGTATCTGTTCAATGGCTCACATATAATATCTTTTCTGAATAAATGCTGGTTGAATCATGGAGGGTTATGTTTGTTTCTTTCCTGTTCTTTTTTTTTTCTAATTTGTAAAGAAATACCCAGCTCATGCTGACCCTGAGCAAAAATCTGCCTCAGTACATCAAGGGGCGACTGTTGTAAGCGCCCACTTTAAATTTACGGGCCAGAACACACACAAAGCTAACCTGAGCATGCAAGTTTGCCTTGAAAATTATCCTTGTAAAACTCCCTGCACTAGTTACACCTGCTAATTTGTGCAGAGAGATTTTCTGAGAGAATTTGGGGCAGATTTTCAAAGGCTACGCGCGTAACCTGAGAAAATGTAAATATTCTTTGTTCAGTTTCCGCCCCCTTCCAGATCCTAGTTAATTTTCCTTATTTTTTGTAACTTTCTCACATTGTACATAATATTGTTATAGTATTTTAAGTTTTACTGTATTTGAAGTTGAATTGGGAATGTTGATTACTAAGTTACTCTCTGCCTTTACACACATTGTTAATTGTAAACCGGGTTGATGTGATATCAGTCATGAAATTCGGTATAATAAAAATAATAAATAAATAAATAAAATTTGCCCCTGCGTGCGCCGAGCCTATTTTGCATAGTCTCAGCGGCGCGCGCAAGCCCCGGGACGCATGTATGTCCCGGGACTTGCAAAAAGGGGCAGTCCGGGGGTGTGGCTGCGGATCGGGGCAGTCTGGGGGCATGGTGGCGGTCCGGGGGTGGGGTCAAATGCTCCTGCATAACGGCCTGTGCCGGAGCATGGCGCGCCAGCACGTGCAAATTACACCTGCCTCGGGCAGGAGAAACGTTTTCAACAAAGGTAGGGGGGCATTTAGTTAGGGCTGGGGGTAGGTTAGATAGGGGAAGGTGGGGGAGGGGGCCGGAGAAAAAATTCCCTCCAAGGCCGCTCCGATTTCGGAGTGGCCTTGGAGGGAACGGGGAAAGCCATCGGGGTTGGTGCGCGCAAGGTGCACATGTGTGCGCCCCCTTGAACGCGCCTGGATTTTATAACATGCGCAGGGCAGCCCGCGCATGTTATAAAATCGGGCATAGATTTCTTTGCGCCAGGTTGCGCGATCAAATCTATGCCCGTGCATAAATTTCAAAATCTGGCCCTTTATGTGCATACTTTTAAAAATCAACAGGCATTGGTGTAACCGGCCTGGCGTTGCGCTTAAAGCCCCAGGACACATGTAAGTCCCGGGGCCTCCATAAAGGGGCGGGGTGGGGGAGGTCCAGGGCGGTCCACGAGTGGGACGTGGGAGGGGGCAGGCTCCCGGCACAGCGGCCATATTTGCCGCTGTGCCGGGGATCGCACGCTGGCAGTTGGCCGGCGCAAAAGGTAAAACAACATTTTTGAGGGGGGTTAGAGTAGGGCTGGGGGGGGAAATGTTAGGGGAAGGGGTGGGAAGGTTAGGTTAGGGGGAAGGGAATGGGGGAAGGCAGCACGGCTTGGCACGCAAGGTGCACAATTGTGCCCCCGTGCGCAAGATAGAAAATCGGGTGTACGTGTGCACGCGCCGGATAGCGCGCACACACGTACGCCATGCGCGCGCGTTATAAAATCTGCCCCTATGAGTTAGGGATTTGCTGTCCTTTTGAAACTAGCTGAAAAAAAAACAATGAAATTAGTGGCTTCATTTTATGTTGTTTCCAATACAAAATGACTCAAAAAAGAAATGTTGTTTTGTTTCAGATTTTAGTCTTGGCATGAGCTTAACTGAAGAGCGAAACAAAAACATATAATCAGTATAAATAAAATAATGACACGAGAAACTAAACAAAATAATTTTATATGCACACCCCTGACTCTGACTAACTGCAAGGGGAAATATTTCAATGCTCTTTGGAGAAATATAAATTTATATTTGCTTCAAGTACTTGACAGATGAATGAATAGAAAGGTCTTCTATTCAGCAGAGAGAGATTTTGCTCTTCATTAGTGTCAATATAAAAAAAAAGTACCCTGAAAATTGTTTTTAAGCTACAGATTTAGGGAAGAACTGAAGTAGAGAGGCAATGTGCCGAACAGTAAACCGGAGATTCAGAACAGCAGGATATCAGAACTGATCGATATACAAAGAAAGTGCCTTTCGATTCTTTACTGTGCAGATCAATAGAGAGAGTGGTTGGTTGAGCTGCAACTACAGAGAGCTCCACACAGGTAAGAATATCTGTGTGGTGCTCTCTGCAGTCCTATAAAGTTCTAATGTTAATGCACAAACTAATTAACTATGGAAAAGTACCATGGCTAGGTGCCTTATTACGAATCTTTACGATCTCCAAATAAAGGCTTTGCAGAGGTCCCCTCAATACGACAGGCACATGTTGGTGAATGGTGAGGTCAGGGACCGATGGCTTTCTCTAGCAGGCTCAGTAGTGTGGAACTACATGCCAGAGCAGTTACATTAGACACAAATACATTTAGGAAATTCTTAACTTGAGGCCTGATGCATCAAGGTATTTTCCCGAGGCACAGAATGGGAGAAAAGCCTTACCGAATCAGGCAGTTGGTTATTTAGGCAGGAATTTGAAGAGCAATTATAAAAAGAGACCAGTAGCAGGAAAGGAGGTTCTGTTTGTGATTTTATTTTAAATTGTATGTTTGTGTGTTATTTTGAATTTTACTATGTGTGTTTCTGATGTAAATTATGATTGTTTGAAGCTGGCGATATAGAAACATTTTAAATAAATAGAATGCAGAAGCAAAACTAAACAGAAAAATATAATAAAACAAAACTAACATGAAATGAAAGATTTTCCCATGCCTGGTAGTATCCATCCAACAGAAACAACCGAACCTTAATAGCAAGAAAATAAAACAGTTTAATGGAATTAATGTAATGATTGGGGTAACCCATGTGGGGTTGAAAGGTTCTTACAACAACTGAATAATTCTCATGTTGGTCCAATAAGAGGTACCAGATCCTGCAGAGAACTCAGAACTCGGTACACCCGCAGCTTAGCTCCTCGAGCTCTGCACTGCAGTTGTTGCCTTTCAAACTCAGTAGAGGGAAAGTGAACTGGGGAAAGAGTATGATAGCACTAAAATGAAGTCATAAAGGGCTTTATTTGGTCTCTGAATACTTCTTAACAAACAAGATTCTGTTGTGTTCACTATTAAGTTATGTTTTATTTTTTTCTGAACATCTTTGCATGTCCACTAGGGCAATCTCTACAGAAGAGCCATAAATTACAGTGTGATAAGGCTTGTAAAATTATCCAGGCAGGGTTACAAAGGTAACCGCCTCAAGGGTAATCATGTTTTCATGATTGTCTTAAAAAATAGGGCTGGCAGACAAAATAGAGATGTCCTATAGGAGAGTATTCTGAATTTAGGCTTCATTATAAAACTGCTTTAGTGTAGCTTGAATGTGACTAATTAAATACCATTTCCAGTTTTGGCCTATACAATGCTAAGCTTCACGTTTTGATTCTAATGGCTTTTATTTTGGGACTTTTATCCTATTTCTGTCTTCCTTGTTGCTGGCACACAGTGCCATGAAATTCAAATTCTAGTCTGTCATAGGAATTCTGCATTCCTGCTGTGTACTATCCTTCCATCATCTTTGTAAGATGTCACAGCGAGCAGGCCGGCCCTGACTTCACAGAGCAGGAAGCGGCAGGAGACTGCAGCTTGCAAGGTTGAAAAGCCACTAGGAACATCACATAGCAGGATAGTGGCATCCAAATATTATGGTTTTATTTTTCAAATGATCTTTCTGCGTTATCTAGAGCACTTTAGCTATGCATATTGCCTGAGGTACTTGTAAGTCAGTTTATAGAATGAAGTAAAAGAAATAGGAATATTGCAGCCTTTGCAGGAAATCATAGGGTGATGGGGCTAGAGTGAGCCGCAAGAAATCACTGCCAGATACCTAACCTACCCGATGTCTCTCTAGATAACGTTGCAGTGCTCAGTTACCCTTAAAGTGGGGATGTTTTTCTTACCAGCATGTTGCTGTATTTTGGGCCAGGACTGCAGTCTGTGGGGAATGAGCCCGAGGCTTCCAGTTGCTGTTCTCCTGTTCATTTGTGCACCTTGGTTGATGTTAGGTTTGCCAGAACGGGGGTCTGAAAACTGCACTGGGGCATGAGGAGAGGTTAGAAGTCTTTTCACGTGGTTTGTATATTTCACAGCAATCCTGCTGAATCAGATCTGTTCATTCATTTGTTTGGGAACTACAGAATAACCCTGACGGGTCATGGCCCTCCAAAAAAGCTGTGAGATTTTAAATCCATGCGTCTTATATCTCGCTGCACATGAACAGTGAGAGATATTTCAGTTTAATGAACACAGACAGTTCATTTCTTCTACCGGCAACCCCCACTCCAGGTTATTGGGCCAGTTGAGAAAAAGGGGGCTCACTATAGGTAGAAATAGTTATATCCGGCTGTGTTACCATGCAGTCCAAGTGAAAGCAAAGCGTGAAGTCTCTAGTTGGTGCATTTTTTCTTTTCTTAAGGCACCCACAGTTCTAGTGCATCTGATGTAACAGTTGATATCTCTATTCCTTAAAACAACTAACACGCTGGCTTCTGTGGAGAAACCCACGATTCACGGTTTTCCAAGCTTGAAAGAAATGAGCTTTGGATATTTAGTTCTGAAAGTCTGTTCAGACCAAGGCTGCTCAACCCTGCCCTCCTCCAGGGAAGAAGAACTCCAGTCCACAGACTTCTGACCTTTAGACACAGGAAGTCCACAGGTGCTGCAATTTCAGTAGGGTAGTTCAGTCTCTTACATTTTAAAAGCCTGGCACGCACATCAGTTGGGAAATGTACACACAATTTGGGCTGGCACAAGCCGACTGAATTTTAAAAGCCAGCCAGATGCATGCACATCTCAAAACGTTTCAAAATGGGCGTGGTCTCAGTGGGGCATGGGCATTTCAGCACTTGGCCCGGAGATATGTGCAGAAATACTTTGTGCCTGGACGTGCACCCGGGGTCAGTGGTACGTAAGTTTACTTCTGCTATGGAGAAGCTAAAAAACTATCCATAACTGTGGTGATTCAGGTTTAAGGGGTCTGGGGTAAGTGAGGGGAGTGTAGGCTATCAAACAAAGGGATCTCCAGCTGCTTCTGCCCTGCCAGCTCTCAATTGCTATAGGTGCCAGTCAGCCTTGAGAGTGGCACCAATGTTTCATGGCTGTACAACAAAATAGCGCAAGCCTCGGGGGGGGGGGGGAATATCAGATATTTTCATATTTTCAGCTGAGACAATTTTCAGTTTTTCATTTGTAATGAACTGAAAATTGACTTATTCACTCCAGAATTTGCATTTGTTTTAAACTAATGCACATTCCTACTGTTTGGATGGCCTATAGCATCGCTGGCATGGACAGGGTCAGATTTCTCTCTCACACACCCATTGGGGTCCAGCTAGTTTTTTTGACCACAGCGCCATGCGCGGCACCTGAACCATGTGCCCTTCTGTCCCCAATGAGAAATCTGGCTCTGGACATGCACTGCGTCTGCATTGCTTATGAAAGAAGAAGATAAAAGACTGAATGAGCTCCCCTCCATTATATAGACCTTACTGAATGCTGTGTTCATTCATTTGTTTTATTTGCTCTTAAGTATTTCCTTTTATTCATAATATATCAAAGTAATTTACAGAGCATAAAACAACATGTAATTAAAACATCTCATATAATAACAGACCTACACAATTTAGCATTACAAGAATCTTGCAAGAATGAGAAAACTAATAAATGTACTTTTGACTCTAGTCAGATACATTTATGAGTTCAATTCATTACCAGTGAATGATAGCTTTTAGTTTTTACAGGTCCAGGTTTCCACCCATCAAGAAGTCCAAGCTGGACACATCTGTCGTAGTGTCTTTACAATACCCCTCCCCCCTTCAAGACACAGCAAGATTAATGCAATATTTCTCACCTAATATTTGCTCAAAAACACTGGTTCAAGCAGTTTCAACAGTTTCATCTCTCAAACACGAATATGCATCAGAGTTTGGATACCTGGAATGTTTTAATTTTCACAAATGTGAAGATCCTTTCAAACATTGTGATTACAAATACGCTAATGCATTCTTAAATAGGTAATTGCACAGTATTTACTGTAAACTGCATAGGGTGCAAAGCAGGCTTAATTATTCTGAAAAAGGTCCCACAGCGACTGCACGCCCTTAAAAACATAGCTTTCCGTTTCTATTCAAGCACAAGTTCACAAACGTCTTCAAAAGTGATGGAAGTTAAGATAAATTAATTCATGCAAATAATATGCAATTATGGAGACAATGCATAAATCTGTTAATCCCCCATTGTGAGGAAAAAATAGCTGTGGAACATTGTATCTTGTTGAGAAAGTTATTCAGAACATCGACTTTCAAAAGAATTTAAACTGTGTGGTAATTTGCTTTTTCTGATCTGTACCTTTCCTCCAAAACTGAACATTTAAAAGTATCATCGCTATCATTTATGTTGCATATGAATGCATCAGTCCAATAGAAACATTTTGTAAGCCTCCTGCAGTCTAAACACAATCAAAATCAGTCCTCTTGTTTTATTAATAAATCCACAAGGGCTCATCTCCAGCTCTGCCCAATTTATTCCTAGTTCCTCATCCTCTGCCTCTCTGCTGTCCAAGGTGAGAAACCAAGGAATGGAGAGGACAAGAGGAGCATACATTCTGTTTAGTAGAACTGAACTGTTCCCCTCATGAATAAACCATGTTCTAAACAAATAACTTTTATTAGAAATAACAAAATTGGTATCAACTCCCGAGCCCCTCTTCCAGATTCTCAATTCTGCCACAGCAAAATAAATTCCCGTACTGTGCAACATTTAGAGAGGAGAAAACACAAATAATTGTGCTCTTGTTTATAGGTTTCTGGAAGCTTGTTCCAGAAGAAAGAATCCACAAACTGGATCACACGATCGCGGGAGGTTTGTAGGTGAATGGCTTTGTGAGATGGTGTAACCAATAAAAGGTAGATTTTAAAAGCCTTGCATGCACAAAAATGACCACATAGGCACATAAGCGGGCCGTGCGGGAGCTATGCGAACTTTAAATAGCCGGGAAGGGTGCGCGTGAGTCCAGAAAATGTAGGCGGGGAAAGGGGCAGGGCATGGACATTCCAGAGGCGGGGCCAGCACTGACGCGCATAACCCTTAATTTTCCTCAGCTGGCGCACGTCTCCTTTTCCTCCAGGAACTTGCCCAAGCCCCTTTAAAACCCTACACTAGTCACCCTGATCCTATCCTCTGGAAACAGATTGCACAGCTTGATGGTGCGTTGAGTGAAAAAAAAGTGCCTTTTATGATCTGTTCTGAATCTGCTGGTTGTCGTTTTCATGGAGAGTCCCCTCCGTTTTAGTATTATTTGAAATGGTAAAGAACTGTCCTTTATTTACCCGTGCCACCGCGCCCGTGATACGTTTTCTTTAATGCTCCAGGAGCTTCCATCTCTTGGTGCTGAGTTTTTTTTTGTTGTTTTTTTTTCATCATCCCATGTAAATGCTTGATTAGATGTTTTCTATGACCCAATGCAAATCACAGTTTCCCTAACAGCAGAGCTATACGTGTGCACAGATCGTGTATGTGTGCCTTGCAAAGAAGGTTTTTTAGTTGGGGGATCTCCTTCCGCTTTTCCAAGTTGTCAGCTGAAGGGGGGCTTTCGGTGTACCGTATCATTAATTAAAGGATGTCATTTGCTCACAAACATCAGAGCATCAAATCATGCATCAAGTCCTTGCAAAGACTTTTTTAAAACACAAAGGAGCCACGCCAGATGGTAGGGTTTCATGCCCTCCTGTTCCATACTTGCATTAATCAGACTTCATAAAGAGTTTAATGTGCAGACTGGGCAAAGTGGAGGTGAAAAATCTGCATGTGCGCTCTGAATATTATTGGAAAAGGCTTGTGGGAGTACTAATGAAGTGGATTCTGTGCATGATACATTTATTGAAATTTCTGGATCAAGGTCCTAGAAGGCACCCGATGGCATATCATCTCATTAGAAATAAACAGCAGATCAGGGAAAGGGTGAGGGAACTGATTATTGCAAATGTCTAGAAGGGATTTTGTTACTAACAAGGCAGCTTGAAGAATTTCGAAATAGCTTATCTTCATTTCGGGGAAAATCATTTCCTAGTGGCTTTATCTTAAGACTAAACCACAAACGAAGAGCTGTTCTTAGCTTTTTAATTTTCAGCCAGTAGGTCAATCAGAATCGGCATTTATTGGGCTACAGGACCGTGAGCCTTCATTCACAGCTTCCTGGGGATTTCTCCCTTCCCAGTCATTGCCGTGACTCCAAAACTTACAATTATAGGCCTTAGATCTGGCCATGATGTCACTGCCGCAGAATGACTGGACTCTCTCCTGACAGCCTATAACCATCCGGTATGCAGCTTGGGGGGGATTATTCCTAAGCTGCTTTTCTGTTTTGTCCCCAGCAGCTTCCAGTTGTATTCTAGTACATTTAGGGAACCATGCAGTGAAATCTGCGCCAGTGTGCATGCATTAAAGCTTTTACCATGCATGTTAGAAGACGGGGCTGTTCAAAACTGCCTTCTGGTGCGGATAAACCTGCATTTGTCTATGTAAAAACATTTGATTAGTGCCCTCTCAGCTGGCAATTAATGGAATTTATTTATTTATTTATTTAAAAGTTTTTATATACCGCACTAGGGGTAGGTATCTATCCATCTTAGCGGTTTACATCATAAAACACACATAATATTTGACATACAGTAAAATACTATAAAATTACAAAGTTTACATTCATTTACAACTGTATATTCCGTAATGCTTAAGGGTTTGAAAACAGAGTTGTTATGTTCATTTTGTTATGTTATAGGCACAGGTGAATAAATAAGTTTTCAGAGCTTTTTTGAAATCATTATGATTTTCTGTTAGTCGAATATACTCCGGGATAGAGTTCCACATTGTAGGGCCTGCAATTGAAAATGCTCGTTTTCTGGTTAGAGCTAGGCTTGCAACTTTTACTGTGGGTATTTCCAACATGCATTTGTTTATTGATCTAAGTTGTCTGTTTGGTTTATATAGTCTCAATAGTGAACAGAGCCAGATTGAATTGGGGTTATATAACAGGTTGTGGATTGTGGTCAAAATTTTGTAAGAGATCCGGAATGTCATTGGAAGCCAGTGCAAGTGATATAATAGCGGTGTGATATGGTCTCTGCGTGAGGCGTTACATAGCATTCTTGCAGTTGCATTTTGCACTAGTTGCAATGGTTGTATTGATGATTGCGGTAGACCGAGATATAATGCATTGCAGTAGTCTAATGCATTAATCTTAATGATTTTATTTTTTTCTTATTCCTAGGTAGATTTTTTTTTTTTTTTTTTTTTTTTTTTTTATTTTGAAGGGTGTTGTGTAGCCAGGGGTGGACAGCAGAGGTAAGGGGCCTGGAGGATGGATGAGGAGAAGGAGGCGCTCTCCCTGCCCCCCCCCCCCCCCCCCCCCCCGCAGTGTCTCAGTCTTCCTCACTCCTGGCCTTTGACCCAGCAGCTCCCGTCCCCACACATCCCCCACTATCAGGTCGATACAGTAAAGTGTGCTCCGTCGGAGCGCACTGTCAGCCTGCTCTGGACACGTGTTTTCCCTTACCCCTTATTCAGTAAGGGGAGGAAAACACGCGGCCCACCTGTGACACCTAATAGCGCCCTCAACATGCAAATGCATGTTGATGGCCCTATTAGGTATGCGCGCGGGATCCAGTAAGTAAAATGTGCAGCCAAGCCGCACATTTTACTCTAAGAAATTAGCGCCGACCCAAAGGTCGGCGCTAATTTCTTCCGGCGCCAGGAAAGTGCCCAGAAAAGCAGTAAAAACTGGACGCTCAATTTTGCCGGCGCTCAATTTTGCCGGCGTCCGGTTTCCGAGCCCGTGGCTGTCAGCGGGCTCGAGAACCGACGCAGGCAAAATTGAGCGTCGGCTGTCAATCCCGCTGACAGCCGCCGCTCCAGGCCAAAAGGAGGCGCTAGGGACACGCTAGTGTCCCTAGCGCCTCCTTTTCCTCGTTTGCACCGCATCACCTCATTTGAATACTGGATCGCACGCACCGGCGAAGGGCCGGTGTGTGCGCCAGGAGAGCGGGCGTTCGTCCGCTCTCCCGTGGTTTTACAGTATCGATCCGTATGTTTCCACTTCCCTGCTCACTCTCTCACTAGATTTCCCCATTTCCCTCCAGTCCAACATGTCTTGTCAGCTGCGTGCTCTGCTTTACTTTTTATTTGTATAATAATAATAATTTTCAATTTTATACTTCAAGAAACAAACTCTTACAAGCAACATGAATGGGGAAAAAAAGCAAACGCCAACGAAGAAATTTCAGGCATCTTAATACTTTGTCATTCTAAGTCCATAATAAATAGGAGAACCCAACCTCAGATAAACAAAATAACATCAAAATGTTGGGGAAAAAAAAAGGAGAGCCTATTAATTCATCTTAAAGGTAGAGCGGAGCCCTGTAAATTCTGGGATACTGCCGAGATCTTGCCCTCAGAGGCAATCTTACCTCTTAGAAACCGCTGCCCAGGGTCGGGAAACAAATATTTCTTTCCTCCTTTTATAACTTCAGAGGAGACTGCCAGGCCCCTCTACCTTCCCTGCATGACATCTGCACGCAGTCTGAAACTGCAAACTCTCAGCTGTGCTCCTCTCCGGGAATGACTGCAGCTCTCTTCCCCTGGCTGGCTGCGTGGCCCCAGCACTCCTCTCTAACCCCAGCACTCCTCTCTATCCCCCAGCACTCCTCTCTATCCCCCAGCACTCCTCTCTAACCCCAGCACTCCTCTCTAACCCCAGCACTCCTCTCTATCCCCCAGCACTCCTCTCTATCCCCCAGCACTCCTCTCTAACCCCAGCACTCCTCTCTATCCCCCAGCACTCCTCTCTATCCCCCAGCACTCCTCTCTAACCCCAGCACTCCTCTCTAACCCCAGCACTCCTCTCTATCCCCCAGCACTCCTCTCTATCCCCCAGCACTCTCTAACCCCCAGCACTCTCCCCTTCTTTAGGCACAGGTCAAACGGGTTTTGTGTTGCGAATCTCTCGCTCAGCAGAGCGCAGCCCTCTGCTTCTTGCTGCAGTCCCTCGGGTGAGGCAGAGGTCAGAGCAGAGAAGAGTCGCTCTGCTCCCGACTCCAGCCGCCTCTCCTTTGATTGTTTCCCCCAGGCGGCCAACAGCCTCTGGGCCGGATTTAGGATCTGAGCACCCATGGGCAGGATGGGAGAGCAGGGGGAGACCTTGGAGATCAGATAGTGGGTGAGGTCCCTCTGCCTCTGGTGCCCTTTGAAGTGGATAAGTGGACGGCTGGAGCCCTCCTCTTTGGCCTGTGTATTTAGTGCTTTCAAAATTTGGTGCCCTGGACAATTTGCCTCTGTTGCCTGTGCATGAATCCGGGCCTGTACACTCTAGAAAGGTACAGGGTTTACATTTTCATTTTGGTATGGGGTTTTTTGGGGTTTTTTTCCATTTCAGGGGATTTTTTTTGTTTTTTGGTTTGTTTAATGGTTTTTATTTTCAGTTCAGGTTCATTTCTTGAACTGAAAAAAAACAAAAAACATTAAAAGGCCCAACAAACCTCAAAACAAACAAACAAAAATACTAACACAAGCCTCCTTAGCCCCCTCTCACCCCCACCACCACCACTGGTAAAAATATAGCCTTTCCCAGGTCCCTAGAACCTCAACGTCCCGTACGAATGTTCCAGGGCCTGCAGCATGGCTGCAGGTGCCAGAGCGATGTCTCTCCGGCGTCCGTCGCATGGCCAGCGCCATTTTCATGCTTTGCAGTTACCTCGCAGGCTCTCTTCTCAGCATAATGCCAATCCCACTAAAAAGTAATTCCTAGATGAGAGATTGTTCTTTATAAATATGCAGTGTAATAGCCCCCTAATAGCACTGCTGCTACTAAACTTTCCTTTTAGCAACCTTTGAAATATAAGTAGAAAAATAGATAACAAGAGCACCACTTTTTTTTTTATCAATTCAGCAAGTGATTTTTCCTTTAGAAGAGATTGAAGGAGGATAGAGCAAGGCTTACGACGTAATAGCGCATTAACCCAGCCAGCAAGAGAGCCCTTCACTTCAGCCTTCTCGAAATAACCTGAGATCCTTTCCTTAAAAGGGGATTCTATTTATTGAATTGGCCCGCAGCGTATTTTTTAAATACCCTCCAATCTATTGTCTCTCACGTCCTGATAAAATAAAATCCTGTTAGAAATGAAAGAGTTGCAGCTTGTCAAATGAGATGAGCTTTATTTTAAATAAATTAAGACCTGCAGGCCCTGATCGCAACAATTGCACGCCATTTCCTTTTCACGTCCCCTTTGCATATGAGGTATTGTTTTGACAGCCCCTGTCCAACCGCAGTCTCTCTCACAGTAAATCCAACTTTTACTTTGCTCAAACATTAATATTGCAAAGAATTTGATGGGGGCAGTCTGTTGTGCCACAGATCTGTGCAAACTTTCCTTTTGCTGCATCGAGAATGATCAGGCTACACTTGTGACCTGTTGCGATGAAGGACATTTACAATATTTATACTGAGCAGACAGCGTTTGGCCAAATGCTTACTTGTGGGTACGCAAAAAAATCATACGTATTAGGTTTCCCTGCATTCTGATCCTTAGTCACAAGCAGTCATGTTGAAACCAGCAATGAAAATTTAAAATAAAGAGAACACTGTAAAAACCTTATTCATATTTTAATTCAACACATGCACACATGCATAGATATGAAAAAAAAATTACATTAATATACAGGCACACATGCATAGATATGCAAGTAATGTTACATTAATACAGCACATGCATAGATATGAAAGAAATATTACATTAATACACCACACGCACAGATGCATGCCTCACAAATCTGCTTCATTTTTTTTGAACAGGTTAATAAATATGGATAAAGGTGAACCGGTAGATGCAGTGTATTTGGATTTTCAGGAGGCGTTTGACAAAGTCCCTCATGAGAGGCTTTTAAGAAAAGTAAAGAGAGTATGGGATAGGAGATGGTGTCCTTTCATGGATTAAAAACTGGTTTAAAAACAGGAAACAGAGTAGGATTAAATGGTCAATTTTCTCAGTGGAAAAGGGTAAACAGTGGAGTGCCTCAGGGATCTGTTCTTGAACTGGTGCTTTTCAATAGGGGTGTGCATTTGTAATGTATTGGTAATCTGCAACGTATATGCCATATTCGTTGTATTCGTGGGGGTCGTGAAACATATGGTGAACCCCCACGAATACAATGTATCACTAACGAATAAACCCCCACCCTCCTGACCCCCCCCCCCCCCCCGACTTGCCAAAAGTCCCTGGTGGTCCAGCGGGGGTCCTGGAGCGATCTCCTGCATTCGGGCTGTCGGCTGCCAGTTTTCAAAATGGCACCGATAGCCTTTGCCCTTACTATGTCACAGGGGCTACCGGTGCCATTGGTCGGCCCCTGTCACATGGTAGGAGCAATGGACGGCTGGTGCCATCTTGTGCTCCTACCATGTGACAGGGGCCGACCAATGGCACCGGTAGCCCCTGTGACATAGTAAGGGCAAAGGCTATCGATGCCATTTTGAATACTGGCAGCCGACGGCCCGAGTGCAGGAGATCGCTCCAGGACCCCCGCTGGACCACCAGGGACTTTTGGCAAGTCTTGGGGGAGTCAGGAGGGTGTGGGGGGGGGGGGGGTTGTAGTTAATTAAATTTAAAGGGTTGGGATGGGGTTTTTTTTGAGAAACGAATACATATGTAACTAATGAACGGCTCAGGGTCCCCCAAGAATGGATGCAATGGATTTGGGTCCCGACGAATACGAATACCGAATGGGACGAATCCGACCCTGCTGCACATCCCTACTTTTCAATATATTTATAAATGATCTGGAAAGGAATAAGATGAGTGAGCTAAACAAATTTGCAGATGATACAAAATTATTCAGCGTTAAATCACTAACAGATTGTGATAAATTGCAGGAGGACCTTGCAAAACTGGAAAATCAGGATTCCAAATGGCAGATGAAGTTTAATGTGGACAAATGCAAGGTGATGCAAATAGGGAAAAATATAACCCATGCTGTAGTTAATGTGGTGATAGGTTTCATATTAGGAGCTACCACCCAGGAAAAAGATCTAGGCATCATAGTGGATAATATATTGAAACTGTCAGCTCAGTGTGCTGTGGCAGTCAAAAAAACAAATAAAATGTTAGGAATTATTAGAAAGGGAATGGTCTATAAAACGGAAAATGTCATAATGCCTCTGTATCGTTCCATGGTGAGACCGCACCTTGAATACTGTGTATAATTCTGGTCATTGCATCTCAAAAAAGATATAGTTGCGATGGAGAAGGTACAGAGAAGGGCGACCAAAATGATAAAGGGGTTGGAACAGCTCTCCTATGAGGAAATACTGAAGAGGTTAGGGCAGTTCAGCTTAGAGAAGAGACGGCTGAGGGGAATATGATAGAGGTCTTTAAGATCATGAGAGGTCTAGAATGGGTAAATGCGAATCAGTTATTTACTCTTTTGGATAATAGAAGAACTAGGAGGGCACTCCATGAAGTTACCATGTAGCACATTTAAAACTAATCGAAGAAAATTCTTTTTCACTCAATGCACAATTAAGCTCTGGAATTTGTTGCCAGTGGATGTGGTTAGTGCAGTTAGTGTAACTGGGTTTAAAAAAGAATTGGATAAGTTCTTGGAGGAGAAGTCCATTTACTGCTATTAATCAAGTTGACAAAGGAGTCGATTTTAAGAACCGTGCGCTTCTATGTACGCACGCTTCCCGGCACGTGCACATGGACAAGCTGATTTTCTAACATGTGCACGCCAGCGTGCACATGTTAGAAAATTTGATGGCTGTGGACACGTGCGCTGGATTTTAAAATCCACGTATGTATGTGCACACATGGGGGGATTTTAGCAAAATATGCGTGGCAATGCAAT
The DNA here is from genome assembly GCF_901001135.1 of Rhinatrema bivittatum. NCBI lineage: Eukaryota > Metazoa > Chordata > Amphibia > Gymnophiona > Rhinatrematidae > Rhinatrema > Rhinatrema bivittatum. The sequence goes on along the minus strand of NC_042632.1, from coordinate 54,035,298 downwards.
CAGGCCCAATGAGCAAGAACATTCAGAAGGGTTCAAAGATCCAAATGGTACCAAAAATACTTGTAAGAGAAAGAACATGTTTTTGTGCATCTGGAAGCATTTCCAAGTCAGCAGAGAACCACGTTTGGTAGTTTTATTTAAAAATGTTAGGGATCTACAGCCCTGAAATTTTTGGTTCAGTTTGTTTTTTTGTTTTCAAGGTGCTTTTTTTTTTTTTTTTTTTAATTTTGTTTTTGTGTTGAATTATTTTTTCTGGTTTGGTTTATTTGCTGAAACAAAAAAAAAAAATTAGCCCAGCTGGGACTTCCTGCAAATTTACCGGGACTGGAGAGCTTGTACCTTGCCCCCACTTATTTCCTTCCTGGGTGCTTGAAAAAGCCTAAAAGGCAGGATGGAAGCTCACTTTCTCCTGCCCCGGTCTGGAACTTTAAAAACGGTGCCATCCACCTGGTAGAAGGTGGCAAAGTGATGGAACTTTGGCACACAGCACCTTACTGACGCCCTGGCTAAGGGTATATAAATGTAAGAACACCGCCAATCTGTTGTAGAGCATTCATAAAGCCATACTTTAGTGTTCTTTCCCTAGTTGTTACCACTTCAGAGATAACGTGGAAGCAGGCAAACAAAACTCCTTGTAAATGGGTGGACTGGTCCTACTAATGGGACGCTGTCAGTACGCAATCACGACAATCTTTGATTGCTCTCTACAGATCACTGCAGGTCTTATTAAGCACTGCTTATGCAATGTGAGAACTGATTGGTACAATGAAACATCTAGAAGGAAAAAAAAAATCTATGTAGGTGGAAAGCTCAAATACTATGAGAAATAAAATCCTCCTACGCACAAAAGCTCTATATGCAGCTTATAATAAGGAGACCCTGCTAAAACTGAAGCATATTGTGTGCACTTAACTATAATTGTGCTGATAACTTTCTATGGTTATCGGTCTTTTGTAAACCACTCAGAGTGGAGTCCCTTGCACTCGGGTGTACTAGGCTGAGGGCAGGGGTGTTATGGTAGGTAGGGACTTGCAGTGTTCCCTGGAGGGGGCAACTCTGAAAAGCCCTCTTTTCTGATGGGTGCTGTGCAGCCAAATGAAGTGGCCCGTCCAGTTCATCTCCCGGGGGTAGAGAGGGAAAGCACCTTGTGAGGGGCTGTTGATCCAAGAAGAAACTTCTGCAATCAATGAAGCTTAAAGTAAAAATCTTAACAGTTTATTATCCTAGGAAATAAAAAAAATATATATTTCTAAAACAGTCTGGCAATAAACAATATATCTCAACAAATATTTTCTCTTTAAAACAGTACTTCCAGAAATAAAAGCCTTTTGAACACACTTACATAAACAACCATTAGACATTTCAACCAATTTAAACTTTTTCCTTTAATGCAAAATGCCTCGAACAGCTATTAATAGTTTTATTCTTTTTCTTACAGAACAATATACCATGCCCAGTGTTTTCAGATATATATATGCATCGTCTTTGAATGTTTCTTGCTGTACTCCACAATCATCGGACCAATTTTAAAAGCCCCGCACGCATAAAAGTCAGGGGGTTATGTGCGTGGCTGGGCCCTGCTCACGCCACGCCCATATCCCCCCCCCGATACGCGCCATTAGACGCTACCCTGGGAAAGCGCACGCCGGCAGCCGGCCAGTGCGCAGAGATTACTTCTGCTCTGGAGGAGCAGAAAGTATGAAACCCCCCCCCCCCCCCCAACCACCACTAGTTAGAGATAGTTTAAGGGTTGGGGAATAGAGGAGAAGAGGAAGGAAAGATAGAATTAGGGAACTGGGAAAGGCCTATCTGCGTCACCGCGCCTATTTTTTAAAAATCCGCCCCGTTGCACTCGTGACAGACACCCACCTGTACATGCGTGTGTGGATGTTAAATTCCTGCACACACATGTACGCAGATGTCGCATTTTATAACATGCGCGTGGTGACATGCATCTTATAAAATCCACGCGTCCATGTGTGTGTGTGCTGGGAACTGCGCGCACGTGGATGTGCGCGTGGAGTTTTTTAAAATCTATCCCCATGTGTATCAGAACTGGTATTTTTTTAAAAAAACGATTCTTTGTATTGACCTTTCTTCTTTACTGCTTTTCACACAGAGTCCCTTGAGTTAAGTTTGTGTATTTTTTTCTTTGTGCTGCTTTACTGCTGAGATCTAGTGTGTATGTCCTGGGTGTCTGTGTGCACACTTAGCTCTGGTGCTCGTCTCTGTGGTGGCAGGCCTGTCTCCCCTTCAGGATGTCCTGCTCCCTGGCTATGCTAAATCAATAAAGAGAGAGACTAACTCTCTGGCACTGAGAATCCTCCATAAGCTAATTAAACTGGTTTGCTAGCTAGGCAAAATAAAAGCATAAGCAAACATTCCCTATCTTGGATATTATTTAAAGAGATACAGCAGACATCCACCCTCACAAATCTCCACTCTTCCCTCTAATAGCACAATGGTCTGTCCAAGACTTTACCAGTGACTATCCTGTCTCCCTACTTTGGCACAGGGAACCAGGAAAATTTCAAGCAAAAACCAGTTGTGCCTCTTCCAGTTTACTAAAGCTCACCATTCGCACTGACACTATATCACTTCCCTTAGTTGTCCCCTTTAAATTCATGGCTGAATTCAAGTTTCTTTTCTTTTTTTCATTTGGTCAGGCAATGTCAGTGAATGGCTCCCTGCCCTTGTCCAGTCACAACTGTCTCCTCTGTCTAATGTTGGATGTTTTTGAATCAATCTTCTTAGCACGGTGGGCCGCTTCTAAAAGTTTCCAACGGGCCTTATTCCCCATTTCATGGCATGGATGCCAGCCACTTCTATTTCATGTATTTTTTAAAAGAAGTCAGTTTCTCCAAGCCCTGCTTATCACCGAGCTGCACTGGGGCTTGGACAGTACCAAAAAGCTTGTGTCCGTGCCAGCAGGCACTTCCAGGGGGTAATTTCAGAGGCGCGGGTACCCTCCTCCTACCACAGGTAAAAAAGATGATAATTTCTCTCTCTTGTCCTTACTTTAGTTATATTATTATTATTATTTTAATGCAATACAATATTCCTTGTTGGAATATATCACTTTTGTGAAGCCAAACTGTGAGTCCTCATGTGCCAGATTCTCAGGGAACTTCAAAGAGATCCCTAGATGTCCCAACACCGGTGCAGTATTTCAAATAAACTCTTCATCAGGGGCAGAGTGTTTGACCGCTGTTACCCAACATTAACATCGGTCAAATATTGAACTTTTTTTTGGATAGGAGGATTTTATTTTTCATAGAGTAAAACATCTGCCGTGACAGAGTCATCTCGCCAAATGGCAGAAGAAGGCAGACCTGACAGGATGAGAAGAGAAGTTTCAATTAAATTTTTCACAGCTAGGGCAAACAGAGTTGCTGCCTGGACATATCTATATTAGGATAACTTGGACAAAAATAAGAGCATCTATACCTGAGAGCCCTTATTAGCGCATTATTTTCTGAATAATACCACCAATATCCAAGCGTGAGAATGCAATTCCTCCCAGAGAATCAGTAAATTTAGCTTTTCAATCTTTCCTTGCTTGTTCTTGTTTCTCCATAAGGACATCTGCTTGCAATTTAAATAGACTTTAAAGCTCTGCCAAAGTCTGTTTTCTTATAAAAGAGAGAAAATATTAACAAAACATTTTGAAAAGTTAACACCCACAGTGCTAAGAAGATTGATTCAAAAACATCCAACATTCTGCAAATAATTATAGCTGTTGGATATAGCAAACATGTAACTCGACAACCTCTGATGAACTTTATTTTTGTAAAACCACATACTCAAAAGCAGGGAAAAAATGTGTGCATTTTAACATAACTTCTAAAAAATTTAAAAAGAGAGTGACATATATGGCAAAAAAAAAAAATGCCAGTGGTTGGATTTCATAAGGTGAACACAAATAAGGGTAGAAATTTAAAAAAAAAAAAATCTCATCCTATCATGGGGGTTTGTTCAATCTGCATAATTATGTATTTTTTCTGAAATTCCCTCTCTGCTTCCTGCAGATGTTCCAAAGCTTTCAGAATTATTTAAATCGAAGGCATGGTGTCATTGGTGACCTAATTAGCAAACAATTGAGGGATGTGTTCTGTTTCTAGTTTTATTGTACAGTTAGTGATGATGCAAGCCGAACATTCTGGTAAAAATGCACAATCAAGATGCTTGATACCAGCAGAAAAAGAACTCTCCAAAGGTGGGACAGAAAGTCACTGAATTTGGGATGCTCAAAGAAAATATGAATATCTAGGCCAAGCTAAAAAAAAATCTGTAACATCAGGTCAATAGTTTTGGAGAACGGAGTCTCCCATTAAAATGAAACACTCCCATCGCTTTATTCTGGGAGGCTGTGGGATGTGAGTGAGCCTCTATTCCAAAAAGCTCCTTCACTTCATTACTTAAAGTTGTCAGGGTTAAAAAGAAATGCATGCAGGGCTCCAGTGGTGGCCCTGCTGGGAGGACTTTGATGTTGAATTCAGCACTGGAACTTTTGTATGCTTATCTGTCTGGGATGGGACGATGACGACAAAATCAAGCTTGAGCGAGAAGCGTCAAGTTTCCACAGCTGGCAGAGGGGATATATGCCTAGCAGTGTAAAGCAGAATGACTGGGCAGGCTTGCTTTTAATCTGCCTTCATTCCTTATGCTCCTGTTGCACCTTGCAACTAAACTCGCAAACTTGTTCTTTTGTTAAAATGGTTTGGCTGCCGTGTTAGTCCACTAGAATGTACAGAAATAAAGGCTACCAAAGAAAAACAAAAAATATATCTAAGGTGACACCTTTTCTGTTCTACTGTAGAAAATATCTCCAATTACTCTGTATAGAAAAAGTGGCAATTTGAAGCTAATGTAATGAAAGTATATGTTTTATGTTAGCATAACAATGAAGACAAAGTATGGAAGTTAAAAATGAGCAGATAATTTCTAGGCTAATTCAATTTACTTATCTAATTTAGATTATATTGAGTCATAATTCTGATTTTGTAGTCTAACATATCTTGGTGGATATGAGCCGACAAATTCCCCAAGCTAATTTCAATCTGTTGCATTAGAAAGAAAGAAATCATTTGACAAATTTCAGTTGCCCATTGGCTTTTAGAATTTTAATTCAAGGATCTCAAGTCTTGTCCTGAATATATACCGCACAGTGTAAATTAGAATGGTGTACAGCTTTGATTAGAAAAGAAAAAGATAATAAATAGTCTATCACTCATCTGAACCAGCTCTTTCTGTTTCCGTGGTATTCTTGAGTAATAAAAAGCAGAGCCGAGCTGACTCTTCATTAGCCATCATTGCCCTACTCATTCGATTGTCTGATAAATCCTTTCCATTGGAAATTAATTGATATTGCTTTCCCCAGCTTGAGTTATGTGTAAATTGGTTTGCATGCTTGGCATTGGTTCACGTTGTCACATGATGCTGATGGTACATAATGATGTGGCATACTTACAGTACATAAATAACAGCAGCCACTTCCTCAGTGCCTCCAGAAACTCAGGTTCAACAGTGGTTTCCACAAGGAAATGGCAGAAGTGCACACCTTAGCGCACCATTTACATACTTTGGGAGTAACTTTCAAAAGGATAATTCAGTGACATAATGTAGCAATTTTCAAAAGCCCACTTTCACGGGTAAAGTGCATTTAACATATGTAAAATCTGGTATTAATCATGTAAATGCTTTATAAGGATAGCTTTTGAATGGATTTCTACAGATAAAACAGTACTTTACTCACAGAAATGGTCCTTATGAAATCTGCCCGGCTGATGTGTGTGTAAGATTGTGTGCATGCACTCTGTGTGTGTGTGTGTGTGTGTAATTCTCTCGGAGAGAGGCATTCCCAATGGGGGTTGGGGGCAGGTTTGCATTTAAACGTATACGTTTTGATTTTCACAAAAGCTTTCCCCACACATTGTAGCAGGTATAACTCCTGCGTGTAATTTTCATGGGATAGTTTTCAAAGTGAACTTGTGTGCAGATATTTCTGTCGCCCAGTCTCTTGTGACTCAGCTGAATTCCCTTCCCAGTGATCCTAGAAGCATCCATGCAGTGCTGTTTGAGAAGCACTTCAAATGTGCCGATTCAGACTTTGGTGATGCTGATAGCGCTTTACACTGCCAAACAGGAAAATTCATATTTTCTAAGAGTTCAGGACGTGCTTCCAAGTGCTATTGCTCCTCCTGGCTACCTAGACCCCAAGGAGCTCAGAGGTCCCCCTGTTGATATTTGGTAGGGACAGGCCCGGTGCATCCCATTAGGTGAACTAGGCGGTTGCCTCAGGTGCCAACCATTAGGGGGTGCCAAAGAGCAGCCATGTGGGGCCACAAATGGATCCTACCCCACTCATGGCAAAGAAGAGCAAAGCATGGGGCACCGGAGACCACAGGGGATGAGGAGGTCGGGGGAGGGAAGGGTAACAAATAGCCAAGGTGCAGCAGGTTTTGGCCCCGGGGGTCGGTGCAAGGCAGAAGGTTCGCCTATGGTGCCTATTACCCTTGCACTGGCCCTGGTTAGGGAGGTAGTTCAGGCAGACTTGACCAGATTTTTTAAACCACTAAAATGAATCAAGATAGTGACACTTTGCTTCTTCCCAGGAATGGTTAATCCTATCAGCATAGTTCAATGTAAATAAAGTGATTCCTAGCACGTTAATTTGCAATTAATCTCTTCAAGAACCTTCAAGCAAAGTCTTCCAGAGGGTAGATTTTAAAAGCCATTTCTGCATATACAACAGTGATTTAAGTGCGGAAATGGCCTTTTACAAAACTGCCTGCCCAGTATATGCAGGTAAATTATATGCAAATTCTACCTTCAGAGATAAAACAAATTACTGGGGACAGGGCTGGGGAGGAATTTGCACTTATGTGCAGACTTCTGCAGTCTGAAATGTGTTTCCTCAATAAATTCCCCATACAAATTAGATATCGATGTGTACAGAGGGTTTTTTTTCCGAGATGCTTCCTTTCCCTTTGATAATTGGAATAAAATCTATGAGAAATTGATTTTGAATCTATGCGAGCAGTCACAAAATTAATCCCATAATGATGGCAATGCAGAAAAAAACAAAATATACATCAAATAATCAGGTGGAAAGAAAAAATTAAACTCAGATTATTTCTCAAGGTGTTGAAAGTGGTCCCTCTCATGCTGCCAGCAATCAGCCAGAGAGCTGGTCACTAAACCAGATGTTGACCCTGAAAACATATATATTGAATAACATAGAAGGTTTTTAATTTTTATTATTATTAAAGCAAAGCCTGTAGAGTAGGCTGAAAGGAGAGTATTACTGGGGACAATCCATTTAGTTCCCATAGAAGTACAACATGACCATGGTGAAGCCCCTATCCCAGCCTTAACATGGGCAAAGGGACACATTTTAACACAGCAGCAGCAAAGCATATACTTTGTCACTAGTTCATCCCCCTGCCACACAATAATTCCACTATGCAATGACACTAAAAATACTAACTATACAATGGCAAAATTATCGTAGGCAGAGATGGATGAATGCCAATAAATACATAAATTGGCATGCACTGGATTCCCTCAAGCTCTTTTTGACAACTGGAGGGCAAACAATGAGAGAGATTTAGATTTTGCTGAATAGTCACCATTTTAAAGGCAATATTTGCAAAAAGTTTGATTGTAATCCATTTTCTTACTTTTACCAATCAAAATTGTTTTCATGTTTCATTTTGTTTTACTTCTAGTAAGCATCCACCAGCCCTGGCCTGGGCCCTATTTCTTTCCTGCAGTTCAAGACTCCTTCTGTTTACCCAGATGGCATCCAGTGGGAGGGAGTTTTGGATGGGGGCAGGCCCAGAGGTTCTTCAATTTAAAAATTTTTGTGACACTGGGGGGGGGGGGGGGGTTGGCAATATGGGGGGATTCACATTTCATTGTGGGTTTATTTTTTTTGTTTTTTTTGGGAGGGTGGTCATTTGTATTTCATTTGTAGAAAACAAAATTAAATGAAATAAACCACAAATTTAAAAAAAAAACTAAAAAAGAAAGTAAAAAACTGTAAGGAACATCCCTACTGTACAGCTCATTTTGAGCTAAGAAGTCATTCTATCCTAGAAGAGATGGAGTGGAGACTAAAGTTTGAGTGTAATAAAAAGCAGGCATGAGTTTGTGAAGGGACTATCGCTGCTAATAATACAATGAGAGCAAGGGACTTCTCTGCTTAGGATATAATAGTGTGATGTCATCAAGTTTTTAGGTGAAGTGCATTTTTCTAAACCTTGCACAATCTAAATATAAACACAATTTCAGCAAACTAACCAAATGTGAGCCTTCTTGTAAATAAGTATAAGGTCAGTTCATAGCTCTGACAGTGTTTTTTTTAGATATTAAAACTAACAGAACACATCTCGGCTTTACCCAGACTATTTCCATAAAATACAGGGCATTTATCAGAAGGGTAAAATTCTTAGGTTAAAAGCACCAAACTATACCCTTATTTGCATTCACAAATGAGTCTCCCGTGACTTTATTTATCAACAGGAAGAGTCAATAGATATTAGACAAGTAATAAAACTTTGGAGTCAAAACTGGTTTCTTATGGATGCCACGTGTGCAGACAATGAGAAACCACTGCAGGCGGACAACTGTGATTATCCACTGGGCCAGTGCTTCCATTAGGCAAACTAAGCAGTCGCCTATAGTGCCAAGGTTTTGGGGGCAGCAAAGTTCTGTCAGTGTGCGGTCCAGAGGGGCGCTGTGCCAGAGCCAATACCACCAAGGATGGGGAACACTGCGCAGGAGCCACTGCCGTCAGCAGTTAAGTTGGGAGACGAGCAGGAGGAGCAAGTGAATGACCAAAGGTTCGCCAAATATGTTTGCACCAGCCCTGATTATCCATGTGCATGCATTATCCTCTGCTTATACTTAATGCCACGTGCAGAATTTTTAGTTTAGAATGCTACCGGATGCTAGGTCACGGTTTTAGGTGCCCATCATGTTTAATTGGATGTCCAGCCTAGCACAGAAACATATGGAATTGCTAATTAGGTCACTTGTAATGGTAACACTGCTAGGACTGCATTGGGAGTGAAGGTGGGGGGGGAGAGAGGAATTCATTAGAGGCTGTGCTATTTTAAGGCAGGTTCCAGATGCTTTGACGGACATCTTCTGATATTTATACGGAAGATCATGGTATAGATACGAAAAGCTTAAAAGAATTCAGTTTTCCACTGTAGCAAGACCAATGCTGCTGGTGCTTCCCAGTTAAGGATATGCAGAATTAAGACTTTTCAGTGCATGCGTGGTCTCCCACTGGCTCATTTTAATGTTGTATTATTTATTATGCTTCTAACAGCTGGGATGTTGGCCTGACTTCAGCCATGCGGATTCCAGGCTCAGGAAGGCTCTCTTGAGGTCAGTTACTGGGTCACTCCTGCCTCATTTGAACTCCTTGCAACCCCACAAATGGCTTGAGATGGATCTGGGGAGGGTGAGGGGATTGGAGAAGACCCAGCGGCAGTTTATAAATTTCAGAGGCACTGAGTTTTTTGCAGCAGTGGGAAGCACTTTAAAAAAATAAATAAACAAAATTAAAATGAACTACATTTTGTTCATTTGTCTTCCATTTCATTTTAAAAACAAATTGAAAAGAAATGTGAAATGTCATTAAATTGTCCTGTTATCTTTTAGCAAACGCACATCCTTAATATTTAGTAAACTCATCAAAGCAGGTAGAAATCAGCTGAATATCCATGTCGGAGCATTTCAGTTCCTTTCACACTTTGGCTGACTAGTGATGAATTGGTCGGAGGTAATCGGAGGTAGTAGGGTTCACTGATGTTTTGGAGGAAATGCATATTATTGTTTACCTAGTGATGAATTGGGCCATATAACATCTCCTGCAAGAATGAAATTAAAGCAAATCTGGTTTTATAGAAAAAGATTTCTGCACTTCTTGGTTGGAACTATTTGCACCGGCCTGATAAGGACTTGAGGCATCAAGTCCTGTGAATTTAACAGACAATGTGTCAGCTGTAGTAAGTACATACTGGTCACTCTACAAGAGATCAGATCAGCATCTGGACATTAAATTGCTAATATTGATTAGGTTAATTTTCCATATGGTGGGAGCAGTTGCTTTTCCACTGGCTTCAGAAATTTGTATGGATTCTAGAAGGTAGAAACACCTTTGCCTGCCAACAAACATTTAAGAACATGCCATACTGGGTCAGACCAAGGATCCATCAAACCCAGTATTCTGTTTCCAGGTCACAAGTACCTAGCAGGATCCCAAACAGCGGATAGATCCCATGCTGCTAATGGCCAGAGATAAGTAAAAGAAAAAAAGCTTTTTTTTTTTTTTTTTTTTTTTTAAAGGGGACATTTCTTCAAGGGCATAAAGATTAATTTTAAAAGCCCGGCGCACGCATCAACTGGGGAATGCTCACACACACGACCAAATTTTAAACGTTTCCCAGATGCACGCACATCTGAAAAGTTTTCAAAGAGGGCTGGGCAGGGCATAGGCGTGTCCAAGGGATGTGCACGTAAATACTTATGCGCCTGCGTGCACACTCAGATCCCCTGCAGTGTAACTTTACTTCTGCTAGGAACGAGGCATAAGTTTAAAAAAAAAAAACAAAACCTATCCATACATGAGATTTTAAGGGTGTGGGGTAACGGGGGGGAGTGTAAGCTATTCAATCAGGAGGATTTAGACGACCTAGCCTTTAAATGGGTGAACTGGTGGACAGTGGTGAAACTGGCAGTGGTGTGGCGTGCACCCTTTTTAAAATTCCCCGACTTGCACAGTAGACTCAGGATTTGCTCGCCTATTTAAAATTAGGTGCACATATGTGTGCATCCTGTCTATTTTATAACTTGTGCGCATATATGAGTGCAAGTTGTAAAATGGCCTTGTCCCTGGGCACGTGCCGGACAACAATGCATCAGTGTGTGCCCGCATATCGGTTTAAAAGTTGCCGTTGTTCAAACTTTGTTGTAGATTAATTGTGGTACTGTGGTATAGTGCAGTTGCCCATGGGTGGGAAAAAGCCCAAAGAAAGACCTAAAAAGTCATGATCAATACAGTTCCCCAGGACACTGGGGCTTGCAATGCAATTGACTAGGCAGCATGGTGGAAGGTGGCTAGCTCATGGACTAATGTTCTCTCTAAGGTGCACAGGAAACCACTAATACTTTTCTCCCTGTACTCCAACCAATTTGCAATTTAAACTTCTTAGGGCCAGCAGCTACCTCAGACTACAGTGCCTGGTCTGGTTCAAATTGTGAAACAGCTGGATCATTCCTGTCAGGAAGAAAGGAATCAGCAGTCCCCTGTGCACCTTAGAGGGAACATTGCCACAGATCCCACATCACTGTAAAATATAAGTAAGAGAGGAAGACACCTGCGATTATCATACAAGATCTAAGTCCTGGACTTACTCTTATACAGCCCTAAAGTAGGTTCTCAATAGGCAGAAGGATAAACCTACAAGGCCCAAGGGGTTAAAAGAATTATCAACTAAATGACAAAGAAATTGGACACAGTGGTATAGTTCAAACATAAAACTTTCCTAAGGTAGTTGCTGAAAATTAATCATGAAGCACTTGCTTCAGATTTCTCTGGTAATATCCACAATGTGAATCATCTCTTAATCTCTACCTCCGAGTCCCTTCTTTCTCCTTGAATGAATATGAAGATGCCCTGGAAAGGCTCCTTCTATCCCATGGGGATTGTCTTCAGATACCTGGGATCCACTACTTGATCTTGAACTTTTCAACTCTCTCTTCTCTCTCAAGGACCCTGTGGGCTTCTCTTCTCTAAGGAAACACCAGTGTAATGTCTTTTCCTCCTCTTTCTTACCAAGCAGGGTACTAGCTGGGTATCTACTTTCCTCAACCAATTGCAGGATTGGCAATGAAGTTCTGGCATGTTTGGATGAAACAAGGCAAAGAACATTCTCTGAGCAGCACCTGAACTCTGGAATTCATTACCCTTTGAGTTATGGCTTACTTCATGTCCAAAATCTTTAAAATAGTTGCCAAAAACACGTTTGTTCAGGCTTGTCTATGATTTATTTAAAGATGCCGCATTTTATGTTCACTAGTAACACTTAAGTCCAGTTTTGCATTTAGATGCATCTACAATAGGCTCCTGCAATGTTTGTGTTATGCCAAGTTTGGAATTGTTTTAGTGTAAGTATTGATTTTACTGTTATGTCTATATGCTTGTAAATCGCCTACAGCCTTGTGCACCAAGCAATTCATAAATTTTAATAACGATGAAGTCCCTCATACTGAGCGCACCTGTATGGCTTCAAGAATTTAACTCTTCACACCTCTCTCAAAGGTAGAAAGGGTGAATAAAGCTTTACTCCCAACAAAAATCCTACGATAATTAAACAAGCAAACAAAAAAAATAAGTTACCGACCCTGGAAATAAATTAGAAATAAATCTCTTAACTAAGACTCTTCAGCAAAGGATTTGGGCCTGTACTATACAAATGTAAGGGAAACGAAGAGCTGCCTCCCACAGACACTAGGGATAATGCATTGATATGAAAGCATGGATAAAACATTGTAGGACCCTGCCATGGGAGTGATGTGGCAAGATGTACATTCCTCTACTCTACACTGCATGAGCTTACGCCTAGGCCAGGCTCCTTAGTAGGGATCCAAATAGATCCCTACGCTCACTTATAAGCAACACATGAAGCATAAAACTAAAAACAGGTGCCAGATGTGACCTGTGATATGTTGGCAGCAGGGGCATTCACTCTGAAACTAGAATGATGTCCATTAGGCGTGGTGGATCTTCAAATGACTGAGGATCCCAATTCTGGATGCTGAAGTTGTTTCTTGCAAAAGTGGAATTTACAGCACTGGATTCTTCCTTTTTCCACTGCCGCTCTTCTGCCTTGGTATCAAATTATTGGCCCTAAAAGCGAACACTAATACCAAATGTGATCCTCGATATGCAGCAGGACTTCATTAATAATGATAAAGGATGCTAGGAAAATCTGTAGTCATCTGCATGCCATTCTTTCTGACCAGGAATCCCATGTTCCATACAGGCAAAGGACATCCATGGTTGGAAATTTTGGTGTTAGAATTATTCTGTTCAGCACCTCGTCAGGACTCATGGTTCCAGGGCTAATGGAACCTCCTCAGAAATGAATTTAAAAAAAAAAAAAAAAAAGTCAGGGTGACAATAGCAGGATCCTAATGATTGCATTCAGTTATGAATGAATTGCAACTTTTGTTTTCACAAGTGTTGGCATAGGCAGTAGAAAACCCTGTGGCATTTCTTTGAGTTTCCTCCTATGGAGATCTCAGAATGATTTTCTCGATGGTATGAAGACAATCAAGCTGACATACAATGACTATGGAAGTGTAAACTAAATTATAGCTTGTCACGGAACAAATTGATTAAATGCTGGCCTACTATACCCAGTGTGATACATTCCAGAAATGCGAAAACTAGGTGCAAATTGATGTAATTGCTACACAAGTTATTATAAAATTGGCTACCTAGGTTGCAACACAATTGATGTTAAATGAAATGTGATGTGCTTCAAACATGAGTGACAGTATTATACAACAGTACTTTCAGGGAATGCCTACTGACAATAAAGCATGATTATAATTTACAAAATATTAAAAGAATCTGGTATTTTCTAGATGAAAAATATCCAGCCTGGCTCAAATATTCAGGGCAAACAGGGAATTGAGGGGTAATTTGCCTTCATCTGCCTCATTTTTGTTAATGTTCTTATCAGCAAACTATTGGACTTAGCCTGGACTCCTTGTGTTGAATTCAATTGCCCCTTACTTATTACAGCTGCCCTGTCACTTAAGAACATTTTCAGTGTAAGCAAAATCTTGTATGTGCTGGAAGTTTGGTTGTATGCACAAAATTTGATTAGCGATGTGAGTGTGTGCACTCAGGGGGAGAGGGCATGACTGCAGCTCCCCTGCATGACAATCTTTGGAAACAACACCTGTTTCCTGTAGCAGAGATAAGCTGTCAACTTTTGTTATTCACAATTAAAAAAAAACCCAAAAAACAACAACTCTATGATTTGGCAGCTAATTGGATCATCCTGCTTGTTCTGGTTTGGGATAAAGTAGACAAATTCAACATAAAATCCCAAAAGACTGCACTACTTAAGCAGCAAGGGAGTGAGAGACTCTTGCTGTCGTTCTGTATTTGCTTAGGTTTCCCCCATCATGACTGCATCTCTCTCATTAAGGCAAACATCTGAAATATCTCTGAACTGAAGGAAGGCTTGAAATTTTAAACATTAAAAGGACAGAAAGGCTGCCTGAAAATATTTTCTGAAGAAAGGCATGGGATTGTTAACGATTGAGTGAATTATTATCTGTCCACTCTGTATTACCTGGAACATCTTGGAAAAGAACACAGACACATAATTTGCTAAAATCTAATTTGTTGCTGAGGTTTTGATCAGTGATCAAGTTTTTTTTTTTTTAATAATATCATGCAAATTGAGTCTTGAATAGAGTACTGTATCTCTAATAGGGAAATAATTGAGTTAGGATTCCTACAGCTTGCTAAAATGAAAAAGCACATTCAGTTGCTCAGTGCTCCCTATCCCACCTGTCTTCTTCATGAACTGTCATACCAGCAGAGACTGTTTAAAAAAAATACTATTCATACTTTTACATGGCTTGGCTTTTAATCAACCATATTTTTATGGATGTCACATAAGACTTTGACAAAATATTCACCCGAACACCTACTTGCTGACTGAAAGGATGTCTTTTGCAAAACATAACCAAGATAGAAATCTGATGATCATAATGCCTCTGTCATAATGCCTCTGTATCGCTCCATGGTGAGACCGCACCTTGAATACTGTGTACAATTCTGGTCGCCGCATCTCAAAAAAGATATAATTGCGATGGAGAAGGTACAGAGAAGGGCTACCAAAATGATAAGGGGAATGGAACAACTCCCCTATGAGGAAAGACTAAAGAGGTTAGGACTTTTCAGCTTGGAGAAGAGACGACTGAGGGGGGATATTATAGAGGTGTTTAAAATCATGAGAGGTCTAGAACGGGTAGATGTGAATCGGTTATTTACTCTTTCGGATAGTAGAAAGACTAGGGGACACTCCATGAAGTTAGCATGGGGCACATTTAAAACTAATCGGAGAAAGTTCTTTTTTACTCAACGCACAATTAAACTCTGGAATTTGTTGCCAGAGAATGTGGTTCGTGCAGTTAGTATAGCAGTGTTTAAAAAAGGATTGTATAAGTTCTTGGAGGAGAAGTCCATTACCTGCTATTAAGTTCACTTAGAGAATAGCCACTGCCATTAGCAATGGTTACATGGAATAGACTTAGTTTTTTTGGGTACTTGCCAGGTTCTTATGGCCTGGATTGGCCACTGTTGGAAACAGGATGCTGGGCTTGATGGACCCTTGGTCTGACCCAGTATGGCATTTTCTTATGTTCTTATGTTCTTATTGAATCTTTCAAATGGTGCATGCTGATTCTATTATTTGGCAAATTTTAATATATCATCATTCAACATCATTGAAACATGGTTTTGTTTGCACGGCCTGTCATGATTTTTCTAACAAGATTATCAAAATGTATGATAGATATAGTCATACCTGCAGCCTTTATTGTACTTTTTCAATTAATACATTCAAATGACCTTGAATAAGGAATACATTTCAATAATTTATACCATGATAGAAAAGAATTATATAATGAAGCTAGATTACATGATTAATACAAAACAGTGCACTATAATTAGGAGAAGTGAGAAATCTAAGGAAACAATCCACAAATATAAAAAAAGAGAGAAATGTATATATCTGTCTCATCTAGAAGTAATAGGAATAGGAAACCTCCTTATTATGTAGAAAGTTCTCTAGTGGTGAAAGAAAAAAAAAAACCAACAAATGTTTAGGTACCATCATGGTGGTGAGAAAAGAACCCTAATGGTCTCCAAAGGTCATCTCTTTAAACATTCACTATCAGCCGCTCCTTTCAATATTTACCTCACACCAGTATGATTGTTATTGGCTGGCCTAGGTTTACAATATTGCAAATAAGCAGATGAAATTCAAGTATTTTCCCATCACATCTGATATTTATTTATTAGGTTTTGTATACCGTCATTAAGACAATCCATCGTAACGGTTCACAACATATTAAAAGTACAAACAATAATACAAACCTAAATACAAAATAATACTAAAAAAACCCCCATAAAAGTAAGACCTAAAAATTCATTGAAAATTTGTTAAATTAATAAAATAACTCATAAAAAGACACATTAAAAGTATCTTTGGGTGGAAATAAATGTGAACATAAGGTCTAACTATATATGATTAAATACAAATAGGAATACACTTTAGAAAACCATTGAAACAAGCTAAAACAGTAAAAGCATAAAATGTGAAATAAAAACATTCTAAGATTGAATTGTGTATGCCTCGCTGAAAAGCCAGGTTTTTAAGTCACGCTTAAACAGTTTAAAATTGGTCTCAAGTCTTAGAAATGTTGAAAGCGTGTTCCAAATTTTGGGTCCAGCCAATGATAACGCTCTCTCTCTAACTTGATTCAGATGAGCCGAGTGAACAGAAGGTAAAGATAGTAGGCCCTTATTTGCAGAACATGCAATCTAATGGCAGTATTTAACCAGTCTACCTGCTCACCATGAATCAGTTTGTGCAAGATGCAGATCGTCTTGAATTTTTCCCGTGATTCTATGAGTAACCAATGTAGGTCGGTCAGAGTTGGAGTAATGTACTCCGTTTTCCTTTTGCCAGTTAGAATTCTCGCTGCTGCATTTTGAAGGACCTGAAGGGGTCGAATAGTGGAGGCAGGCAGCCTTAAAAGTAATGAGTTGCAGTAGTCAATAATTCCAAATATTAAAGCTTGTAGCACTGTATGGAAATCGTTTTGCGAGAGGAAGGGTTTCAGGCGTTTCAGTGTCATTAGTTTCGCGTAACCTTCTCTTACTTTAGCTGCAATATGTTTTTTAAAACTTAATTCTGGGTCAATAATGACACACAAGTCCCTGATATGTTCTGCCAGCTCAAAAATGGTGTGATCTTGTAGAGAAATCTGTCTAGAGTATCTGGGGATATTTTCCTTTCTAATAAAATGATCTCGGTTTTTTCAATGTTTAAGACCAGCCTCATTTGTGTAAGTAATTGTTTGATTACTTTCAGATATAGAGACATTGTTTCGTAGGCTTACTTTTAGGATTCCTTGATCAGAATTCTTTTTACCAGGATTACAGAACCTTTCAAATGCACTGGGAAAGCAGATAAATAAACCCAAATCTGTGGGTTACATTGCAACCAGATAATTTTTGTGCAAGAAAACAATTTTATTTATTTGTTGTGTTTTTTATATACTGTCGTTTGGTATTGCCATCACAACGGTTTACATGCTTCCATTTAGTTACTCATCTTACAATTTTATGAAACCTGATATGTACATTGTAGTATTAGTGAGGTCATGGGGTAGTTAACATATTAACACCAGTATAGCATAGTGTGGGTTAGGAAGTAGATTTGCATAGTAAAGGTGATTTAAAACGATTTACATGATTCTTTTTAGTTAACGATCTTAAGCAACATGCTAGGCATGTTGTAATAAAGGTGAAGTCAGAGGGTTGGTTAACAGATTAACAGTGGTATAACATAACTTAGCTTAAAAGAGGAAATCATATAATACAGATGGTTTATTAATAATGGATCATGCAAAAAAACTTAGATTGTAAGCCCTCTGGGGATAGAGAGATATACCTACAGTACCAGAATGTAAACAGATGTGATATCTCAGTTGAGATCGAATGTCGGTATATAAAAATAATAAATAAAATAAATAATGTGGTTCTAAACAACTGTTCTGCGTGTGCACTGGCAGCTCTATGCTACTGTAAAATGACAAGCGCTGAAGGAATCCCAATTCTAATACTGCACCCCAGTGTGTATCAAATGCAGTAAGTGCAGCCCTGATTTCTTGGGCCCTGCTCAAAGCTGAACAGGGAACACATCAATCTGCCTTAACACATCACTTTTTGTTATCTCGAGTTGACCATCCAGTGGGGAAACAGTGCAGAATCACATGCCAGCAAATGATCCACATCTGTACCGTTACTGCGGTTTCCTGGGGCTTTGCTTCATTTTATGAGATAGAGAGTGGACATACAAGAAAAATCAGAGCTGCTCCACTGAATCACAAACAGACTTCAATGGTTTTTAATCATCAGACGGTAACAAGGGTCTCACATGGTGGATGAATACGAGCGCTTCATTTATGCCCAATCCAATCCCGATACAGCTTGTCTTTGAAACACTGATTATTGGTCTGTGTTAGGGGACCATGGAAATTTATAGTAAACCCATAATTCTTCGTGACACATCTGTGCAACTATAAATTTAATTCTAGATCTAATAGGAACTAATGAAGGGCGGTAAGTACTGAGGTTATATGATCACATCTTCTATTTTTTTTTTTTTTTTAACCTGGCTGCAGAATTTTGCAGTAACTGGAGGGTATGCAGGGTAGAACACCCAACAATAGGAAATTGCAATAATCTATCCCGGCAAAAATCAGAGATTACAAAACTGTCCTGAAGTCTTCCATGCTCAACGAAGGTTTTAAATGTCTTAATATGTGTGGATTTTGGGGCAGACATACATGTGTGGCGCTGCTGAAACCTCCATGTGCTCATTCACATGCACACATTGTGTACCGTGGACAGTTTTGAAAGCTGGGATCTATGAGGGCAATTTTCAAAAGCCGTTTATCTAATTAATGGATATTTACCCAGGTAAACAGGGGTCTGAAAATTACCACACACTTTCCTTCAGTTAAAGTATGTCTGGAGTTCAACAATGCATGCACTTTTGCCCACAGAAAAGTAGAAGGGGGTCAGACGTTAGATTAGGGAAGCCAACAATGCAGGTAATTTTGCATTTGCAACATGATATGCATTGCTTTGCAGGGGAAAAGTATCTGCAGAAAAAGCAAATGCAAATCTCTGCGGGTGATTCTTTCCTAGTCATTTACCAAAGGGAAACTGTGCACATAATTCCCCTTTGAGAACTGAAGCAATGTCTGTGGGCAGAAGTATCTGCATAGTTCTGAGACCTGTCCCCTATAGAACATTTCCTGATAGAAAATACACACAGGGGTGGATTTTAAAAGGAGCGCGAATAGCCTACTTTTGTTTGCGCTCCAGGCGCAAACAAAAGTACGCTGGATTTTAGTAGATACGAGCGGAGCCGCGCGTATCTGCTAAAAACCTGGATCGGCGCGCGCAAGGCTATGGATTTTGTATAGCCGGCGTGCGCCGAGCCGCGCAGCCTACCCCCGTTCCCTCCAAGGCCGCTCCGAAATCGGAGCGGCCTCGGAGGGAATCCTCTAACGCCCTCCCCTCACCTTCCCCTCCCTTCCTCTACCTAACCCACCCGCCCGGCCCTGTCTACACCCCCCCCCTTACCTTTGTTGGGGGATTTACGCCTCCCAGAGGGAGGCGTAAATCCCTGCGCGCCAGCGGGCCTCCTGCGCGCCGGGCCGCGACCTGGGGGCGGGTACGGAGGGCGCGGCCACGCCCCGGGCCGTAGCCACGCCCCCGTACCCGCCCCCAAAACGCTGCCGACATGCCCCGAAAACGCCGCGACGACCAGGACCGCCCCCGACACGCCCCCCTCGGAGAGCCCCGGGACTTACGCGAGTCCCGGGGCTCTGCGCGCGCCGGTAGGCCTATGTAAAATAGGCTCACCGGTGCGCAGGGCCCTGCTCGCCTAAATCTGCCCGGTTTTGGGCGGATTTAGGCGAGCAGGGCTCTTAAAATCCGCCCCACAGACTTTAACTTTGAAAATTTGTGTGTATGCAAGGATCCCTGCATGGCATACACTGCTGCTGTGAGTAGATTTCCATAAAAATGTTTGAAAATCGAAAGTATGTGTGTAAATTCTGACCCCACCCCTAACTCCACCTCTAGAAATGCCTCTTTCTAGTGAAGGCAGACGAAAGCACGGACTCATTTCTGTGTGTAATTTTGCATGCACTACCCCCAAGCAATTTTTAAACACCCATTTAGGTGCACAAAAATGTGTTTTCTAAAAGTAAATGTTTTTGAAAATTAGCCTAGATTAAATAATGTCTCTTGTAGCAGCTTGTGTCGTTTCTTGACTGGAAAATGATTTAACTAGACTGGCGAAAATGCCGGTGGCTGATACAGTTATCAGGGATGTTGCAATTGCATGGTTTTCAGAATGTCACACGTTGTAACATCTACCTCTTTCGTGGATTTAATGTTTGCACCTCTGTTGCATTTCTTATCAGTGACCCACAGCTGTGCATTGTGAGTAGCAAAAAGTCATTAAAAAGAAAAAATTAAATATGCTGAGTAATGAGCTAGGAATACATGAAGCACATGAAAGTGCTCCAGAGCCAACGTCTGCCAGCAAGCAACTCAAAATTACAAGGCAGTCGTCGTAGCTAGTCAGTCAGAAAGCTAGATTTACAATGTGTCACTCTCATATTTGCATAAAATGTGACAAGATGCCAGAGGCCATGCAGATGACAGGTAAAAATCAATCATACATTTAAATACCTGGAAAATAAAAGTCTCTTGCAATATTAAATTTAATATATGACCATGCTGAGCTGTCTCTTTTCAACAAGCAGGAATTCCTTCAACTAAAGGAAAACTGGATTTGACATTTCTGATGTAAACTGATCAATATTAGTTACATGGAAAAAAAAACCAACAAAATCTCCTTGCAAATTTTCTACATGTTGGGCATATAATTGCACTCTTTCACTACTGGTGAGTATCTTGTTTTCCAAATCAATGCAGTACAAATGTGCATTCATTTGAAACAAAACATGACATTTTAACAATTTAATTTCAATTCAATTTTAAAATGAATTGAAAGAAAAACAAAAATTTTGTTGCTGTTAAAAAAAAAAAATAATAAAAATAAAAAAATAAATTAATAATAATAAATTTGGACTAGCTGTCAGCAGCCACCCCCTGGCCACAAAACAATAGTTTTCCAAGACCCTGCCCACCATGCCATCTGTGAGGGGTCTGGGGTAACTGAAGAATTGTAGGCTAAAGAACCAGGGGAGTTTGGAGGACCTAATTCTACACTGAGCGAACTAGTGGATGGATTGGTGAAAATAGTCACGGCGTGGATGCGTGCCTGTTATAAAATCCCCCCACTTGCATGGCTGAAACCTGGCTTTGTATGGCTGGGTGCGCCCACTTGCAAAATTGAGTGCACACACATGCACGCCTAGGCTAGTTTATAACATATGCATGTATGTTATAAAATTGCTGCGTCTCTAGGCTCACACCAGCGCACACGTGTATATGTGTGCCTGTGCCAGTCTTCCTTGTCCTGCGATCTCTTCTACTTTATGAATGGTAATGTTTTCTCTCTTACCTTTTCTGTTTCTGTATTTTCATAACAAAAAGGTTTGTTGCTCTTACAATATCTCCTATATGCATTCTATAATAGCCTTTTCCAACCAAGAAATTGATTTAAATGGTGCTTATTGTATCAAAGCTTACAAAGTGGTTTGTTAACAAGCAAAAGGCAATTAGTTATAGCTGTCAGAGAGGAAGTAAATAGCCCCAGAGAGGAAAGATGTTGTAGTCTAGTGGTTAGAGAAGGCCTGGGACAGGAATTCAAGACTCCTCTCTATCACTCTGTGTGACCTTGGCCATGTCTTGGCAGTCCAATTGAAAAACAGGCATTTGTCTTCTTTCCCTCTGCCAAGTCTAAGGGATAAAAAACTTAATCTGGCTTTCCTGAGTCAACAAATGAAAGACCCAGTGGCAAAGCTCCATAGTCAGGATTTCTCATCCTATATTTTAATTAAATTGTCTAGAATGAAATGTACCATTATTTTGCTTATTAGGAGCAAGCCTGCTTAATGAACTGATGTGATTTCTAAACACATACAATACTTATACAAGTATAACAGTCATATTGAAATATATTACATAGTATGCAGCAATTATGAAAATTCACTGAAAATTATATATTTATTGCAAGTTGCTAGTCAACTTGAGGGCAAAGGCGCTGTGAAGAAAAACAGAAAGCACGAAAGATCTTATATCTCATTCTATCTAATGATCAGAACATAAAAACTGGAACAAGTTTAGAGCTAAACTTGAATATTGTATGCTTTTTAAGGATGTGCATTCATTTTTCATGAATTAGACAATGTCAACAATATTGTCTAATTAGTCATGGTTTGGTAGTGCCGATAAACGCGATTTTTGCTGAAATTTTGGCAAAATTCGTATTTCGTGTTAGTGCGCACTAACGGAGTTACTGCACACTGCGTATCTTTTAGTGCACAGTAATACCAATCAGTGTGCACTGTTTTTCTAGCTAATGAACTCTGAATTGATACTTTTTAATTTTTAAGTTGCATTTTTTTAGTGCGCACTAACATTAGTTACAGTGCACTACTACATACTTAGTGCGCTGTAAGTTCTATTAGGGCACACTAACTAACCTGTTAGTGCGCACTAGCTAGATGTTAATACACATTAACTGGTTGTTAGTGCGCATAAGGTCCATTAGTACACACTAATGCACTTCGTCAAAAATTGCCGAAAAAAATGTGGGAAAACAAAAGTTTCCACAGAGCGCCCGATCCGAAGCCCGAACTGATATCTTTAAATGAAGCACATCTTGCTTATGATTTAAAGGCATCTTGATGGATAAGTTTAATAATCAAACAAGACTAGTGATGTTAGTATTTCATATCATAGCAAGTATTCCACATTTCAAATAATGCAAATGTGTTTTTTTGTAACAATTGACTGACTGTAGTGCGATGCTGCAGCCGGCTTCACTCACCCTCGGAACTGGCCATGACAGCACACTGCCCGATGCCAACCCTCACTACCATGGCCATAAGACCACCTTAGGTATGCGAGTATGCACACAGCTCAGCTTGGTAAAGGTCCCACAGAGAGAAACTGGCCACAGCACCCTCAGATGATGTCAGCCCAACCAAGCTATTTGAGCCTTCTTCGCAGCTCAGCCCATGGCTCAGCAACAGATCACCTGCCCTGCTTATGTCTTTTTGCCTCGTTCCAGTCCTGTCTGTCCAGCCTTTTGCCTTGTTCCTCCTGCCTTGCTCCACTTTTGCCTCTGATTCCCCTTCAGATTACTTTCTTGTGCCTGACTGTTGCCTGATGCCGACTGACCAGTACCTGGACCTCATCACTGTGGTTTGCCTCCTGCCCTGATCTTGGCCTGGTTACTGATGCTGTCTCCTCGCTCTTCTCTGCACCTCGCAAGTCCAAGGGCACAATCTGTGGGGGAAGAGGCTGGTACAGGAGAAGCCTAAGACCTTGTCCCAATCAGAGCGAGTCCACCTGTTGTCACTGAGGACCCAACTGGGTTACGAGCCAGGCAGTGCCAATCTCACTACAGCTCAAGGGCTCACACTCAGAGACATTTTGATGAAGACGGTGCTCCTTTAAATTATTTTCTGGTTCACAAATGAAGGGAGAATCCAAGCCGGTGGAAGACAGAGTGCTGTAGCAAACATGGACATTTGGATTGGAGACCGCTGTAGTTTCAAAACCTGCAGCTCCCTTTCTAAAAAGGTCCTTAGATTTTCATCCCATTTGTCTCACATCTACTGGCACAGATAAGTAGCTGCAGTGCTCCCGCCACACAATTTATAAAATGCAATGCTGGATAGGTCTGAAAGCTGGACTCCTTGTATCCTTTAAGAAACTTCCCCAATATTAAGCCAGATACAAGCGCTATGTTAGTATCTGGCACGCCTTCTAGCAGATTAATCTCCTTTTGCGATGTGAGGGAGGTCATGCTGGTTCTTAGCTTTACTATGAAAGCCTAGAAGTGCGGAGGAAAACTGGGAGAAGAGTCAAAGGCCACACATGATGGGCCCCCTAAAGAAAGCTGTGTGAAATCAGATTAAGGGCAAGGTACTGCCCTGTAGAAAGGCTAAGCCATAATGGATCTCTAAGATAGTAACCAGTAGATTATAATAGATAAGGATCAACTGGCCCATCCAGTCTGCCCAGTGATTTATGAAACTTCCCAGAAAATGTTAAAATGAAGAAAACAGTTGCATAGTAACTGTGCTATTCTGGCAAGAAGACAAGAACATATCTTTATTGGTTGCTTATTGGAGAAACAGAACTTCTGAAGATATCTAAAAGCATTTAACCTAGACCTGGATGAGATCCCATGATCTGCTTTCTGAAAAGCAATTGCTAGGAAGGCAGTGACAGCTGCCAAATTCAATTAATGATTATTACCACGCTAACAGACAAAATCCCACTGGGAGAATCGCTGATTATCTTCAGTAAGCAGCTGAATTAAGCATGCATCCTGCCACAGTCATCATCCAATGAAAAGGCATCACCTTATATAGTTTTGTTTGATAATCTTTATTTCTGTACATTCAAGTGGACTAAAATTGCAACCAAAGTACTTCCTGCAAAGCTTTAAAAGGATAAATTTAAAAAGAGCCTGTGCAGGGCTGAAGTCCGATTGTAGTCTGAATTTTCAGAATGGACATATGAGCAGGTCTGCTTTGAAAGTGAGTGGTTGTGCATGGAAGCCAGCGCAGCATGCATGCACACATTTATGCCTGCTTGGGAGCATATGTAAATTAGCATGCACGGGCCTCAGATTTTATAACATATGCTCAGCGATTCGCGCATATTATAAAATCAGCGCATTCATGCACGCTCATCGGAAACCATGCACATGTGGACACCCGCGCGCTGCATTTAAAATTTAATGTTGGTATATTTTATAACATGATGGGTGCTGATGAAATTACCAGTTTTACCAATTACTCCAGCAATTAATCCAGTTCTTCTCCAGGTCATGGAGACCCTCCTGTTTCTTCAGCCTGACCTCCCACCCAATAAACACATTTAATATCACTTACGCCAGTTAATTGCCAGGTGTGAAATTACAGCAGTAAGTTGGCAAATGTTTGCACATGCCTTTTAAAATAGCAATGTGTGTAAGTGCTGGCCCTGCCCAGGAATGTGTGCACAAAAGTGAAAAGCATTTTAGACTTTTATAAAATATGGGATACAAGAGCAGAGGCTACGAACGCATGTAGGTGCTAATTTTTATGTGGGTAACATTTTGAAAATTCAACCTATACTTTTGAAAATGCAAAAACATCGATGGATATGCAAAGCCCTTCCCAGGAATGCTTTGGATTGGACACATGTAGGATGAACATACATACGGGCAATTTTGTAAAAGGCCGTTTCTGAGGGTAAATCTTAAAATTATCTTCCCTTAAACACGCACATATATATATATATATATATATATACACACACACACATATATATATATATATATAAGCTTTTCCTACAGTAAGACATCAGATTGGAGCCACACCAGGGAATGAAAAGTCCTCAGGGAGAGTGGTTTTCCTCTGATTAGTGTCTAAAACATGGGGCAAACACAACAGGTGTCATTTAGTAAAGAAGAATGCATGTGTCTTTAAATCATGTGTCTCTCTCATGTTTACGGTGCATTTGTGTAGTATCATTATTTGTGGGATTGGTTGCATTTGTAATTAGAGTGTGAAACAGATGGCAGAGGCTTAGTGATGTGCTCTATAAAGTAATTCTTCTGCAGAGCATTTACAGATGATTTTTCTAGTTTGACTCCGGCGGGCCTTTCAGGAAAGCAGTTAAAGCAGACATAGGAAGCATCACAACACAGCCTGCATTGCCTGACATGGTGCACGCTAAGACATAACCAAAAGAAAATAAAGACATGGGCGTTTAGAGCAATGAGGTGGCCAGAAAACTTGACCTCCCCTCCTACCACCTGCATCAACTCTATACAATTCTTTCTTGATTTTTTTTTAATCTGGCAGACCACATGTATGAACTATGAAATGAAACAATGGCCATAGGACAAAAACATTGGTAATGCTGGAATAAAGGATATACATATTGATTTTATTGGAGAAGGAGGCCACCCACTGAAGTTCTTATCCGTGTGATGAGGGCATCCCTAAAGGTTCCTGTCTGCCCTGGAGATGGAGTCAGTTTCTGCTTGCCTGCTGTTCATGACCCTAAACAATCCCCCTCCCCCCAACCCTTGAGAGGCTCATAGGTACAGGCATGGCCAGACTGTTGTGCAATAGGACGCCCCTCTTTCCTAGCTTTGGATGGATGGCTGAGGGCCAATGGGGACCAGATCACTGTCACTTCACCCCTGGATGGGCAACAGGTCATCTTTGAAGGGGAGTTCCTTCAGGAGCGAGCAACTGGGAGGAATTATTTGTGGGATATAGTCTGGGTTGTATTTGTCTTGAATCTGGCTGGATTATGAATGGGTTTGTTGGCTTAGAAAGGGTGTGTTAGAGCAGTTGGAGAGAGTTGAAGTTTTTTTGTTTTTTTTTTTAATGCATTGTGATATTTTTATTGGGCCCAAAATTGAAAGATGGCCATTCAAGTAACTTAGCTAGACAGGAGTTATCCAGCTATGTTATAAGAGGTATTCAGCAGCATGGCTATGGCCACTGATTATCTGCAGTCAAACTGCTACTTAGCTGGATAATTTAAACCCAGCTAAGTTAAATCTGCTCGTTGGCAGGTATAACTTACCCAGCTAAGGCTGAATATTCCTACTTAGCTAGATACGTTATCTGGCTAAGTAGTGCAGTCCAGATCCACATACTGTCCACCCACTATCATGCTGACTAAGAAATAGCTGGATAAGTAACCTACTTATTTTCAGCAGACCACTAGATAGCAGGATAAGTCCTACTTATCTGGTCATCAAGCACTGAACTTACTTTTAATATTGGGCCCATTGTATTTATTGCTATTGTATTACACTGAACTGATATTTCATATGGTGTAATCCGAGATGATATAGAAATATCAGAATAAAATAGTAATGCATGCACTTAATATTTGCTGTTTGCTAATCTGCTGATCCCTACTCATGCTTTACTGTAACTGGGGAGCTGTAGCATGTTGCAGGAGTAAAGTTGTCGCCTCACCCAGGTCAGAGTAAAGGGGCTGATCCAGTGCTGGTTTTGTCACATGGCATGCAAGGAGTCATAGTTCTTATTTTGTTTTTCTAAATTTTATTTATTTAGGTATTTCAAAACACATACCAGGAAAAACAATTAAGAGGATAACTTTCAAAACTGCTCACATGCACCCATATATGCTGTACATGGGTGCACGCAAATTTACTCCTGTATTTTATATCCTGTGCACAAATGATATATGTGCAGGTTATATATATATATATATATAAGTGCAAACATGCTTGTGTATGTCAAAAACATGAGCCGTGCAAATTCAGACTTATTCGGAAAAATAGCAGCACTTATCCGGCTAAGTTATGATTTATACAGCTAAGTAGTGGCATTTAGCTGGATAAATCTAAAAAGTGCTGTCAATGTAAGTAGCATCTGGGTATGTAAGATAGACTGAAAGGTCGTTAAAAAAAAAAAAGCACTGTTTATCCAGAAGTTCAAATTTGTCTAAGTAGCAGCAAAGGCGCTACTAAGCCAGATAAGTGACTCTGGCTTTGAAATACAAAACCCATGATGTCGCTGCTTTTATTCATAAGCTGTACCCAGGCTTCCACTGATTGAGCATAGATTTGCCTCCTATACAGTAAATATATCAGCCCTTCATTCTACACATACCATTTCCTCAGATCCTTTTTCAGTCCTATCTCCGTCTCTCATGAGCAGATGTGGCTCATTTAAATTTAACAGAGTAAACACAAGAAATATTTAATTATAACATTTAGCACACATCATTGCAAGACAAAGAGAGCACAGCAAGAGCTTCAAGGAAAGCGCTCTCCTCAGTATAACACGCAGTAATTCAGAGGGATGTGACCTGCAGTCAATGCTCTTTCAGAACTACACTATACACAGGTGTCCTTTGCCTACACAAAGTTTGACTGTTACAAAGTCAAAGGTGGTCATGTAGCTTCCAGATTTTGGGGTGCCATTTTAAAGCAGGGACCCAGTGGGGCAGGAATGACTAGGGATCACTTCTACTCCTTAGACCCGCAGATAGGGAAAGTCCAGAACAGACCTGACATTTTTATTTTAGTTTTGCTTTTCATTTTCTTTTTTTTTAATTTTGTTTTTTGTGTTTCATTTTAACAAAATAAAGAACAAAGCAAAATGAAAAAAATGTTCAGTGTACACCCCTCTAAAAATGTCTGTGCTAATAAAAAGGAGCCATAGGTTTGCTTCTAGATCTATACAGGTGAATCTTTAAAGGATTTACATGTGTAAATGTAACTACTATTGTAGCAAATTTCAAAAGCCATTTACGCACATAAAGTGCACTTACATGGGCAAATCTTATGGCATGTATTATAGCAATTTTCAAAAGCCCACATGGGTAAAGTGCATTTACCTGTGTTTTAGGCATGTAAATGCTTTTGAAAAACAGGTCATAAATGAATTTTTCAAAAACCCTTTGTCAAGGCTTCAATAAGAAAAGTCTCTACCACTTTAGGAAATCCCAAATTTTAATGATTGCAATATTTCTGCAGATGTTCTTGTGTTCTTTCAAGAAACATTTTGTATCAAAGGAATGTTTCAAGCTTGCAAGGACCTAATTTTAAGATCTAGATAAATCATCATTTTGCACTGCCTATCGTCCTGTTCTCTTCATCATCCTCATTCTTTATTGCTACAGCCTTGATCCCATCTAACTTTATTGATCCTACATTCCATTTTTTTAATTAGTAGCCAAGGAAAGTTCGATCAGTAATAGACCATAAAGTAAATAAAATAACAATGATTTATTATCAGATGTTGATATAGAGGTCCTGCCACACTCAAGGCCTCTAATCTGTGTACAACTATATTTTCCTTTGGTGCTCACCCTCTGTCCAATTGAAGATCCTCCAGTAAGTATGAATGATGAATCTGGCCACTGGGCAGGTTTTAGCCTAGGTACTCTCAGTGAGGGAGAGGGGGGCATTGATTTTTTTCAGCATTAATGCAAAATTCCCTTACTTTGTCTTCATATGAAATGCAATGACAGAAAAAGACATCTAACCAATCTAATCTGACCATCCACACCAACTGCTTTCTTCAGAGATCCCCTGTGCTTTTCCATGTTTTCTTGAATTCAGATAGAAGTAATCAAGGGATCAGTTAATTCCGGACTTCTGGACTATACTTTTTAAGGGAACGATTCTCAGTGTTCACATTAAGACAAAGACTGTGCAAACTTTTATCAAAAGGCTTTGCACCAATTTTCAAAGCAAACATACATGCAGAGTTTTGCTTTGAAACTTGCCACGGGTACAAAGTATGCATGGTAGGAATGTGCATTCATTTGAACAAATCTATAATGAGACAAATGAGCCCATTTTTGGTTCATTTCAACTGAACCAAATTTGAGCAAGAGAAACAAAATGTAATTCATTTTCTGCAAACAGTGCATTCTCAAGGATTCAAGTGATATGAAATCACAGATAAACAGTGCCTCAAAGCATTTAAAATCCAACAATTTATAGGTGTCCTACAGAATATTAAATGAACTCTTGGTGAGAGTTTTCACTTAACATTTCTTTATAGTTGGAAAAACTGAACTGCACTCTTTATCCCGCCTCTGAAAGTTATTCTTGCTGCAAGAACAAATCAATTAAAAAATATTGCTACAAAGTCAATCCTGGGAATTCAAGCAATTCCTTGCTGTTTTTTAAAAAACAAAACACAAACATTGTCATGCAATGGTAACAATTAGATAAAGTAGTGTGGTTGCCGTGTTAGTCCACTTAAATGCAGAAACAAAGGTCAAAGAAAAAAAAATATAAGGTGGTATCTTTTTATTGGACTTATTTAATATATTTCTTGACTAGTTTTCAGGAGTTAAAACCAAAACACTTGTCAAGAAATAGATTGTTAGTACAAAACAAAGGTATCACCTTATATATATTTAACAGTTGCAAAGGCATCTTATAAAAATTGTATCATATAAAGTCAGTGAAGCTCATGAGAGAGTTGGCCTGGGACCAATAAGTCTACCAGTTGACCTTCATTTGTTGGGATGTGCATTTGTTTGAGAATGGGCAATCCAAAATGAAACAGACCATTTTTAGTTCATCCTGCATGAAATGAACCAAATGACCAGTGCCTCCAAGTGGAATGAAAATGTAATTTTATTTTCAGTTTTGGCAATTTGTGCATGCAGTTTGGTAATTTGTGCGCATGTCGGTAATTGCATGCCCAAATTGGCCAATTGCACATGCAACTATTGATGTACAAAAAGAAATGAGACTTGCTATATGAGAGAATCCTGAATATGATCAAGTGTGTACCTTCATACGTAGCTATCGTGTCTATAAGCCAATTACTATAAGGCTTTAAAAATCATTAGGTACCTTGATCGTTTTTGGTGATTTTTTTGCCACACGAATAATGTTTACATAAATGTGAATTACATTCACTTATTTGCTTGCACTTATTTTTACTTGCTTTTCCACTTGAAATGGTAAAAGAATTTTACCATTTTCCAGTGAATTTTACCATTTCAAGTTTACCATTTTTTTAACCAAATTTTACCATTTCAAGTGTTACCGCCAGAGTTCATCCAACAGCACAAGATAAGTGGGATATTGTGACACACAAAAATCTTTTACCATTTCAAGTGGAAAAGCAAGTAAAAATAAGTGCAAGCAAATAAGTTAATTTAATTCACATTTATGTAAACATTATTCATGTGGCAAAAAATCACCAAAAACGATCAAGGTACCTAATGATTTTTAAAGCCTTATAGTAATTGGCTTATAGACACGATAGCTATGTATGAAGGTACACACTTGATCATATTCAGGATTCTCTCATATAGCACGTCTCATTTCTTTTTGATTTTTGTTTCCTGCTATATCCATTGGGTCTTATATTAAGTACTATTGATGTACATGCATGCTACTGAACTGCAGGAACAAATCGCCAAAAATAAAACAAAATAAACTGAAATGAAAATCCCACCAAAACGAACTGAAATGAACTGAAAATGTTGGTCATGCACATCTCTAATTAGCAATATGCAATCAGTATTTCTTGTTTCATGGTCATTCTAGAGCATGGTTTATTCCAATTTGTTAGAAACCCTGGAGGCTGTTTACAGTTGGATTTAGAAGCTGTTCGCAAGGAAAATATCTGCCTCTTTTTACTTTTTGTGACGTAAGCATTTCAGTTACATTAAGTAATCTTCAAAAGCTTTCCTCTATAACAAGATTTTGATCCATAAGCTTCATTATATGCCATTATTACATTGCTAAAGGCCTAGAAAGTTCTGATTAAACCAAAGAGAAATGGATTCATTTTTGCATGGGAGTTCTGCTTGGTATATCATTATATCAACAACACTTCTCAAGTTAAATTTGATAGCAAAAGAAGCAAGGGAATTGTGTGGTGAGAAATAAATTAAGTTTAGGAATTACTTCTTCTTCCCCTGAGACAATCACTTTTATATTGTTTTAGAGATTTTGAATACAGATGCAAATGTTTCAGTAATAAACTTTTGTAATATGTGTGTCACAAAAGGCGTCAGCTGAAATCTTGTTAACGTACAATTGATCTAGTAAAATGAAAAGACGTTCTTTAATGTGGATGTAATCTTTCAAAATAATAATGGACCATCATACTAAGGACTACCGGTCATTGGACTGTCATTGCTTTATGAATAATCATTTGGTCCAAGCCACTGATAAGTTTTCATTTATCAAATTGTTGCAAATAAAATTTATGAACAAACTCATCTTAACAGTGTTCTTTTCAGAAGCTTTTCAAAACAAATTTGATATCGCATTCAATATGATCCCAAAGTCCCAAGATCATGATCCAAAAAGTCCCGGCACAGGCTGTGTTTCAAACATTATATCTGCATCAGGGGATTATCATTTCAAAATATGAACATCTCTTTTGGCTTCCACATGAGCATTTGGCACAGGTTTGGGCAGAGAGTAAGAGATTTTGAAAACTGAGAACTTGAAAATAAGTAGAGAAACCAGGGAAAATAACTCTTAGAGACTGGGATCAGGATTTATCTGGGATTGAACTACTGTGGAGACTGAGACGGGACTTGATCGGCTGGAGATGCAGAACTGGGAAAACACAAAGATCAGGCTGAGGTCAGCGATGCTAGATTAAGGGATTATTCGGTGCCAAGCAAGGAGCATCCGATGATGGTGGTGTGAGCATCATCTGGGATGGAAAGCATGCAGTACTAGCACTCAGATGCTGTGGCTTCAGATGGCTTCCAGACATAGAAGAGAACGCATGGCACCGGAAGAGAAGTTTCTCTTATGGCAGAGTATGACTCACTTCATTGCTCTGCAGAGGAATAATGCATGCTGTTCAAAAGCAATGGAGTCATTAGCACCAGAAATATATTATGCCCACTGGTACTAAAGTCACATTGTGTCATTCTGAACAGATTCATTTTCTTTATTTCTTGCATAATGTTTAGTGCTCTGCCACTCCTACTGCTGCTCAACCTAATCATAAAAAAAAACCCCCACTAACATTCTGAGAGCAAAATCACAAAGTCCCAGCCCCTTATAAAACATAAGCAGCAAACCAGAGAAGGTAATCTGGCCACATCTGTGAGGGAAAAAGCAAACTGATTCACTAATTCAGCAGATTTCAGTACAACTTATGGTGGGAAGATTTCTTGTTGGAATAAAACTCTATGTTGTACTTTGGCTTATACTAAAATATATATATATATATATATATATATATTACAATACTGTAGAAAAAATTGCTCAGAGTACTCAGGTTTAAAAGGTAATGCGACACAAAGCATAGAGGTTTCATGTGAGTTCTTTACACTATTTATAACTTACTAGCGTTCCAGTGCAGTGTGGCTGACACACCTGATGAAGAGTGTGGGAATGATTTTACAATAAAAATGATTTACAGGAAATAAAATTTGCCAAGTCAGATTGTATTGTTTTGGTTAAAAAGATGACTGAGTCTGAAATAGCCCAGTAAAAGTAATTTTGTTTTTATTTTCTCCGATATATTAAAAAGTACTCTAGAAATAAGTGGTGACTAACAAGGATATCCATGCTGTGGTATTTTCATCCATTTGGTTTTAAAACCCGGCTATTTGCATTAGACCTACTTTATGGTTCCCATTCACTGAACTTGCCTGTTTTGTGCATTTAATGAGTAACGAAACAGCTCTCCCAGCTGAGGCCTGGATTTATCAAAATGAAAGAGAGAGAGGGTAAACCCAGCCCACTCCCGCCCCTAACTCCTCCTCTTTTTCTGATTTGCATCGCACCATACGTTATGCTGCTATCGCATGCGTTAAAGGCGCTTAACACATGCGGAAAACGCCTTATAGCATTTTGATAAATGACCCTATGAGTTAGAAAGAGAGCCTTTTTCAGGATCACATTTCTATTAATACTATTTCTGCCTCTTATACTTTCCAAAATGCAGTCAGATGCACGCAGAGCTGTATAGACACAGAGCTGCCAAGTTATTCAGTTCCAGGAGGAAGATTTTAGTCCAGTCCTGGATTTCTGCAGCACTGATTTGCACGGGGGAAATCAAGGACTGCAAATACCAGACCTGCTTTAGAATTCAGGTCCAAGACGATCAATGCCACTGAAGCATCCCTCCCGAAACTGGATAACCTGGCAGCTCTGCAGGTACTCAGCGGAGACCACACACCTGCAGGATAAATGCACAGGAATTTCAGTTATTATAAATGGAAAAAACCAGAATGGAATGCACTAACCATACATTTCTTTAAGAGCGAGCCTACACCCCCTTCCACAGGTCAGATCCATAACAGAAGGAGCAAAAGATGACATTACCGGAAAATACAAGCGAATCACAAAATGCATTACAATGACAGCTGAAGGAAAGGATTAAAACCAACAAAGTTAAGATTTAAAAGTAGTTTCAAAAAAGCAGGATTTTAGGCTGGATAAGAATATGGCCAGGCAGAGATCTTGATGCACCAAGAATACAATGGTGGACTATAAATAGGGACCTTTCTTTTTCAGTTTTTATTTTATTTTTCCTGTGGATTTCAATGTGATGACAAAAGAAAAGCCAATGGAAAAATGACTTTTCCCACTTGTTTTTGTCCTATGTGTTATAACAAATTTATCCACTGCCTTTTTTTGTTACCTCATTGAAATTCCCAGCAAAATAAAATACAAACTGAAAATGAAGATCCCTAACTATAAACCAGGGTTGAAATCCTGTAGTTGGCTCAGGAACAAACTTAGGAGCCGATACAATTCAAACACGCTCAAAGCAGGTGCTGAGTGTTCAGCGCCCGCTTTCCTAATGCACCCCCAGGCACCCTTCCTGGGGGCGCCATGCAATATTTAAATTAGGGGTCGCATTGTCAAGGAGGCACTAGAGTCACTTGCATGCCCCTAGCACCTCCTTGACATTGGGAGCCTGCAAGCGGTCGGCTATCCATCAGTTTAAAAAATGGATGCCAAATTTATCAGCATCCATTTTCCTAATCTGTGCACAGCCAGGGGTATGGGAAATGGATGCTTGTGAACTGAGCATCTGTTTCCTGAACCTGACCGCCGGCACTATTTGTAAACTTTTTTTTTTTTTTTAACTTTTTTAAAGTTTTTGTTCCTCCTACTTAATCACAATGATATTAAGTAGGAGGATGTACATAAAAGTAGAAGGATGTACAACTTTTGGGAGTGCTCAGCAATTAATGCCTACTCTAGGCAGGTGTTAATTTTTTAGCTTAAAAATGTGCATTGTAGATGCACTTTTTTGTTTGGGTTTTTTTTTTTTTGCATTGCAGGTGATTCCCTAACAACTTCCTCAACATGCATTTGCATGTGATGAGCACTATTAGTTTCACCGTGCATTGGACCACGTTGTAGAGACGCTAATCCCCTTATTGCATAAGGGGTTTAGGTAGCGCCTACATAACCCGCGTCCAACTACAGGTTAAACAGTGTGCTCAGTGTATTGCAATGGCCCCTTAGAGCCTGATTTACCGAGCATTTCCCCCACAGACTGGGAGAGGAGCCTTAATGAATCAGGCCCTTAGCTTGTAGGTCCTCTGGAGACAAGGAACTAAGGCCTGGATTTATCAAAATGCACTAAATACCACATGCAATAGAAAAAGGGGTGTGTTTTATGGTAATAGGCAGTTTATTACAATTAGTGCAGTATTTGAGAGAGAGAGAGAGAGAAAGACCAGCCATAATGCCCCAACACTAGATAGGTATTTATATCTCTATGGGAGGCCCACTTAGTAACTCGAGGTGAGGTTTAGGTATTATTGTAGGAGTTAGGGGCCACTTTGACATTCAAAGTGAGACATATGAACAGAACAGTGCTCTCGTGAAGATTTGATGATCCTCGGAGTGAGGAAACTCACCCAAAGATGAGATTTGTGCAATGTTCTCTCAACCTAGCTTGATGTTACAAAGGTAGAGAGAACACTTTAAATGGTGCATAAATGAATTATTATGGGCTGGGGAACAAACAGGTAAATATATTCCTCAGGTGGAATATCAAGGTTAGACTCAGCCCCGTAAGTCCTAGCACCAATCACACTACATGCAAATCCCCACTCCTCTTAGTAGTGGAGCTCTAAGAACACAACAGAGGAGAACAGGCAGGCTAGAAGAGAGCTGATCCAAGGCTCTCCACCCTCTTAAAGTTGTAGGACCCCAGAGTGTCAAATCTCCACCCCAAACCAGAAGGACTTGCTCTTCAAGACCGCACCACCTTCACACCCAGGCCAGGCACCCTGACAATATCTATATCTATATCCACTTGTATAGCTCTTATTAATACTATATATCCACAGGGGGGAAATTCCACCTGATCAATTTTGGGGCACACTAGTCTAAAATGCCACGTTCCATTCAGTGTTCTGTACATTTCCTCATATAGATAATAGGATATGAAGCTTGTCTATAAGCCAGATGTAAATAATACCAAATCTTGCAGTATTGGCCAATCGTTTATCTCATGTACATGTAGGATGTCTAAAGCTCATTCCTCCTCTTCTCTTGCCAAAGCCAAATGGGATTTAATGGCTGATAAACCTTTTTATTTCCTAGGAGTTTTTGCTACCAAGTGACAAGTTTAATTAATTAGCTGGCACCATTGCAGCACAATACAGCCGAATCAAAGGGAAAGATGCAATCAGGGCAGAAGAGTGCTGCACCATTAAAAATATAATAAAGAATCTCTTGTTTCCTTATAGAAAGGTATAAAATTTGTAGTATATGAGCAATAGCGGTAATGGTGAAATCCAGTATCTAAACATGGAGAGGCACAGGAAGGAAGTGAAGGCATGAAGCAAACTAGACACCCATTTTCCATTCTTCCACCTCATACCTTGCCTTTA
This sequence comes from Rhinatrema bivittatum, assembly GCF_901001135.1. Taxonomy (NCBI): domain Eukaryota; kingdom Metazoa; phylum Chordata; class Amphibia; order Gymnophiona; family Rhinatrematidae; genus Rhinatrema; species Rhinatrema bivittatum. The sequence continues at coordinate 53,998,889 of NC_042632.1, read as the reverse complement.
GCAAGACAGTGCAATACATAGAGAGAGATTCTGGGTTATCCTCCAGCACTGGCAAGATTACCATTTCTGAAAACTAAAGTAACCAAAACCTATTAATCTCTAGGCCCTTTCACATTTCAGCAGTTGCAACGTTATAATTCCTCACACCTAATTTACACCTAAAGGAGTAGTGGTTCTGCCCCCTTGAATTAAATATACAAATTCCACGGTTACAGAAACAGCTTAAACCAAATTGGTGATACTCAAAGTGCAGGTCTTTAAACATACATCTCCCAAAAATGTAAATGCACAGCTTAAGCCTAATTATGCAAAAGCTTTGAACACATGCTTTCACTAGTTACCAGGTTCCAGTCCCCAAGGTCCACATGCAGTTTAATTAATCACTGTTTAAAACCTGATGACTTAAGTCTACAAGCCCAGTAAAAATGCAGTACTTCCGCTTTCAACCACCAACGTGAGTTTAATTAATAACTAAGAAGTGCAGCGCCTACAACCGCATTGCTGCATCTACAAATCCCACCTTAGCCTTAACTGGCAGGACACAATTGGTTTTAAACACTTAACTTTCATGGTTACACTGCAACACTTTTCCCAAATACTGAACAAACTTAATTAGGAGCAACCATGCAAACATAAACCTGTAAAATATAGCTCGAGTAGTGCCATGAGGTTTCCTTCCATATATAATCTAGCAATAAATTCAATCCCTCTAAAGAGCACGAGTCCCAAATACAAATTAAACCAGCTGTTACCTGCAAGGGTTTTTCCTTTCACCAAAACTGCTAAGACAGTGACCTACTTTCAGCAGTGGCTAGAACTCTGCTTTTCCCATAGTCAATAAACATCACTTCCCTAGACTGCTCTGCTGCTGTGTAAATTCTTCCCATACCCTCCTTAAATGCAAGGACTGTTTCTGTTCATAACAACTGAGGACATAAACTTAGCTTAGCATGAAACTGGGGAGCTCTGGCTCTTGATCCTCTGAGCTTTCTTCCATTGTGGGTTGGACTCCTCCTGCTGTTTCTTTGCTGCCTTTTAATATTTATTTATTTATTTAACAGTTTTTTATACCGACCTTCATAGTAAATAACCATATCGGATCGGTTTACATTTAACAGAGGGTATAACTGAAGGAACAATTCAGGTAAACAATAGATAACAATAGATAGGAATAAGTCAAAGTTACAATCAATGGGAATCGAGAACTTGGAAGTCAACGGGAATGGAGAACTTGGAAGTCTACAGCTGTGATTCTGCTGTTATTCTGACTCAGCTCCTTCCTCCTAGAAACTAGGACTGGGTTGACTGGGAAATGTAGTTCTTTAGGGGCAACAATCTATTGCACATCTTTTTAATAATCAACTCTCTAATATAATCATAAATGTATATACTTAAATCAGATATTTAACATTATACAATAAATTATATCAAAATCATAAGTATAACAGAAAACAATAAACCAATACATATATATCCACGGCTTCTTATATGACCCTAAAACTCTGTTCTCATATGTAGCTGCCCTTACCACACCTATGCCCCTCACCATCCCAGAAGAAGAAGCCCAGAACAAATCTACAGAGTTGGCTATCTTTTTTGATAACAAAATCAAAAACCTTCTTGCCCCCCTGGCTTCAACTAACATGGCTCCAAACCCTTCGCAACCATTAAGCCTCGCAACTAATAACCCTCCACCAAATATCCACAGACCGTCACTAGAAATTCTTGAACAGACATCCTCCCTGGAAATTGAATCAATAATCAAGAAAATGAAACCTTCCACTCATCCTCTGGACCAAATACCGACCAAACTACTTCTCACCATCCCTAACACCATTGCTAAACCGCTGGCAGACATCATAAATTGCTCCCTCAATCAAGGATCGGTCCCGGACTCCTTAAAAATTGCTTCACTTAAACCCTTACTTAAAAAACCCAACCTGGACCCAGCCGACCCTGCAAACTTCCGCCCCATTGCAAACCTACCTTTTATAGCCAAGCTAATGGAAAAGCTTGTCAACATCCGACTCACAGACTACCTTGTCTCCCACAATATTCTCTACCCCTCTCAATTCGGATTCAGGAAACGCCTAAACACAGAATCCCTCCTTCTTTCTCTAACGGACAACATCCTGATGGGCCTTGACAAGGGACAATCTTACCTGCTAGCCCTTCTCGACATCTCTGCCGCGTTCGACACGGTAAACCACAATATCCTCATTAACCGCTTAATGGAAATAGGCATATCCGGCTCTGCACTGCTCTGGTTCACATCCTTTCTGAACAACAGACACTACAAAGTCAAAATAAATGACAAAGAATCTCACTCCATTCCATCAAACCAAGGTGTACCTCAGGGTTCGTCTCTTTCCCCTACCCTGTTCAATATATATCTACTCCCTTTATGCCAGCTACTCAATAGTCTCAATCTCACCCACTTTATATACGCGGACGATGTACAAATCATAATCCCCATTTCAGACCCCATCTCTACTCTAAATTTCTGGAACAACTGCTTACACGCCATAAACCTTCTGCTCTCGAGTCTCAATTTGGTCCTAAATACTTCCAAAACGGAACTACTGGTTATCTCCCCTTGTGACAACAACCCCCTCGCAAATAATGCTAGCATCCCATTAGCAAACCAGGTCAGAGATCTTGGGGCCACCCTTGACTCTAGAATGAATTTCAAAAAATTCATTAACGCCACAACCAAAGAATGCTTCTTCAAGCTACAGGTCCTGAAGCAACTTAGACCGCTCTTACACTTCAAGGATTTCCGTTCGGTGCTTCAAGCCATACTGTTTTCAAAGATCGACTATTGTAATGCTCTATTACTTGGTCTGCCTGCTTCGTCCACCAAACCTCTTCAGATGCTGCAAAACGCAGCGGCTAGGATCCTTACAAACACTCGTCGCAAGGACCATATCACACCAATACTAAAAATTCTACACTGGCTGCCCATCCAATATAGAATACTTTTCAAGGCTCTCACCATCATCCACAAATCAGTCTACCAGCAATCCACTCTCCAACTCACCTTCCCACTTGAATTACATACTTCCGCAAGACCGATCAGAACTGCCTACAAAGGTTCGCTCAAGGCCCCCCCCAACAAATCATCGGTCCACAACACTATTCACAAGCGAGCTCTTTCAACAGCAGGTCCACTACATTGGAATTCACTTCCACAAGACTTACGCCAAGAACAATGCCATTCAACTTTCAGAAAGAAATTGAAAACCTGGCTTTTCGCAGAAGCCTACCGCTGAAGGATCTCCTCAACCATCACTGACTCTCACTCCCCCACCCCTCCCCTATCCCTTCCCCCCACCCAACCTCACCCTTTCCTTCTCCCTCTGGACATACCAGGCTAATAACTGCCTAGGACAAACCTATGTTTTGTATCTTACAGTTTTTGTTGATTTATATATTTATCTCTCTCTAATTGTTTCTTAGTTTAAACTCTGCACTGTCTTCCATTGCCCAGGTTTTATGCTCCCTGTTTAATGTAACTTTACTTTCTACCTTGATGTTAATTGGTTTCCCCTCAGTTACATTGTAAACCGGTACGATAAGACCTAGTCTTGAGCATCGGTATAGGAAAAGAAATTAAATAAATAAATAAAATAAATATCCAAAGAAATTTACATAAAAATAATCAAGTAAGATTCTCCCACCCCTCAATCACTTGAAACCCATACAATCTCTATCTTCCAAACCACTCACATGAACTGTACAGCACAGTAGGCAATGTAAACATCAAACAGCTCTCACTCACGCTTTTCAAAATACAACAAATATATATATAGCTGTCATTTAATACTATATACTACTCACAGGGGAGATGGACCAATTTTTGGGAACACTAGGCTGAAATGTCACTTTCTGCTCAGCATTTCATACATTTCCTGATATAGGTAATAGGATATGATGCTTGGCCATAAGCCAGATGAAAATCATAACAGATTGTGTGGTACCGGCCAGCCATTTATCTCATGTATATATGTAAGATAGCTAAAGCTCATTCATCTCCTTCCCATGCTAAAGCCAAATGGTGTTTAAGGTCTCTCTTACACACACACACACACACTTGTAGATATATATATATGTATGTGTGTGTATTTTATATAATTATTTAGTGCATTACAATAAAAAGGTGATTTTCTCTATCATTTTAAAGGTTTCTTCTGAGACTTCTTCCTGGGGCATTCAGGGGATTAGGTCCAAGGGCAGAAAGCCACGGATAGGACTTAATGGGGCATTAAGCTTCTCATAGGTATAAAATTACAAATTCCTGGTGAATGCTAAATTGAATATTATGGCAAAAAATATATTTTTAGCAGAAAGTTACTTTTTACCCAACATTGACAACAGTGGATTGCTACAAACTTTCATGCAATTTAAAAAGTGCAATGATAATACCGCATGCAAGAGCCAGTCAGTGATATGTACAGTATATGGAGAGCAATTCAAATCAGATAAAAATGTGATATCAAATGAGAAGAGAAGGCTGAATGTGTGTTAACCTCAACCACATGAAAAGAGGGTTCATCAAGAACTTAAGTAAAATAAATTGCAGAGACCCACATACCCACTGAGCTTGTAGCCAGAAAAGTTGAATTTTAATTTGTTAGCTATAATATATATTGATTTCTTGCTGACATTTTCTTTTACATTTCTGTGTTTTTGCATAGTTGAAATCTCTATATATTTGTCCAAGTTTTATAGTATAGTTTTTTAATTCTTGCTGGTGTGTATTTTACTTACTGTTTGTTAATTAAAAAAAAAAACAAACAACAGTAACATAAGGCTTGAGAGTAACCTGCACGAATTGGCAGTTACTACCCTTAACAGAAACATGGGGGTAACCTACATGGAGTGGCAGTTACTGCCCTTAACAGAAACATGGGGGTAATCTGCACGAAGCAGCAGTTACTGCCCTTAACAGAAACATGGGGGTAACCTGCACGAAGCGGCAGTTACTGCCCTTAACAGAAACATGGGGGTAACCTGCACGAAGCGGCAGTTACTGCCCTTAACAGAAACATGGGGGTAACCTGCACGAAGCGGCAGTTACTGCCCTTAACAGAAACATGGGGGTAACCTGCACGAAGCGGCAGTTACTGCCCTTAACAGAAACATGGGGGTAACCTGCACGAAGCGGCAGTTACTGCCCTTAACAGAAACATGGGGGTAACCTGCACGAAGCGGCAGTTACTGCCCTTAACAGAAACATGGGGGTAACCTGCACGGAGCGGCAGTTACTGCCCTTAACAGAAACATGGGGGTAACCTGCACGGAGCGGCAGTTACTGCCCTTAACAGAAACATGGGGGTAACCTGCACGGAGCGGCAGTTACTGCCCTTAACAGAAACATGGGGGTAACCTGCACGGAGCGGCAGTTACTGCCCTTAACAGAAACATGGGGGTAACCTGCACGGAGCGGCAGTTACTGCCCTTAACAGAAACATGGGGGTAACCTGCACGGAGCGGCAGTTACTGCCCTTAACAGAAACATGGGGGTAACCTGCACGGAGCGGCAGTTACTGCCCTTAACAGAAACATGGGGGTAACCTGCACGGAGCGGCAGTTACTGCCCTTAACAGAAACATGGGGGTAACCTGCACGGAGCGGCAGTTACTGCCCTTAACAGAAACATGGGGGTAACCTGCACGGAGCGGCAGTTACTGCCCTTAACAGAAACATGGGGGTAACCTGCACGGAGCGGCAGTTACTGCCCTTAACAGAAACATGGGGGTAACCTGCACGGAGCGGCAGTTACTGCCCTTAACAGAAACATGGGGTAACCTGCACGGAGCGGCAGTTACTGCCCTTAACAGAAACATGGGGGTAACCTGCACGGAGCGGCAGTTACTGCCCTTAACAGAAACATGGGGGTAACCTGCATGGAGCGGCAGTTACTGCCCTTAACAGAAACATGGGGGTAACCTGCACGGAGCGGCAGTTACTGCCCTTAACAGAAACATGGGGGTAACCTGCACGGAGCGGCAGTTACTAGCATAAGAAACTTACTGAGTAGACTGATGGAATATTTGGTCTTTTTCTGCTGTCACTACTATGTTACTATATATGTAGAGCATGAAATGCAAGGGCTGCACATACACTGGGCCAGCCCCATGGCTCTGCACATAGCAGTGCTGCATGTTGCTCTGCAGGAGACCTGGGCTGCTGCTTCAGCTCCTGGGCTGATCAGGGAGGCTGCAGAATCCACACACCAAGAGCCCCCTAAAGTTAGCTGCAGCACTACAAGATGGCAACTGAAAGCAGCTGAAAAACAGTGAATGATGTGATTTTAAATTAAGGATTTAAAATCATTTCCCAATAAACCCTTTTAGATAATCATAGGTCTAAAATTGATTAATTAACCTTTTATTATTATTATGATTTTTGTTGCTGAAAGTGTGCATTTGAATAAATATGGAATGCCCAATGATTAATGAACACCTTTTTTTGGAAAAGATAATTTAGCTGCCGAAAGTGCACATTTAAAAAAAATTATAAAAGCAGAAAAACATCCCAAGGCAGAACTGAAGATGGAGATGTGACATCTGGAAAATGTTGTTAAACCAGACAGCTGGAAGTCTGAATCAGCAGAGGCCACGTTTTCACGTGTGTCTGTGTCATGGAAATCTTCAAAGCAGATCTCAGCAGCCAGTAATGCAGTCCTGAATCCTTAATGAGCACAATGTCATGAAGAAAAGTGCAGTGTGAGTTTTATTGTAAGGGGGGGATATGAATGACTGTGCAGGAGCTAATGCCCACATTTGTGACTGATGAGTTTCTGCGCATTCGAGCTGTGTCACTCTCCAAACTGTCCAACCAAAGCAAAATGCAATTCGGACACGGTCAGGCTTGAGACAGTAACCCAAAACCTTTAAAGATATCTGGTTAATTGTGGTTTCTTACTGAATAACTGCATGCAGGGTATCTGGGGATAAACCAGTTCGTATAAAGCTGTGGGGTATGGAGCTGCTCCCAGTGATCGGCTCGAGGACTCTCACTGAATGGCGCAGGTGGGATTTTAACTAACTTGGGACCCTATTTATTAAGAATTTTTCCCATAGACATAGAATGGGAGAAAAACCTTAGTAGTAAAACAAATAGAATATTAAAAATGATTTGGATAGGAATGGAAAATAAAATGGAGAATACCTTAATGCCTTTATATCGCTCCATGGTGGCCCACACCTTGAGTATTGTGTGCAATTCTGGTCACACCATGTCAAAAAATAATATAGGGCCAGATTTTCAAACAGTTATGCACGGAAGATACGTGTGTAACCCCGAAAAAGCTGCCCCTTCCACCCCCTGCGCACGCCGAGCCTATCTTGCATAGGCTCGGCGTGCGCAAGGCCCGGGACGTGTGTCGGGGGAGGGGGGGCGTGTCACGGCTGGCGCATCATCGGCGGTGTTCCGGGCGCATGGCTGCGGCCTCCAGACCAGCCCCCGGACTGGAACATGGCGCGCCGGCAGCCGGTCGGCATGCGCAAGTTACGCCTGCCTCAGGCAGGCGTAACTTGTAAAATAAAGGTGGGGGGGGGGGGAATTAGTTAGGGCTGGGGGTAGGTTAGAATATGGGAAGAAGTTGGAAGGTGGAAGGGGGGGCCCGGAAGGAAAGTTCCCTCCGAGGCCGCATGTTATAAAATCGAGAGTAGATTTTTCATGCCGGGTTGCGTGAACAAATCTACTCCCACGCGCACCTTTTAAAATCTACCCCATAATGCAGAACTAGAAAAGATACTGAGGTTAAACAGATTAGTAGGGATGTGAATCGTTTTAGGACAATTAAAATTATCGTCCGATAATTTTAATATCGTCTTAAACCGTTATGGAACACAATACAATAGAGATTCTAACGATTTATCGTTATAAATCGTTAGAATCGTGAGCCGGCACACTAAAACCCCCTAAAACCCACCCCCGACCCTTTAAATTAAATCCCCCACCCTCCCGAACCCCCCCCAAATGACTTAAATAACCTGCGGGTCCAGCGGCGGTCCGGAACGGGCTCCTGCTACTGAATCTTGTTGTCTTCAGCCGGCGCCATTTTCCAAAATGGCGCCGAAAAATGGCGGCGGCCATAGACGAACACGATTGGACCGCAGGAGGTCCTTCCGGACCCCCGCTGGACTTTTGGCAAGTCTTGTGGGGGTCAGGAGGCCCCCCCCAAGCTGGCCAAAAGTTCCTGGAGGTCCAGCGGGAGTCAGGGAGCGATTTCCCGCCGCGAATATTTTCGTACGGAAAATGGCGCCGGCAGGAGATCGACTGCAGGAGGTCGTTCAGCGAGGTGCCGGAACCCTCGCTGAACGACCTCCTGCAGTCGATCTCCTGCCGGCGCCATTTTCCGTACGAAAACGATTCGCGGCGGGAAATCGCTCCCTGACCCCCGCTGGACCTCCAGGAACTTTTGGCCAGCTTGGGGGGGGGCCTCCTGACCCCCACAAGACTTGCCAAAAGTCCAGCGGGGGTCCGGAAGGACCTCCTGCCGTCCAATCGTGTTCGTCTATGGCCGCCGCCATTTTTCGGCGCCATTTTGGAAAATGGCGCCGGCTGAAGACAACAAGATTCAGTAGCAGGAGCCCGTTCCGGACCACTGCCGTTCCGGACCGCCACTGGACCCGCAGGTTATTTAAGTCATTTGGGGGGGGGGGGGTTCGGGAGGGTGGGGGATTTAATTTAAAGGGTTGGGGGTGGGTTTTAGGGGGTTTTAATGTGCCGGTTTTGCGATTTTACGTTTTTTCGATTTTTCACGATTTTTCACGATATTTTACCCCCCCAAACGGCAACAATACGATTCCCTCCCCCTCCCAGCCGAAATCGATCGTTAAGACGATCGAGGACACGATTCACATCTCTACAGATTAGGGCTCTTTAGCTTGGAGAAGAGGCTGCTGACAGGGGAGATGACAAGAGGTTTATAAAATCATGGGTGAGTGCAACAGATAAATAGGGAATGGTTATTTACCCATTCAGTTGTACTAAAACTAAGGGATATTCCATGAAGCTAACAGGTTGCAGATTTAAAGCAAATCTGAGAAAGTATTTTTTCACTCAACACACAGACCAGGCTGGAGGGTGTGATCAAGGTGACTAGCATAGCGAGGAATTTCTCCTTTTCTCTCCTGTCCTGTGTCTGGTACCCCCTTGTCAGGATGCTTTGTGCTGTCTTATCTCTAAAAAGCACAGTAAAGCATATCATTTTGTTCTTACCTGCAGATAGAGCGGGCTACAAGTTTTATTAAAAAATAAATACTATTTTTCACAGGAAAGTGGAATCATGTTTGTACATTTTATTCACATTTGTTTTTTAAAACATTGACTAGAAGATAAAACAAACAAAAATTCCATGTATAACTATATTGCACATTTAATTTAATATTGCTAACTGTTCATTGCACCCCCCTTCCCCATGTCTAGAGCGTCTGTACAGGGCAGCCTACTTTCTGAAGAGCTGTCACATTAGACCCACTATACCGAACCACCCTTTCTAATTATTCTGAGGAAACAAGGTCAGCTTTTTTTTTTTTTTATTTAACTGTCATTTGAATTCTGTCAGACAGTGCAGTCATTATCTTCCCATTATTGATTCCTTCCAGGAGAAAATAAGCCAGACATGATTAAATCCTAAATCTTCCTTAGCCAAAGCAGTAGGCCCCCCGATTTCTGATTATTGCATAAAAATAAACTGAATTCACTTCAGCAGGGAAGAAATGACTGGAAGTTAATCCTTCTCTTTCAGTTTGCTGTAGCTCATTATTTTGCTGTTTGCTATGAAAGAGGCAGAGAAACCCTGTATTTTATACACGGAGCGGTGTTGATAAACTCAGTCTGTGTGATTAAGAATGAATAGAACGTACTTACTGAAATGACCAATGAAAATGGACATTTCCAAAACAACAACAAACTCTGAATCTATTATTTATTTATCTAAGCATTTATCTTCCACCTATAGTGAAAAAAATTGTGTTAGGCGAATTACAAACTTGTAACATCATAAAAACGACATTAAAACAATCAATAATAACGGCATAAAATAGCATAAAACATCTTAGCTACATAGAAACTGTATCTAGGGGAAAAAGATGCAAAAGGAGGCTCATGTTTTGGGAAAACGTGTCTCCATATGGCCTTTGGCATGGCATGTTATTTGGGAAGAGATGAGGTCTACTGGTTAGAGCAAAGAACTATTAAAGCATGATAGTCCATTGTCACGTCTCCTTTTATCGCCCTGTGTCTCACTTTCCCCAGATTTGTTAGTGCTCCTTTTCCCTTTAAGAAGGCATCACACAGAATGGGCTCCGAAAGTTGATAGCTAAACCTTCTGCTACAGAAGGGACTGTGTATGTTTTTGAAGTATTAAAACTGTAAAGCTTCTTAGAATCCATTTTGGATGAAAGGCCCTGAATAACTCCCTGTTCGTCAGGTTACCCAATTGTAATTGGGAAGTAATGAACATTTAAATTTAATGATTCCCATAATAAGAACAGTTCCTACTGGATATCATGTATGCTACAAACGTTTTGTAAAGAATACATATTCTTATTTTATTTTTTTTAAATCCTTCTTAATCGTCTTCCTGATTGCATCTCTCAAAGCGATTTACAACATAATCATTACATTAAAACACTATACAGAATAAAAAGAAATCTCTCAACAGACCAATATTGCCAAAACCTCTTCTTATTAGTCACTCACCAGGCCATTGACATAAGCCATGTTTTTAATTTCTTTTGAAACCTCAGAATCTCCTTTTCTCCTCTAAGATCTTGTGGGAGACTATTTCACATGCCTGGAACCATACATGAGAACGATCTATTTGCTATTCACTTCTGCTGGAACCTTTTTACCTCAGGGAGTTGTAATAGATGTTTATTCATCGACCTCAAACTCCTACCTGTTTCCTGGCTTATTAATTTACCTCTCAAATGCGGAGGGGACTGACCACGTAACATCCTGAAAGCCAACAGTAACACTTTAAACTTACAGCGTTCCTTCACCGGGAGCCAATGTGGGCCCAACAGTAAAGGGGCAGCAGAAATTCTTCTTGCATGAGCCGTAATGTTCTGAATTACTTGAAGCTTTCTCATTCATTTTGATGGAAGGCCCAGGAACAAGGTGTTGCAACAGTTGATATGAGAGAGAACAAGGGCGTAAGCCACAGTTCTTACATAACATAGCCAAATGCAAATAGGATCGGAGTTGTCGCACCAATTTCACCTTCAAGTAAATGTTACCTGCCATTTGAGAGCCGCGGCTTTCTAATCTCAGTTGTGAGTCCAGAACAATCTCCAGAGACTTCTCCTTCTCTTTTGGTTCCAGTTTGACCACCTGTAGTTTAATGCCCATTACAATCTTTCCTGTCCCCAGCCATAAGAGCTCTGTGTTATTGGTATTCAGAAGTAGGTTACCACTAATCTTAGCCCTTAATCTGAGGGCAACTCAGTCTGCCAAAGAACCTTTCCCAGGGCCATTTGAAGAAACATCGGTCTGAATCCTGATTCTGGGTCGACCAGGAATGGAGGTGTTGCAGTTGCTGGGGGTGGGAGGGGGAGAGAGGAGGAAGTCATAGTCATTGTGTATGGTTTGATTTAGGACCCATGACTGCAGGCTTCCATGGAAGGAGGCCCCCAGCTGAAGACCATTCTTGCACTGATTGGTCTAACTTGAGAAGGGTATAAAATGCGGGTGGGAATAATCTTTCCCGCACTGTACTGGAAGTCATAAAAGATGAAAACCTTTGTGCTCAGATATACAAATCTGTATTAGGGACAAAATTAAAGCCAAGGCTAGTCATTAGTTCTTGACTATCGAGTTACAGGAAGAATTTTTCTAGGTTACTAATCATCTTTTGGCCATCATGTTGTTTACTAGTACTCCATATAGTCCCAGATGCTTTCAAATGTGAATATGGTCTGCTGTTACAAAGAAGATATCAAGAATATAACTAAAACAGAGGGGATGTCTATGATAAAGTGATCCACCTTCCCTGTTCCTCACCCATCCATCCTATGTCCTGCTTTTCTTATATAGATTTTTACTAAGGCAGAGACCTGATTTTTTTCAGATTTACCCAAATTAAATAAGTAGTCCCTGTCCTTTATGAAACCCCCACATACACACTGGTCTTCTTAGACTGCTTTAACCTTCATCAAATACCTTAGTTGTCTTGTTTTGTAAGTTTCTCAGAACAGGGACTATCTCGTGTGAATTTGTACAGTGCTGTGTACATCTGGTAGCACTACAGAAATGATTAGTAGTAGTAGAAACTGTACAGTAGGTTCCTGAATTGTTGCAGTGTAAGTATTGGAGAATGTACTTTCAATACTGTGAGTTCCCATGAGCAATCTAGTGAAATTTATAGCTCATGAGACCTGAAGAAAGCTCTCTTGAGATAATCTAGCAAAAACAAAACAAATGATGGAAGTAGATAGTGTCAAATTCGAACTAGAGTTTCAAAGCATTCTCGCCCTAGTTACCTAGTGCTTGTTTGATCTACAACAAATGTTGGCATTCATGTGCCAGTGTGCATTGGGAATTTCGAGTGACAGAGTATATAAGAAATTAGGCTAAGTTTTTGAATAATCCTGTCATGTGAAATCTGTTCCCTTTCTAATGTATAAATTTCACTTCATTTTATAGTATTTTTCAGAAAAGATGGCATTTTCCCTCCTGAAGGTTTGAAGACACACTCAATTCTTATTTTTCAATAATTTAAACATTTCTGGTGAATGTGTAGTATTTGTGAATGATGACATACTAATAGCACTAGAAACTGAAATCTGCCATTTATCTATAACAGAGACATAGCACAGACAGCAGCAGTGCACACGTCTTACACACCAGATACACAGACACACACTCACACACACACACACACACACACACACACACACACACACACACACACGCTGCCTAAGCATGAACAAGTAGAGTGCAGGCAGTAGCAGTGCAAGCTTTCCATAGTCACCAGGGCACATGCACACACACACTGCATCACCAATGAATAGGTACAGTACAGTTAACAGCATTGCTAATTTTACACAGTATTCTGCCAATCTGTTTCCGTAGTGTTCTGGAAGAATCATGTCTAAGTGTTAGAACAGCGCTTCTCAACACCCGTCCTGATAGCCTTCAGTCAGTTCTGGTTTTTCAGGAAAACCATAATGAATATTCATGTCTCTAGGACAGTTCTGTTGTTGGTCTCACTGCTAAACCTGTAAAACTGCTGCCAATTAGATTACCAAAATCTGATGATGATTTTTTTTCTTTTTCACTTAATTATTCATAATGTAATACTTTCTAAAAACACAGAATTCTATCCAGGATGCATCTCATTTAGCCTGCTCCCAAGACTAAAAATCTCCTTTCAGCACCCATCGCAAATGGCAGAGGAAAAAGAGAATTTACACGCATGCATTCACTCCTACAACTTCCCCTAACTCCCAGAATACCCCTTTTGTAAGCAGTCAAAAGTATGCAAACTGCTACACAGTGCATGAATTACAAAGCGGCTTGCACTCTTCTCCCATCAAGTGAAAGCACACGTTACACAAACTTTAATGTGCATAGATGGTTCTTTAACCCTCATGAAACACATAGAAAACTGCTGCCCTTATGTGCCCCATGACAAAATCATTTCTGTTGTATTTCATACTCAGTGAAGATTTAGGGCACTACTTTTGCTGAGATGCCAAGAATACACTTTGAGAAAATGAAATTAATTAAATATCCCCCAAAACGTCAGCTTAAACATGGCTTTTGGAGCATGAATAAGAGAGAGTGATGAACACACAAACCTAACAAATTATATAGAGAGAAGATTTCCAAATGTAGTGCACTTTAAAGGTGGATTTTCTAAACGTTGTGTGTGAATAAATTAGCATATATGCACTCACGTACTCTGTATCTTATAAAGTTGAAAACGTGTGTGTATTTTCACTTTTGTACAGACACGATGGTAAAATAAAGAGGCATCTGTGATGTTCCAGGGCATTGCCAACACTTACACACACAAGTTGCTATTTTAAAAGACATGTGTGTTCATTTTCCAATTTACTTGCATATTTTTACATTTGCTAATTATCTAGCGTAAGTGAGTAATACTAACTGTGTTTATTGTGCAGTACTGACTGGATGGGAGGTCTGGGTAAACTGGGGGGAGTTCAGGCTGAAAAACCAGGAGGGAGGGAGAAGGACTGGGAGAACTGGTGGACTAATTAGTAAAGCTGGTAATTTCCTTGATATGCACACGTCTTAAAATTGTCCAACTTACGCACCTAAATCAGGACTTACATGAGTAAGTCCTACTTTACTTTCATGCATAAAATATATATATTTTTAAAATACTAGGAAAATTATTCACATTCAGTACATTGATATACCTGTTTCACTTCATTGCATTTATTTGCACATAAGCCTATGTGCACATGAATGTTTAGGTGTAGAGAGATGTGTATTTTATGAAACACACATTATACATGCAAGTTATAAAATACTATGGTAAACCTACAAGCAGCCCTATATGCTGCCACACCCAGTTGTTTGAAAGTTGTCCGCTTATAGTCTAGATATAGTTCAAAGTACCACATCTGATGTGAGTGCATCCATCTACCCTGCTTTCTGCACATTCTGTGTCATACATACATCTGGCAGGGGGAAATTAAAAAAAAAAATTTTACACATTGCATTTTTTAAATTATTTTCCACCCTACCACCATCTTATGTTCTTATTACAATTTCAGTGAAAAGTGAACACACACACACACATATGGAGAGACTTTAGGAAGTAGAGATGTACTTTGTAGAAGGAAAGAGAGAATGGGAGAGTATAACAGAAATGTTCAAGGTAGCGCTTTTTAATAGGATGAGAAACCGAAGGGCAAGGTCATCATATGAAGCTAGAAAGAGGGAAGCTCAAATGGGAAATGAAGAAATAACTTTCACGGGAGGACAGTGGACCATACTTCTAGTGGAGGCTATAGGATAAAAAAAAGTGACAGAATTGAAGTTTGCATGGCAGGACAAGGGGGCGAGGAGACCAGACATTGAGTAGGATTTGTGGCAACACAGAAGGTAGGGCATAGGCAGACTGGGTGAACCAAGTGGCCATTATCTGCTGATAATCAATGCTTCTGTAGTAGACGGATGATGACACACACACAAAATAGAATTAGATCAAGTAAACAGTAATGACAATCATCAGCGATTCAGCCAGTAACAAAGTTTGAAACCCTTATGATTGGTGCTACTGCTCATGAACAACAATTTTGTGCTAATTCAATCATGAAAAACAAAGATAAGTGCAAATGTCCCATTTCCCAAACACCAGTGTAGTTTTGAGAATTTGGTTAAGGAAATACAAAATTCCAGGGTGTAGCTAATTAAGATTTGCATTTGTGGCTTAATTAAGCACTAAGACATTGATAGCTGCTATGGAAATGGATACAATTACCCTGGACAAAACAGGAAGCAAAATCAAAAGTAAACTCCATCAAAAGCAATTATGCAAAGTTGTAAAGTGATGCAGAGTCGACAGTTTAATTGGCTTTCTGTCCATCAATACTGCCATGAACACTCTGAGCAAATGTGCATTAAACCATACAATTTTGTCTAGCTAATATTTTTGGAAATATTGTAAAAAGCAATTATTTTTGGACATGTGAGGGCACAGTTTCTGAAAATTCTTGCCAGTCTAAAATATCTAGAATAGTTGTTTTGCAATTATGTTTACCAAATATTTGCCATAAAATGTTCTCCATATTTACCGGATTGATTTATAACTGATACTGTGATTGTAACATTCTACTACATACTGCATTGTTTCGTGTGTTTGATAGTTTGTAACTAACATACTTCAACAGCAAGATGCTTGTAAAACCTATTTGTTAAATGAATATTTTATATTTTGCTTTATAATGCTCTTGAACAAAATCTGAAATACAAATGATCAAAGAATCTATTTAGTGATAGGGCACCATGTATGCTAGCTGACAAGTTCAGGAACTCTAATGAAGAATGCCCCCCTCCCCCTATATCTTCTGAAAGGGTATAAATAGAATGGTCTTAAAGCAAGCAGGTCTAACCTTACTAAACATCCCCACCAAGCTTTGGAATCCATAGATACCAGTAATGTCTTCAACTCAATGCTAAGACCTTTCTACTGAAATGTAGGATTCTGCTGCGTGAGTAATGGCTTACCAATGTGTATTGATAATACTGACAAGAATTAACAGATGAGGAGTAGAAAATACTCAGAAAGCATGAGGACAATTCATCTCACACCAGAGCACAAATATAGAAATGTGATGATTAGCCATCATATATTCACTGCATGCTATGCTTAATGAAATAGCATTAATATGTGTGCCATATTATAATCATAGGTCAAAAATGTATTTCATTTTAGAATATGCAGATAAAAGTGATATTTCATAGAGCACTTTCAATTGTCCTTTGAAGCCTTCCAATGTGACTATATATATATATATATATATATATATATATATATATATATA
The DNA here is from genome assembly GCF_901001135.1 of Rhinatrema bivittatum. Lineage (NCBI taxonomy): Eukaryota > Metazoa > Chordata > Amphibia > Gymnophiona > Rhinatrematidae > Rhinatrema > Rhinatrema bivittatum. Next base: position 53,982,351 of record NC_042632.1, on the reverse strand, counting down.
TATATACACCACTGTAAGAGGATACACTTTCAACTCGGGGTGGGTTTGGGGGTGCTTTTACAGTCAGAGGAATTAACTGCAAATTAAATATGACTAATTTCTATCATTTGACTCAGTGAAAGGTACCAACAAGAAGACCCATCCCAGAGAGAAGGCCTGGGAATGGGATTTATTTCTTTTGGTTTTGAACCCAATATTTTTGTAGTTTTGTTTTGTTTTGCTTTTTATTTTGTTTTTTCCTTTCTTGTATGATTTTTCTTCATTTCAAAATAGTGAAAAGAAATGAAAGAAATTAAAATAAAAACTGAAACAAAACAAAAAATATGGACATCCCTGTGTTATATGACTAGTTCTCTGGGTTATAGAACATGCTTTGGTTCTCTTTTACTCAATAACTAAATTTAACTTCAGCATGCACAGTGATCACCCATGTTTGTATTTCTAAAGCCCCCTAAGGTGCACAACCATTTTCCATTATTAAACAGCATCTTTCTGTTTTATGAAGTAATCTGGGATACAAGCAATCCAGAAGTCTAATAGCATCATTACAACCAGTAACTGATATATAAATCTACTGATGTCTTTTTAAGGAGGAGATAACCAGTTTATTCTAGAGTTTTGCATTGTTTTTCACTCTGGATTTTTTTCATTGTTTTTTTTAATTAGTAGTTTTATTTCTTTTCATTTCTTTAAAATGAAAGCAAAAAAGCACAATAAAACAAAATGTTGGCCCTGTCTCATCAAAAAAAAATCATCCCATGCCCTCCTTCCATTTCTCCCATCTTCGAACCCTCTTACCAAGTTGCTGAAGTTTAAAGAAAAGACACTTGACAAGCACTGAAACCAATATAAGAATAAAATGCAAAAGAGAGCGTCTGACCTCCACTAACCAAACCATACCGTTAAACATCCTGCAGTGTCCTTGCAAGAAACGCAAGTGATCCAGGGCAAATTAATTTTGAAGCCCATGTATTATGGCTCCTTGCTTATCAGGGCAGAAAGATAACCAGTGGTAGCTCTGAGCTACTGCTGACTGATTCAGTCCTAATTTGCAATATCACTGGAGCGGAATACAAAAAAATCCAGGAGCAAGAGAAGGCAGAATCCAACTCTCTCTTCCCCTTGTGTGCTAGCTGGATTAGAGTAATAAGCCAAAATTTGATGGATTTTCCTCTCATAACCTTGTTAGATCATGCAAGTTCTCACTGCCTTTTTAGGCACAATTATGGGAGAAAATATATGACCAATCAGATCTACCATCTTTAACTGACTGAGGCACTAACACCCTAATATTGCTTGTGAGCAGCACTGCTGAAACACTTTAGTGAACATTATAATGACAAATAATGATGTTTTCATGTCAATTTAAGATTACAGCAGATCCCTAAACTGGTGAAGGGATCTATTTGGTCTTCAAAGTTGTTCATGTACAGCGTCTTCAGATAGTCCTTATGTCAGTCCAGTAAAGGTATTGTATCCCACAGAGAATCTAGCTGTTTTATGAGGGATTCTAAGTTATAAGATAAATCGTAGTTGGAGCTCAATTATTGATTACTATGAAATTAGCTAATATTATATTAGTGCCTAAGGAGGGAAATGACCCAGAAAAATGTCCTTAGGGCACTATTGCTTTCTTGACCAATAATATTAAGATACTGGCCAATAGTTTTAAAGATCTCTTACTTCAATTGATGTATAGAAACTGTTTTGTGAAGGATTGCATAATGTTAGGAGAACTATCAGTCTTTTGATTAAAGCAGACAGGGTTCCAGCAGAGATGATCATGTAGGGTGGGATTACTTGTTTTATATTCTAGAGAGGCATGGATTTGGAAATAATTTTCTTCAATGGATCAGGAGTATCTTTAGCAATCCTAAAGCCTAGATGTGGGTGAATGAGATGGGTCTCTAGGCACTTTCCGATCCCATGAGGAAGGGGGAACAAAACAGGGATGTCCCTTATCCCCTTTACTCTTTCAGCTAGGGGATATTTTTGGCAACAAGAATTAGAACGTCAACAGGAATTAAGGAGATGGGGATAGGGTAGGGCACAAACAAATTTTTTGCTGATAATATATTGCTTTGTATCACAAATCCCCTTACTTCTGTCAAGGATATACTACAAGTAATTTAAAAAATGAGGGTATTCTTTGGATGTAAGATTAATGTGTCTAAAACTGACATTTTGGAGGTAATTTTCCACCAAGGAAAAAATTAGGAAGAGATTTCCATTCAAATGGGCTTTCCAATGCTTAAGTATCTGGGAGTATGACTCCTAATAATCAGGAAAGTTTATATTCTTTGAACTTCCAGCCTATTTTGGAAACTATAAAGCGGTTGGGGCTTCGTATTTCATCTAATGATTTGAAAGGCTGGCAGCAAAAGAAATGAACATCCTCCCTCTGGCGTTATTTATTTTGGACCTGCTGCCAATTAAAATGTCTATGGTTAGGTAAAAGGCCAAGAATTGTGTTGAACATTCTCTCTGCAACTAAAGACTTCCAAATTTTCAATGTTATCAAGTAGCACTTCATCTATAGAGTTCTATCACGTGAATAAAACCACTTGCCATTATAAGACAAGAAATGGCTCTGGATAATGGGCTACTTATCTCCTTGGGTTTATTAAAAACATTTCTAGCCTGCTGATCTACAAAGCTCGGCAGGTAACAACTTTGGTTAAGCACTCCGTCCTTTATAGGGGTTATATCGCATACTTGAATAACAATGGCTACTTATTCTGTCCCTTCACTGCTCTTTCCCTTCTGGGATAATCCTGACCTTCCAATACATTTTACAAAATGTAACTTCTCATATTGGGTGGAGCATGGAATTTATACCCTATGACTATTATTTAAGGAAGATAAATGTTTGTCCGATAGAAAGCTAGAAGTGTTCCATAGTGCAATATTTGCAGCTTAAGGGTTTGCTTATCAAAGTTCCAGATGGGAATCTGGTGGCGGGGGGGGGGGGGCAGGTCCTTATCCACTTTTGGAAATGTGGCCTCAGAATCCAGGGCTGGATTTAAAATGATAGCGCCCATAGGCAGAGGACTTGAGGCAAAGGGGTTCCCTTCTTCCTCTCCCCTTGGAAAGCAGAGAGCAGCTGAAGGGCGTCCTTCATAGCTTAGTGCTAAAGGTTATGCACCTCTGCTGCTTGTGACTAAATCTGGCCCTAGCAAAAATGACAGGGGTCTAGTGGCAGCTTATAGACGAACCAATTCATTGAGACATGAGCTTTCTAGGACAGAATCCACACGCATAAGTGTTGGCCCCACCCCAGAGTGTGCATGGAAATGTGTGCATGAAAGTGAAATATGCAAAGAGAGGCTATTTACACATCTATATGCTAAGTTTTACACGTGTTAACTTCTGAAAATTCATAGCTTATAACCAGTGCTTGTTTGAACTGTAACATTATCTAGTAAGACAGTAAAAACTAAAAAGCAATAATCTAGTTCTTTCAATTTATTTTGTCATGTCTTTTTATTTTAAATGAATGTGATTAGTTAAAATTTGCATTTATTCGGTTTTCTTCTACCTAATGATGGGTATATATGCTTAAAGGAGGGATCTCCCCTGATGACAGATCCTGATCTAGGACTACACCTATCCTAAAAGGCTCCAAAATCTCTAGTGAAAAGGGAGATTCCTTTTACAAAAATCTTCATATGGATATTTAAGACATTAAAAAGTAGAAACTCTTCTTTTAAAGGTTTACTTTTATTCCTTATTTTGTGCCCATAGGGTCCACAACTCTTGCTTATATTATTTAATGGAGCTCATCTAAGATTTCCTTTCCCTGCAGCTGTTTCAGTACGTTGTTGAGATAAATCACAGCTGGGAACAACTAGAGCCACGTCTGGTTCTCTGTTTGATAAGTTAAGCTTGCAGGTAGTCAAGAATTAAAAAAAAAATTGGAATATAAATCAAATAACTGCAAAGATAGCTTATGATGAGAGTTGAGAGACACTTCTTTTTCACCTTTATCTGAACAACATAACTGGTGATCCAAACTTAATTTCATATTTAATTAAAAGACCAATTATTTAATGTGTTTACTATAATTCTAGAAATTGCCACTTTTTACTTTTTACATTGTTACTTTTTGTGTTAGGTAACTTACAGTCCTGTTCTTGGGCAAATGTATATTGCACATTATATATGCATGGGGTGAAATACCATTACATTCCGAATTCAGGAATACAGTGGGTGAGGAAATGAATGCATTAAGTATTGAAGCTTGCATTACTGGTGGGAGTTCATGACTGCAGACTGAAGTCGAGAGATTGCTGGGGGAGCTAATAGCACATTACACATTCCAGTGATCCTCCATCTATCTGAGGTTACTTTCTTTCTCAGTGATACATCCATCTCCCACCAAATCACAAGTTATCTTTAGGCCTAGCAACTTCCACTTGCTCCATTTGGGTTTCCAACTCAAACAAAACTGGCGGCTGGGGCTAGAATGCCATGGGTCTTGTTACAGAGCTGCTTGAGGTTTCCCCTGCATTCCCCCATCTCCTTTAAAACCCTCCTATTTCATCCATTCATCATGGCAACAGCCCCCATGGAGGCATGGATCGTGTTTCTCTCTGAAGTCCAGCACATATGAATGATACATGGGGTACTTGCCTCCCACCCGGACTGTAAATCAGGGCTTCCCAAGCATGGCCTGGAGCATCACAGAAGTCAGGCTTTTGGGATATCCACAATGAATACACGGGAGATGCCTTTTTATATGCTGGGTCTCCAATGTGTATGGATTTACCTCATCCTGAAAACCCACAGGTTATTGGGTCCCTGGGACACGTTTGGGAAGCTCTGTTGTAAATGCCACCTCTGTGGAAACTCCAGCCCCAGTCAGCCCGAGGAGTAGATATTAAGTTTGGCAATCAAACCAGGGTCCCTTGTACAACACTTGCACTGAGCCATTGGTCAGCCCTCAGAGTGCTCTAGCACCAAGTCAAATTTAATATCGTCAGCATTGAACATAAAATGACATCTAGCAAAACATAGCGCCTTGTTAGCAGTTTAGAATATTGAATTATAGCACAATAAATTGCTTGCTAATGTGACAGGTTAAATTAAGTTATAAGGTGACTTTAGAGCCATTGAATGTAGCAAATCAATTATTTGTGGTCACACTTTTATCAGGTGTGAGATGATAAATTTACGGGCCAGATTCATTAAGGCTGTTCTCCCGGTTTGTCTCTGTGGGAAAAAGATTGAAAGGACACTTGTATGCATTGGGTTCAGTCTTTACACAAGTCATCCTGCTCAGAGGTGTACCATGTTATCCTGGCACTTTAAGACAGTAATGGCTGGTGGGTCAAAACATAGGTTAACATTATTTCCCCATCCCCTATTTCCTCTTCCACCTTTCCCCCCTCAATTTGCCCTCTGGTCTGTCTCTGATATCATAATTTATTCTCACATGAGGTGCTGCTGGCTAAAGAGCTTGTACACTCATGAAATTAGCAATTGTCTTCTTAGAAATATCCACTGATAGAACATATACAACCTCCATAGACAGAAGGTAATATAACCGGATCATCCCAGCTGTAAAATAAAATAAAGCCATCTAAGAAAAAGCAGTGGAAGAAGAAAAGCTGCAGAGGAAGAATGGCAATGGTCCTGGATGGTCTTATTCTTTCCCTAATTTACAGATTGCTGTTCGAGTTCTGCATTCATTTGAAACTAAACAGGAAAAGTAAATAATTTCCTATTGTTTCATTTGAATAATGAAACAAAAGAAAAAGAACATTTCATTTGTTTCCATCTGTGCTGTATCCCTGTGCAGCACTGTGCATAGACCCTGTGAGACTCTCATTAATAAAGGCGGCTGCTTCTTCTTCCCAAGATTGTCCGTGTTTAGTGTTTATTTCTATAAATGGGGGATGCTGAACCCCAACAGTATGAGCAAGGCAGGAAAAACAAGAGATTGCTTCTGCCCATCTTTGGACCCCCCCATAGATCGCAGGTAATTTGGGGGTTCTCAGTGGGGTCCAGAAAGAATATCTGGATTGAGTGTGTGTGCGGGGGGGGGGGGGGGAAGCTTTATCTAAATCAGGTGGCTTGGTATTTTTAAATTGGTGGCATGTTTAGTAGGCTGGGGTTCAGGGCTCCGAAATGAAACAAACAAACCCTCCCAGCAACAAAATAAAATACAATAAAAATGTGCCCACTTTCAGTGCTGCATCTACTTCCCTGCCCAGTGTCAGAATGAGATTGTAGGCCAGGATCCCAGAACAGAAGACATTAAAAAGACCTTACCGGTGGAGGACAAAGAGGAAGGAAATTACCGTATCTGAAATGAATGTTTCTAATCAGATACTTGATTGCTTTTGGTTTCTGTGCAAATTATTTACTTATTTTTAGTAGGTTCTTTGTCTGATTCATCAGCAGACCTGTCCTGATATTCAAATGAGGCACTTAGGAAGCTTCAGATAATTGATCTAAAAACAAACAAGGACATTTGATACAAACTGTGTGCGGTATTCATACCTCTCCAGTTAGAAACCTTCAACCAGCACTTCTGAATACTCTGCCCCCCCCAAAAGAAAATCAGCTTCTGCGTCCCATGCGGTTCACAGATTTCCATTTGCATTTCCAAAAATGGCCACAATTCCCATAGAATAAGTAACAGTGCATGGTATTTTAATGTAGCGGCTTTGCCTTTGTTCTTTTTCCATTTCTGTTTTACGTAAGTAGAAATTGCTGCTGAAGAATGTGGTCAAGGTTAATAGGGTTAGCTGTGTTCTGAAAGATTTGAACAAGCTTCTGGAGGACAACGCATGTCTGTTAACAGTTATGTAGCTGTGGAGAGCTCCACACCTTTGGGTGGCCAGCGGGAGGTTGTGTAACCAGGCTTCCTCAGCTGCTGACCACCCTGCTTCATGATGCTGTTTGGGGCCGGCACTGCCGGTCTCTTCAAGGAACCTGCAGCAGCACTTCCTGGATGCTGAGCTCATGCATCACAGGATCGGCTAATGCAGGGGTCGGGAACCTTTTTGGCTGAGAGAGCCATGAACGCCACATATTTTAAAATGTAATTCCGTGAGAGCCGTGAGAGCCATGAACAACCCCCTACTCTCCTGACACCCCCCAAGACCTGCCAAATTAATTTACTACAACCCCCCACCCTCCTGACCCTCCCAAGACCTGCCAAAAGTCCCTGGTGGTCCAGCGAGGGTCCGGGAGTGATCTCCTAGACTTAGGCTGTCGGCTGCCAGTAGTCAAAATGGCACCGATGGCCCTTTGCCCTCACTATGTCACTGGGGTCGACCAATGGCGGCGGTAGCCCCTGTGACATAGTAAGGGCAAAGGGCTGTCGACGCCATTTTGACTACTGGCAGTCGACAGCCCAAGTCCAGGAGATCACTCCTGGACCCCTGCTGGACCACCAGGGACTTTTGGCAGGTCTTGGGGGGTCAGGAGGGTGGGGGGTTGTAGTAAATTAATTTTGGAGGTCTTGGGGAGCGTCAGGAGGGTGGGGTGTTTTGTTAGATTTTTACTTTTTTATTAAAGATTTGTCTGCGAGCCAGATGCAGCCATCAAAAGAGCCACATCTGGCTCGCGAGCCATAGGTTCCTGACCCCTGGGCTAACGTGAAGTACCTGCCACACAAGTAAAATGTGCCGGGCCTAAGGAAGAAGGAGGGGCATCTGCTGAAAAGAAAGAAAGGAGATGCGAGGGCACGAGCCAAAGAGAATATGGTGGTGACGTGTTAGTGGACCACAAGGGAGCATGAATTTTATTTATGGATCCTGAGCTTTTATCTACTGGTTTAGTGCCCGGGCCCTGCAGACTTGGTAAAAGACAGCAAGCAGGGAATGGGGGTGGGGGGGGGGGGGGTCATAAGGGAGATACCCCAAGGGATTGGGGATGGAGAGGGGGAGCCCTAAAAAAACTCACAGGATGGATAGGGGAGCCTTAAAACATCCCTGAAAAAGAGACCCATAAATGGGGGAGGGGCCCTGAGAGAAAGAGAGAAACTGCTGGGAAGGGGAGCCTTGAGAAAGAAAGATAGAGACTGCAGAGAAGTGGATGGGAGACCTTGAGATTATGAGAGAGAGAGGAAGACCTGGCTGGAAAGCCCTGCCCTAGCTCTTTTCCTGAATGTAAGGTAAAATTGGCTCCAGCGCCAGGGTTAGTGGCAACTCTTCCAAATGTTTAGTGCTCAACTGCCGAAAGTGCAGAGCCTTGCGCAGGACAATTTGGCAGTGGACAGCAGAAGATAGGAAAGAAGAGCCACTTCTTCAGACCTAAGGGTACGAAAAGGGAGATTTGAGAGAGGCATTCGGGGTGGGAGCCCTGTTTATTCAAGCATTTGAAATCAGAGGGGCTGATGCAGTAAGATGCATGCTCTAAACTGGTGCTTGTATTGAGTGCCTGTTGTCCTAATGCGTGCAGCCACAATCCCCTATGTGTTCAATGCAATATTTAAATAAGAGGGACATCGGTGGGGGAGGGGGGGGGGTAATTGCATGTCCGGAGTGCTCAAAGGAGTTTATTGCATTGGAAGCTCAATACAGCAATGGGCGCGCAATATGAATGTCCATTTTGATCGTGCTACTTTTTGGTAGTTTTGCTGAGGTGCAGAAGTTTATTATATCAGGTGCTTGCCCATTGCTATGGATGTCTAAATTGTGCGGCCATAAGAAAAGTCTGCTTCTTTTTGACAAATCAATGTGCATATACTTTTCTCCACTGCAAGCAGTAAATTCAAGAGTCAGGATGATACTAAGGCAGAGGACACATTTATCGCAGCACAGAGGACCATATTTTTAATGATTCTTGTGAGCCCGCGACTGTGAGTTAGCTTTACTCCACCTCCGGAGCTGGAGTTACATTCCCCACATTAAAAAAAAAAATGTGTGTTGGGTGCCCAGCACTTTCCTGCATCAGGAGGTAATAGCTAACGTCCTCATCTACATGGAATTTAAATTCGACGGGCGCGTTCAGGTACGCATTTGTTTGGGCCCGCGTTTTGGAGGCACTAATCTCCTTATTGCATCGGGCGCTAGTTTTGTGCGCCCAAATCACGCGCCCAACCTCAAGTAAGCCCGCATGCTGGGCTGGGTGCATTTTATTGCGTCGCCCTGGGGAGTTTAACATTTTATGCTCCTTTCTGAAGATTCCCCGCGGTTATCGAGGCTTTCAAAACTGCTTCAGGCAACTAAAACGCCCATTTTTCTCAGTACAGTAATTTTTCAGATGTTTGGACCTTTATAGTTTATCTCACATTTCTCTTCTATGAGCAGAATTAATGTTCCTGGGTCTCTGCTCTATTTTACTATTAATTGCTTTTCTTTTCTTTTCTTTTTTTTCAGTTTTATCTCCTTATCTTTTAATTAGGAAGGCATAGTTTTGTTTTTTTTTTTGTTCCTTTCAAGTTTTAATTTTTTCATTCACAATGAAAATATTGGAAACTTTTTTTTCCTTCTCCTTTACCACTATTCTGCTATCAGTACTTAAGCACAATTAGTTTACTTCAGCCAGCTTTATAAATTTAACCCAAATGGAACAGCTCTTCTCATGCCTCCATCTTTTATGTCTCTCAGCAATAACAGTTTCTCCTCAACCTCCGTTTTCCTGGGCTTGAGCTCTCACACGCTGGTGTCACTTGTGCTCAAATCCTAGCTTAGAAAGTAGTTCTCCTGCTTCACAGAACCATCTCTGCTGCTACTGTCCCTTACAGGGACCTTTTTCAGTGTTTCTCCTCACCTCCTGGTATTCCCAGATCATACTTTTTATTTCCTTTACTGATGCACCCCACTGGGTCTTCACTCTGTTTCCTCCTCTGCAGTGGCCTGGCTGCCCCAGTGCCAGTGTTGTCAGATTCCAAAACATTTTATAGCCCAACAATCACAAACTCTAGCCCAAACGTAGCTCAAATTTTATAGCTACTATTAAACATAGAAGTCAATACACTGGTTATATTCAGCAGCTGCTACATAGACAGATAAGTGACTTATCCAGCTCTCTAGTTAACTGGACAAGTTGTGAGAGGGAAGTGGGTGGAACGTGGTGGTGCTACTTAGCTGAGTTAAGTTATCAGGCTAAGTAGTGATATTCAGCCTTGGACGGATAACTTATTTAGCTAAGTTAGACCTGCTCAATAGCAGATCTAACCTTAAACAAGCGTGCCTCACCGGGACAGCGCCATTAAACTGGTCCTCACCCTGCCCAAACCTCACCCCCAGCCAGCTCTTCTGCACGTACTGTGAGATATGCGAGTGGCTGCAGGCATTTTAAAATTCTTCGGCACACATGCGGCCCTGGCCACGCATGTATCTCTCAGTTTTTAAATGTGGCGGTGATTTTAAATTAGGCCTCATATTAGCTAAACAGCTAGGTTTTCAATATTGACATCTATAATGGTAACCCTGGTACTAGCTGCCCTTGTTGCAAACAGTCTTTAAGGGATAATTTATAACTTAAAATTTAATTTTATAATTTATAAGCCTCCCCCCCTTATACTTCAAGCATGATCAATGTATATTATGTATGCGTATGTTAGCAGTAGTAGCAGCAGCAGCATGTACTGAGAAAGCAGATCAAGTCAATCTGCGCTCCAGCGAGACTCTGCCGAAGCAACAACCACAGCTATCTCCTGCTGCAGAAGAGCAAAGCAATAAACGTGCCACATTCCTCCCTACAGTGCTCGGACGTACTGCTCCCCTCTCTCTCCCCACCTTCTCATCGCTATAGTGCATTTAACTCGAGCGAGACATAAACCACACACATTATGTACTCATCTTAATGCCTTAGCCTCAAACTGCCTCTCCTAGACAGCAGACAGCAAACTCTCGTGCAATGCGGCCGCGTTGTTCAAAAGGATCTGGATGGACCCGATGCACACCCAAGCTGAGGTATTAAAGAAAGAGAGAGAGAGCAGTTTGTCGCCTTCTGCTGAGCTAATTGTTACAGACAGACAGACAGACATAAGAACATAAGAAAATGCCATACTGGTTCAGACCAAGGGTCCATCAAGCCCAGCATCCTGTTTCCAACAGTGGCCAATCCAGGCCATAAGAACCTGGCAAGTACCCAAAAACTAAGTCTATTCCATGTTACCATTGCTAATGGCAATGGCTATTCTCTAAGTGAACTTAATAGCAGGTAATGGACTTCTCCTCCAGGAACTTATCCAATCCTTTTTTAAACACAGCTATACTAACTGCACTAACCACATCCTCTGGCAACAAATTCCAGAGTTTAATTGTGTGTTGAGTAAAACTGGCTTGGGTTAGTACTATCTTAACTCAGCCCAAAACTAGCCCAATCTGCACAACAGAGGTTTTACTGCACAATGGAAAAAAAAAAAACCTAGCACAAAATCCGCCCAGCTGGCAATACTGCCCAGCCCCTGCCTCTCTCGTCTCCCACAGCGGGAGCTCCTACTGCTCTCCCCGACGCTTGGCATGATGTCCCCCTCTGTAGCCCGGCTCTCCTCCGGGTTGGGGGCAGCAGCATGCCAGTCCTCCTGTGCCCTGCCCCCGGCTGCTCCCATCCTCGGGCCATGGCTGTGAAGAACGTGAAAAGAGCTTCAGGGTTTCTCTCCTGTGACCCCAGGACTCGCTCCTCTAACCCTCCCTTCTCTCTGCCGCTGGATGACCCGTCCCTCCAGCACCACCCATGCTCGCAGGGCACCCAGGATGAGCAGCAGAAAGCCCACTACCACCAACGTAAGCATTTTCCCCCCACATACTTACACCAAAGATTAGTATCGTTAACTGCAAAATTGTGAGTTGTGAATCCTAGGGGGTGGCCATAATTTTAATTTTAAACAGATCATGGATAGCTATAAATCTTTGGGAGCTTCACGAATTACAGGCTTAGCACCGGCCAAATCCTATCATAATGCTAGCATTCAAGGGGTCAGTTGTGCTATGGAGTAATCAGTACTCATTGAGTATTGTCTGCTAATATGACCAAAAAGTTTTGTTACTGACTAAATATGACTAAATTGTATTACATTGCTGTTTCTTTATGTGTTTTAAGATAAGTTTGATATTGTTTGTTTTTAATGAATAATATTTATGCATTCTGTAACCCTCCTAGAATGGCTAGTGCGCTGATTGGTGGGCTAAACGTAATTTTAAATAAAAAAAAATTATAAATAAATATACATTTTATTCTGATTCTAACAATACAGAAAGCACCAGAACTTCCAACACCTGAAAAAAATTAAAGATAGTCTAAAGGATCAGTGCAACTGTTTCAGGAGGAAAACTTAGCTCACGAAAGTGACCCCAAAAGTTCAACCACAAAAACTAATGGCAGTATTTGGGTACGCACTATAAGTTTTGGAAGTTAAAGTTTCCAGTGCACCCCAGGGTGCAGGCCTCTGCTGCCTTCTAATAGACACACGCATTTCAAATAACTTTACGACGTCAGCTCTTGGCTTCATTGCATCTCTCTGCAATACGTTGCCTTGCAAAACAAATTTCATGGGAGAATGGATATGCAAAGCCGTAAATCTATCCAGGCCTCCATTATGAACAAATCAAGAAATTCATGTAAAACTGCAATTTCCTGTGATTAAAAAAAAGCCAAAAATGGAAAAGACTCTTTACCAATGTCCCAGAAACTGGGAGCTGGGGCAGTGTGACAGAAATCTGTACTGTATGTAAAGAAGGTTGGGGCAAATGCTTATTGCCTGCCCTGGATTACTGCCAAATCGCAGCTTAGCTAGACCCTTGTAGGAAAATAATTCTTCTGCTTTTTGTCAATTCACAGACAGCAATGCAGTTCAAATCTCTGAAACAGGAGGTACAATTTGGCATCTCATACACAGGTTGACCTGAGGCTACCAAACATCTTTTCTACATTACCCTAAGGCAGCTACGTTCAATCAAACAATTATTCCATCTGCTTACAAAGGTATTCCCACCTAGCTTGATAGCCCTAGACTTATTGGGGCCCCACCCAGATCCAATTGGGCCCACTACCTCTCCTAGCAGCCTCCTGGCCCTCCGATAACTGCTTCCCTAGCAGTCTCTCTCCCTGGAAGGCTCTGTCTGCCTGGCAGTCTGCCTTTTCAAGAGAAAAATTGTTCAGAGTACCTCCTTAATTGGCTCCTATCTGTATTTTCCAATTTCTCCTGTTCCTTTGCAATCAGTACCTTTCTGCTGATTGGCATTAGGATAACATTTCCAGGGACTACAACTCTCAGAATCAGGGGTGGTTCTATAATGAGGCAGGGTGAGGTGGCTGCTTCAGGCAGCACAATTTTAAGGCAGCAAAAAAAAAATGCCTCTCTCAGAACGCCGCTGTGGTGTGTGCCTCACCCTGCCTGTCTCTGCTGCTGCTTCCAACCCAGCCGGTGGCAGCTGACGAGTACAGTGACACTGCGGGCTGCTGCTGGAAGAGAGGAGTGATGCTGCGGACCGCCGCCAGAGACCAGGCCAGTGGTGGCTGAAGAGTGAAGGGACATTGCGGAGGCCATGCTTACTGGGCCGAAGAATGAGAAGAGGCTCCACATGAGAGAGGAATCTTGCGTGTGTGTGTGTGTGTGCGTGTGTGCGTGTGAGACAGCTAGCTTTGGGGGCGGGGATGCAGCTTGTGAGTGTGTATATGCATTTGAGAGGGTGGAGGTATGCGTGTGTATCGTGTATATGGAAGAGGCAGGGAAGTGAATGAGTGTATCTGAGTGTATGCATGTATGGGGGTGTGTGTGTGGAAAAGGGAGGGGGCGCCATCTCATCCCTCACCTCATTCAGCAGATCGCCTTGAGCTGCCCCTGCTGAGAATCCTATTTCTTACAGGGACATTATCTCTGGTGTTCATTTTCTTACAGGAACCTTGTGGAGATTCTCTTTCAAAGTTTGAGGCCGGTAGAGGCAGTTGTTACAAAAGTACCTGCAAATGTTTCTACCTGCTTTCCTATAGTTGCAAGGAACCACAATGAAATCCCAGCTCGCAATTTCTCTTCCCTGCCCTATACTTGCTCTCATCCCACCCCTTTTTGATTTGTCCAAAACTACATGCATTGTGAAACAGCACATATACTTCTAACAGGACAGCTAGATGCCTTACAAAATTGTCCTCCTAAAATGTATCAGTATGCATCATGATTTACAGTATAACATCCGATCCAATCTTCCTATTCAGATCAGGTGATGGCTTTCCATTCTTAAAATTCCTTCATGGTCCTAAGATTCTGCTCCTGGATCTGAAAGATGCTTTCTGTGACTAGGAATACTTTATTGACTTGAGCTATCACAGATAAAAATGTTGCTCAGCTCAGTCAGGTAGCGCCAGAGGTAACGTTGGTAATACAAAAACTATAGTTCTGTGGACGTCTGTTATGAGGAAAATAAATATCAGTGTATCTGATCTGAAAGACAGATCAGAGCTAATACCCAGGGAAATGCAGGACTACAGTGGAATATTGCATAGTTGCAGGGGTGCACTTTATAAACACTGCAGATTAAGGGACTTGCCAGGCAATGATAATAATGGCTACTTCATTCTTCCCAGACAAAATTAACATCTGCTATACAGATAAATCTACACTAATAATTGTTGGGAAACAGTGGAATAAACACAGAGGATTTCTGAGGGAATGTAGAGCAGAATAGTAGGTGTGGATGGGCAGACCAGATAGGACATAGTGGTCGTTCTCTGCCGGATTTAAGAGTTTGAGGGCAGAGGACTGGAGATTGGGTAGTTTTGCTCCCTGGAATTCAAAGAGCAGCAGGGCAAATCCCAGTTTATTGGCATCGTCAGAATTTGTCTCCCTAGGCACATGGCCTATGTGCCCTGCATGTTTCTATATTCTTTCTGTAACCAATTAAAATCCTTGCAAAAGAAGGAAAGATACCAGTATGTCATGTGTTGAATTCCCCTTTTCTTTGCTGGAATATATCTCTGTGGTTCTCAAAGAATGTGGCATGACCACCAATAACAGGAGAATATTTACTGTATGGATAAGTTACCTGAGTAACTTTACCCAGATACTCAGGGGCACTTATCAGGGTAAAAGGTTTACTGAATATATCTGGATAACTTTAGGACAACAATTTCACCAATCAGATGTACTCGGTTAACTTTAGCCAGCAAATCAGCACTGACCAGCTAACAATTAACCCTGCCCTGGGATCACCTCTAGTGCCGACTCTTTTATATGGATACATTTTGTGCAGGCTCAATGGAGGGATAATTTCAGCCCCTAAGATGTGTCTGGTTAATTCCCCTGGTTTTGAATATAGATTGCTATTTGTCTAGTGCCATCAGTGTACACAGTGCTGTACAGAGATCATCCAACTATGAGATTTCTCATCCTAAAGTACTTCTAACCTAATATTGAGTGTTGGGAGGCTAAATGACTCTCTTATGTTTACCCTACAAATGGTGGTGAGAGGGATGAATTTGGTATCATCCAGTTCCTCAAGGTAGTACATAGAGCAGAGCTTTCCAAACTGTGTGTCGGGACACGTTAGTGTGTCGCCTGCAGTGTGCAGGTGTGTCGCGCAAGCCCGGTCAACTCTGATGCAAGTTTGGGCTTTTTTTTTTCTAGAGATTCACTTTTTTTTTCGGTTTATGGGTTGCTTATTATTGGGTGATTTTTGCTGTCAATCGCGTTTTTTTGGGGGGCTTGGTGGGTGGAACGAGCCCAGCCATCCTTGCATTGGCTGCTGCTGCCGATGAGGCCTGGCCATGAAGAGTACTGACTGCAAGCAGCAGTGTCTGGTGATCATGGAAGGGAGTGAAGCACTTAACTGGCAACAATCAAAAAGACGAGGTACATGAGTGTGGGGGCCAGACATGTGCTGGGGGGAGAGAGATGAGTGAGTGGGGGGCAAACGTGCTGGGGGGACAGACATGTGCTTGAGGGGGAGAGATATGAGTGTGTGGGGGCCAGACATGTGCTGGGGGGAGGAGAGAGATGAGTGTGTGGGGGACAGACAATTTGTTTTATTGTTTCTCATAAATTATAACAATAACATGAATCTTGGAATATATATTTTTAATATAAATTTAAGGTTTTCATGAGATAGGTTGTATTGTGAAACATTTTATTTATGTATATATTTAAGGAAACATACATAAATTGTCGAAATATGTTTCGTTCGTTTAACCTTTAACCTCTGGTTTACTAGTAGACTGAATTACCGTGTCGTGAAATTATGTTTGTCTAAAAAGTGTGTCACCAACATGAAAAGTTTGGAAAGCTCTGACATAGAGTGAAAGTAGTAACATCTAATTCCCAAAAATTGCTAACAAGACAAAAACAAAGGGAATCTAATCTATCTAAATGATACAAAATATTTTTATTATATAACTTCACCAAAATCTTTGCATAATTGTATTTCTATCTTTCTACTTTGGCACATGATTTTTTTACATGTCCACCGACAAACTTTCTTACAGTCTCAAAGCAACATCTATGAACCCTTAATTCCCCAAACTAATCTCCAAAGGTTTCCACACATTCACTTAAAAATGTCAAGCACACAACCTTCACCAGGCACTCTTTCATGATTCATTCCACAGACTAACTACAGCATAATTCAGGACATCCTGAATTTATTTCTTTATTATTTAGTCCCAAGATTAGTGAGTATCAAAGACCGGTTGGCATATCTTAATCCACCTAGCTGGGTGTTGTTGGAGAGTTTGCAGTTGGGGGAGCTTATTTTACCTTCACTGCCTACTTTACCGCTTCCCATTATATGCTAAGATAGGTCAGTCGAACTCCATTGTGTGACACACCCTTAGAGTTTGGTGTACTATTAATAAGTTATTAGGTTGTCAAAGCGAGGGACTGTCCCTTATTTCAAGCCTTCAGGGCAACCTGGTCCCATCCCATATTGCACTCTTTCTGGATTTGAAGACCTGAGGTCATGAGGGATTGTGATTTTTAGACCAGATTTGAGAAGGAGTCAGTGTAGCAGTTGCGGGGACCTTCAAGCTGAATTTCACTTTCCAGAACATATGCAATATGTTTTTTCACAATTGCAAAGAGCCATAATGTGGCACCCAGAACATGGCAGGGTGATGCGTCCACACACAGAACTGGAGTCATTATTGATCCAGCCTGGGTTTCAAAAACATTTGATCTCAAGGATATATATTTTCTTGATGGATGGAATATTAGACCCAGAGACATTTCCCACTATTATAGAAAATGGAATGAGGATTTAGCATTAAATTTGGATGAAGATGACTGGAAAGATATTTGGGGTCCAACTCTTTAAGAGTAATAAGTTCAGGGAGTTAATGTTCCACTTGTTAGAACACACAGATATTCTCTGTTTTTCTCTCAATTTAGTGCTTCTATCCCTTTATGCTGACAGCGGTGTGGAGAATCCATTTCTCATTTTCATATGTGGTGGAACTGTTTCATTGTAGGTAACGTTTGGCAAGAGGTAGATACATTGACTAGAGAAATACTGGGCTGATCTCTCCAATTCTCTGCCTCTATGTCTGTTGGGTAGATTGGGGTGATATTGATTGAGTAAACCTGCTAAATCCCTTGGTGTTCATATAATTTATGCTGAACATATCATGATCGCTTACTCTTGCAAGTCGTCTCCCTTGATTGCACACTGGAGGTCGTTGTTAGAGGACATTGCTAACATGGAAAACGTTTCCTCCCCTCTCCTTAATAAGCTGGAGGCCTATGACAACATATGAATGTTATTCTGGCAGTGGAGACAACGTACTGGTGATATTTTTGAGCATTATCTTCCATATTACCACTGTCAACACTTCTGTTCTTTTATATTTTCAGTTATACTTTTATATTATTAATTTTACTTTGTTGTTATTGATAAGAGTTAAGACACGGTATACCGCTTTGCTTCATATTTACAATTTCGCTTTTTTTTGATATTGAATGATTGCTTCCACTTTGCGATATCTTTTATTGTCGATGCAGTGTGCTGCGGCAGTCAAAAAAGCAAACAGAATGTTGGGAATTATTAGAAAAGGAATGGTGAATAAAACGGAAAATGTCATAATGCCTCTGTATCGCTCCATGGTGAGACCGCACCTTGAATACTGTGTACAATTCTGGTCGCCGCATCTCAAAAAAGATATAATTGCGATGGAGAAGGTTCAGAGAAGGGCTACCAAAATGATAAGGGGAATGGAACAGCTCCCCTATGAGGAAAGACTAAAGAGGTTAGGACTTTTCAGCTTGGAGAAGAGACGACTGAGGGGGGATATGATAGAGGTGTTTAAAATCATGAGAGGTCTAGAATGGGTAGATGTGAATCGGTTATTTACTCTTTCGGATAGTAGAAAGACTAGGGGGCACTCCATGAAGTTAGCATGGGGCACATTTAAAACTAATCGGAGAAAGTTCTTTTTTACTCAACGCACAATTAAACTCTGGAATTTGTTGCCAGCGAATGTGGTTAGTGCAGTTAGTATAGCTGTGTTTAAAAAAGGATTGGATAAGTTCTTGGAGGAGAAGTCCATTACCTGCTATTAAGTTCACTTAGAGAATAGCCACTGCCATTAGCAATGGTTACATGGAATGGGCTTAGTTTTTGGGTACTTGCCAGGTTCTTATGGCCTGGATTGGCCACTGTTGGAAACAGGATGCTGGGCTTGATGGACCCTTGGTCTGACCCAGTATGGCATTTTCTTATGTTCTTATGTTCTTATGTTGCATCCCAAAAAAGAAGAAAGCATTTGTATAAGAGCTTTTAGCTGGTAGCGTTAATTCAGACTGCTAACCAGAACCAGTTTAGCATTTATTTAAAACAAGCTGTACCGGTGAGTTGACAAGAGAAACTTTTATAGACTTTAAATATTTATTCCTTCACAGAAAAAAAAAAAAAAAGAATTGAACGTAAAAGCTCATTCTTGATTGCTATTCCAGTTGGCAGGTACACATTGTTAATTTTGGAGCCTGGAGGCATTTGGTGCAGCCTCTCTCTCTGAAATTCCAGTATCCTGCTCCAGTAGATGGAATTGTTGACATAAATGTCTGATGGCTTCCATCTTTGAACTTCACTGTGACTTGTTTGATCTCTCTTCCATTTTCCCCTCCCCCACAACCTCCATGCTCATTACGATATGCAGATGGGCTTCTGTCCACCTCTCACTTGACGGCAGGAAGAAAGTGTGGAGAGCTGAATATAGTTTCCAAGTTCTGTTTGCTGAATCTGTGCCCAGGCGCATTTCCACAGAAGGTCTTTTGATGACTTGAACAGCTTGTGCCTGAGATTCATTTCATAAAATCAGATTCCCTGAATTAGTAAGATTACACTGTCCATTCCAGTTTCAGTTTCATTGCCTGTGTTGGCCCTGTCAGAATATAATAGAAGTTAGAGTGCTGTGACTCAGACGGTAACAGGAAATATTGACTCACGCAGGGCTTTCTTGTATGGAACTGAGACAGGAAATGGGGAAGCATAGATTGAATTTATAAAATAAAAATAACCTTTATTTAAATAGACTTGTGGGCTCTTTATCCCAAGCTCTTCCTTCCATGTTTTGCAGATTAGAAACAGGGCTGTAAAAATGGTGTAGGAAAGCATTGTTGCGCTGATCAGGCAGCAGCAGCCTGAAGGAAGCCTGTACTCCGGGTACTGCACATGCTGAAGAGAAAAGACGCGCAGCATGAGCGAAGATGCTGGTGGGGAAAAGTTGAAATGTTCTTCAAATATTCCTAATGATCTGTAGGAAAACTATATAAATGCCCCTGTAGATGCCTGAATTGGTGAAACATGTTGGGTTTCTATGAAGAGCAAAGGGTTGGTTTACTAGTAAATACCATTGTTTGACTGGTTTATATTATCTATTGGACTTTTTTGATCATTTTACAATCTGTGGAGACTTTTTATTAGTGGTGACTATTTTTCGATCCTTGGGGAATTTTTCCCTTCTTTAAGATTTTTTTTTGGTTATAAAAATATTTCCCCTTTTTTTTTTTGTAACTTTTTCTTTTTGGTAGCTTTTGCTTGTATGTTGTCTTGTGTTTATATGCTGTGAGCTTTTCATTGGTGTCTGCCTTATTCTAATGGAATGTGTGGAATATAAATTTCTTGAATTAAATAAACCTGAAAGAAAAAGCTCCTATTTCTTCAATGCCAAACCAACAAAAATCCACACAGACATGGGCAGTAACTTTCAAACTGGTGCGCAGGCGTACACGTGCACACATGCGTTGGCCTGTGCCTAGGGACGCGTCTATTTTATAACTTGCACAAGTTAAAAAGTAGCCTGGCTGCATGCTCATGTGCATCAAATTTTAAGTGGACTTTTGGAAGGCCATGCAAATGCCACTTCTACCACGTAAATCGTGGAATTTTAAAAGAGGCATGCACCGCCACCTTTACCAGTTTGTTCCTAGTTCAACCAGTTAAGAGAGACGTCCTCCAACCCCCCAACCCCCCCCCCCCCCCCCCGGTTTGATAGTCTTCACTCCTCCCCAGTTAGTTTTAACTTACATGTCATCCGTAGCAGAAGTAAAGTTATGTGGCAGGGAGCCTCAGCATGTGCTGGATCGTGTTAAGTATTTACACTCCCATCTCTGATTCACACCTATGCCCCACTCAGATCATGCCCACCTCTTTTTGAAAACTTCGGAGATGCGTGCTGCAGAACATACATGCGTAGCTCACCGGCTTTTAAAATATGCTCGGTGCACGTCAGGTCCCTAATTAATGCATGCCAAACTTTTAAAATTCACCTTTAAGGGTCAATCTATTCTATAGGATCAGGAATAAACCATTACAGCAACTTCCCATAGGGGGGCTGTGGTAAAGATGGCTTGTTCCTATAACCTATGCTACACTCATTAGTTGGGATCCCAGTGGAGCCCTCCATAGAAACCAAACAGAACTTGTAATTACTGCTGCTGATACCTTGCCTGTTCATGAGAATGGTGATATCACAACCTCTGGCTTGGAGGGATCCAGCTGTGGCTGTATAATGTTCTGTTGTTACAGTGCCAGCTCTGCAAGACTCAACAACCTCCAGTGGTCCTGTGAATTTGCTATGGCAATCTACTTTAACTCTACTGTCTTCAGGAGAACTACTTGGCTAACCGATGCTATAATTATGGGAAGCTGCATTTTGCCATCTCTCAAAGAGTTGATACTGTGCACAATGCATTTTAAAAATGAACTGGAGCTACTGCAAATATCTAAGGTTACAAAGATGATAGCATTAGACTCTGAGACTTGGCTTACTGCTGGTGACTTGGTCAGAGGAAGAAGTCAAAGCCCACTGACGTGCAGGCTGCTGGAGGTTGCAGCTAATTGGATACCACATCATATTTTACTTACCCTAGTAAACAGTATATTTTAAAAGTACAGCATATACATGGATAGATCCATGAACAAGAGGGGGAATGAAGGACTTACAAAGAGTGACTGTCTGTGGAAAATCCCATATCGGGGATTCTTGCTCAGTATCCTCATGTTTAATCCATGGCCAATGTGCTTCAAGCCTCCTAGATCCTTCAAGAATAGAAGAACTCCTATGAGAGCTTAGAAACCAGGAGGAAATGAACAAGCATCTATTAATATTCATGAAAACTCTATCAAATAATCTGTTCCTGCCTGCATGACTATACATATATTACAACTACTATTTTAGGAGCAGTATTGCTTTGACTGTTACTTTAGGGAATACCGACGAGATACTTCCAATTATCATTTTATTAGATTGAAATTAGTTTTTTATCTTTTAGATGAGACCAAGAAAATTAGCTTTGGCTTGTGTAACATAAAATACTTTTATAGGCAAGTCTTGTTTACCATTAAAAATAAACCTTCAAAGCATCGATAAATTTACTGCTTCACTATTCTGCTCAACCTGTGCCTAAAATTTAAAAACCTCAGAGATGTTGAATGCCTTAAAGGTATGTAAATCTTAGCCTCTCTTCTTCTGCTTCATAACCTGCTAACATAACCAGTAAGTCCTCATTTCTTTCACGAATGCAAGCAACTGGGCACATAGTAAACTTAACTGAGGCACAGAGAGAGATTGCTAACTCTGCATTAAAAACTGTGGATTGGGTATAGTGGAATCGCCACATTGCCTACCTAAGTGGCCTCAGTTAAACTTAGGCATTCAGCTGAAGACTTGAAGATCACAGTTGACAGGGGCTGATGTACTAACCCACAAGATTTCCTGCAGGTTAGCAGCTTCTTTCCCAAGCAAGTCTGCTACAGGTGCAAATAAGCTCAATAGCAATAACGCATGAGAAACTGTGCTATGGGGCTGGCAGTAAAAGATATCCACACCTTGCTGAGATGTTTTTCTAAAAATCAGTGTGAAAAGATATTTTCATGGAATTCTGAATTAATCACCACCTTGCATGATAGTTCATCACAGAAGCTCATCAATTCAGAATTCTAGTAAACTCACACTTAGCAGACTATGAGCAAAAGTTTACTGTTTGTGAAGAAGGAAAATTTCAATTTTTTTTATTTTTGGCAAACGTGCTCTACACTGGCATTTTGGCATTTTTACGCACATAAGCCCCATCTGTGAAAAAAAATGAATCCATCGCCCTTTAGATGAACTCATGATTATTCACATTTCCAATGTAGAAGAAAGCTCAAGGCAAGATTACAACATACAGCATAATACAGCAGTATATTTAGCAGCAAATACATTTAAAAATACAAAGTGAAAATACATCACAACTAACACCCAAATTAATTGATATAATCAATAAAAGCTAAAAATTTCAATTTTAAAATGTACAATGATAACCATTAGCCATGCAATCTCAAGATCAAATACTCATAAATTAATAATAAGATACTAAATATATAAAAATAAAGAATGTGTCTGATTATATATCCAATACCTTATGGGAAGCCTAAGTGCTTAAGAGTTAAATGTTGGAAGAGCCAAGTTTTAATTTTCTTCCTAGAATCTAACTACTTCCAAATGAAGCATGGTGGTGTTTGTCAGTGCTTCTCTACCAGCAGCAAGAGTCACCTCTTGGTGGGTTTGTCAGTGCTATGCTAACAGCAGCAAGAGTCACCCCTTGAATAGGGTATAGTACAAACATTAATCTTTACAAAACATGAAGGCAAGACAACAGCTCAGGCAGTCAGCAGTGCGGCTCTACACTAATAGCCTAGCGTAGTATATAAGGATGGTCTTATTTTGGACACTTGTTACAATCCCTGAAAGAAGAGAGTTCACACTCTCGAAACATTGCAATGTCTGATTTGGACTTCAGAGAGGATCCAGTTCAATATCAGGACTTGGATTGCAGACAGTCCCCAGATGACATCACTTGAACTGGATTTTTCTGCAATTCCCTGATGACATCATGAAATCTAATTGGCCTTAATATTCAAAGCAGCTGTTTCAGATAACTGTCTTAAGCCATCTGTAAGGCATTTTTATGTGCCTGCTAAAAGTTTTGAAAAAAATATTGTAGTGGTATCGCCTACTTCCAATTTATGATCCTATCTTCACCAATATCTTCTACCATCAGTGACCAATGATCATACCCCACGCGCCTGTTGAGACATTGTTTATTAATGCAGTCCCTTTGCGTGTTTATAATGGTCATTAAATCATTTTTTTAGTTCAATTTTCATTTGTGCGTGATGTTTTGAGTAAAGTTGTATTTGATATATTGTTATATTATATTTAGTCATGGGTTTGATGTTACATTTATTTTTACTGCAACTATTTAACGTAATCTTTGCTTCCAGTTTAGTAAACTCCATTTCACACTAAATCCCTAGATTTCAGGTGGGGTAGGACTTTGGCTTCTTAGCAGTGTGATGACTCTTAGTGTGTGTGAGTCCTGAGCTCTCACACTAGATTTAGCCTCTTCTCTCATTTTTATTTCAGGGAGAGCCATAGCTCTATCTACCATCTACTATTAATTCATCTTTCTCCCACTACCTTGCTTGCATTCGGTCTGTGGTCTATGAGGCAAGCAACTCCACTTATCAGGTTGCCACAACCCTTTCTTCTGATTTTTCTGGTCTCTGCAGTGACTGCGGGTAGTGTCCTATTGCTAGTACCTACCTACTGAGAGCAGTTTCACTCACAATGGAATAGACGTAAGGGTCAACAAGCAAATTGTAGATGATATGTTTTATTGGATTAACTCAGTCATCTGTGAGTAGCTTTTAAGAGCTCTGCACATTTCATCAGGTCAGAGAGAAGTTAATCACCGATGTATTGAGTTAGTACAAT
This sequence comes from Rhinatrema bivittatum, assembly GCF_901001135.1. Classification (NCBI taxonomy): domain Eukaryota; kingdom Metazoa; phylum Chordata; class Amphibia; order Gymnophiona; family Rhinatrematidae; genus Rhinatrema; species Rhinatrema bivittatum. Next base: position 53,958,204 of record NC_042632.1, on the reverse strand, counting down.
AAAAAGGTCCCATCTGCAATGTGCTTGTTGACATGATTC